>NC_083326.1:16549973-16867473 GCF_963455315.2 Globicephala melas
ATAGGCTGCATTTAGGAAACAGAAGAGAAGGTTAGGAAAGCACTTTGGGTTTTGATTTGAGGATGTATAGAGTAGTAGACTTGGTTTGGTAGGAAATGAAAAGCAGGATGGTTTTTGAGAAAGACTGTGACACGGTAAAGCTGATCTGGCTCCAATGTAGAGGATGATGAGTTGAAGGGCAGAGATAACGGAGGCAAGAAGCTCAGCTAGAGAGCCCTTACCCAGGGCCCCCCCCCCCCCCCCCCCGAAGGTGATTAGGACCTGAATTGGACTGGGAGCAGTGAGAGTGTGATCATCATAACAACAGTACCTACTTCTTTACAGCTATCATGCCTTTTCACCCCATTGTTTCATTTGCTTCTTCAATAATCTTGCTAGGAACCTTTTATCACATTTTATAGAATTGCAAATTGATTCTCAGAAGGTGTGAATGATTTCCCCAGGTCAGCATAATTAAAGACCAGGTTAGCATTATCCCTCAAGGCAATGCTTTTCCTTGTCCACCGGTGGAGTTCCACCTGACTACACAGTAGAATCTCGGGATAAACTTTTAAACAATAAGCTGTCTAGGCTCCACCCCAGATATTCTGATATAATTGGCCTTGAGTGAGGCCCAAGGGAGTTTTTGAAAGCTCTCCAGGGATTCTAATTTGCAGCCAGGTTGAGAATCTCTCAGCACTATCAGGACCACTTAGGGTAGGGAGTCTGGCTGAAAATGAGAGACAAGGGGAGATAACATGGATGAGACTTGATGACTAGTTTCAGAAAGATACCAATGGGATGACAAGGTTTTTAGCCTAAGGACTAAACTTCTCAGTAACCTCATCTACACTGCCCAGGATGGATACACTACACCTAGAACAGCTGCATTCAGGGTGAGAATTAAAGGAAAATGGCTGTTTTGATGTGATCTAAAACAGTCATCTACAGAGGGTAACAAGGAAGCATATGACATGTGTATATGGGAAGAGGGGTTGCAATGTGGATGATGCTTCCTCTGAATTGTCCCACAGGCTTCCAATCAGTGGCACTAAATTGTGTCCCTAGAGACATCCCACTAGAAAGTTTCCATCTTGGATTCTCAAAATTCTGCCCAGATGAGTGGTCCAGGGAAAACAACCTGGATGGTGTCAACAGTAGCAGTGTCATCCCTTAGATTTAAGGCAGTCAGTAAAGGAGGATGGCTGGAGAGGAAGATGGATTTAGGAGTCAAAAACATTTGAGAGGCCGGTAACGTATCCAGGTGGAAAAGATCAGCAGGCAATTGGAGATGTGAGACAATCACTAAGGGTTGGTCTGGATTAGATTTTAAAGCAACCCAGGTAGAAATTGGTGTGAACGAGATCACCAAGGAACTCCATAAAGAAAGAGAAGAGGTCCAAGGACCAAACCGTGAAGAATGGCTGTCTTTAGGGGTTTGGGTGAGAAAGAGGAAGCACACAGGTGCTTTCTTTGTAGTGCTAGCCCACCTTTCCTGATTCATCTCCCACCAGTTTCTGACGTGCATCACAGAGGCAGATCACTGACACTGCCCTCTTTCCTGAACATGACTTTCACTTTTCCATCTCCTTGTTTTTTCTCCTGAAATGTTATTTCTCTTCTCCATATGCACATACATGCCCAGTTCTCTGCAAGACCCATCTCAAATGCCACACACCTCCATCGGAGGCTTTCACTGTTCTCCCACGGGGGTGTGACCGCTCCTTTCTTTAGCCTTCATTGTACCTCTTTGTGAAGCTCTAATGCACTGTTATAGTACGGACTGCTGTAACAAATTATACCCAAATTTAGCAGCTTAAAAAACTATCTATTATTGCTCCTAGTTTCTGGGGGTCAGGAATCCAGGAGCGGCTAAGTTAGGTGGTTCTGGCCCAGGATCCCTCATGTGGTTGCAAGGTGTCAGCTGGGGCTGAGATGGGCCAAGATGGTGCCCTCAAAATATTATCTCTAACACAGATAAGGCAGGTGATCCTGAGTGCATCAAAAAGGGTGGTGTGTCCCCATAAGTAGATGGAGAAGAAACAGGAACCCCACCCTGGGTGGAAGACCTGACATATTATCAGCCAGACTTCTGGCTCTCTTCCCGGGGTCCCAACTACACCCAACTGAAGACACAAAAGTTTTCGGCAGCTTCATAGATGGCTTTCTCTCCCACCTTCGTGGAGACTGGTCCTGCTCTACACTCTTCTACTCTCGAGGCCAGAGACGCTCAAAGCTGCCAGCCTTCTCCTCCTCACTCATATTCTCCTGGCAAAGGTGAAAGAAGGGAAGGATGTAATAAAGCCTCTACTCAGAGAAGCCATTCCTCTGTCTTTGTTTTACACCCTTCCTAACTAGTCACGGGATGAAACTAGCTTCTACCAAGCCAAATCAAGGAACCCTGATGCAAACTTTGGAACTCAGACCCAACTCAAGCTCTTTGAGGTCATGGATCTCACGGATCACACCTCTACACCTACCTCACAGTGGATCCTCCATGAATGTTTAAAATTTTGATTTTTTTTCTTTCTCTTTTTTTAAAAATTATAGTTAATTTACAATATTGTGTTAGTTTCAGGTGTATAGCAAAGTGATTCAGTTACATATATATATATATATATATATATATATAGTCTTTGTTTTTTAGATTCTTTTCCATTACAGTTTATTACAAGATATTGAATATACTTCCCTGTGCTATACAGTAAATCCTTTTTGTTTACACAGGTTTGAATTTTAATAAAGTAAAGAGAGGCTGAGCAGTGAAGTACTGAAGTTAGTAAGTGTAGCTGCCACTTCCAAATACTTACCAGTGCGGGTAAGGAGCGAGCCAGGACCACTTTGAAGGAATAGCGTCATCGAGAGAAGTCTCCAAGGCTGGGAGAGACCTAAATGTGTTTGTACACTGAGAAGGAAGAAGATACTGTAGAGTTAAAAAAGAAGTCTATTTATTTGACCCATATATTTACTTAAGGTTGACCTAAAAACTGAATTTGTTTAAAAATGTAAGTTCACAAGCATTCATGGGACACACACACGCACACATGCACACATATATATACATGTACGTGTATGTATGTATACATGCACACACAGTTAAATATGTGGTAAGAAAGAAGATAATTTCAATAAATTCCAGATAGCAAAAATTGTGTAGGTCCTAATCTCTTACAACTACAATTGAAAAAAGTAATAAAAGTTTAAACAAAAAACCCTTCATTATTTGACAACAAATACACTTCCTATTATGTTACCATAAAAATACAAACTGTTTAGAAGAAACAGAAATTAGAACCATACATATTAAAACTTAAGGTATTTAGCCAAAATTGTACCCAAAAACAAATTAATAAGTTTAAAAAACTCTCACTGTTATTCAGGAAAGGTTGAAAAGAGAAAATATAACCATTTGAATTTGGAAGCTAGAGAAAGATCATATGATAACTAAAATGAAGCAAAGGAAGAAAATAAAAGAGGTAGAAATCCCAAAATAATAACATTAGGGACTGTCAACAAATCCAAGAGCTTTATATTTGAGGAAAAATAAGCATAATAGGCCATGTTTTACAAATTGAATGAAGAAACAAATAGAAATATTTAGAAATGATAAAGTAAGCAACAACTAACATGGAAGGAAATTTAAATAGATTAGCATAGACATGCATATGAAATTCTCATACCATGTTCAACTCTATGCTAAGAAATTTCGAAATCTGGCCATTTGCTGAAAAAATGTAAATTTCCAAAACTGAAACCAGAGATAATATAATGTACTAGAGCAATAACAATAATATAAACTGAAAAAACTATTAAAGAACTACTTCCCCCCAAAAGTTCCAGAACCAAATCATCTTACTAATAGATTCTTTCAAATTCTCAAGGAATGAAAATTCACATCCTCCATGATTTGTTCCAAAGCATGTAAAAAATGGAAATTACTCCACTTGTTTTGTAATCCTTCCCTTTGCTTTTTTTTACCCCATCTTTCACCATTTATTTATTTTATTGGTCTTTTACACTCAGTTAACCTCGTATTCTATCAAACACTGCCTCACAAAAATGGTTTAAAAAATGTTTTTGCTTCTGAGGAGCTTTTAATAGGCCATGAAACATGTTTATAGATAAGAAGTAAACAGGAAGATGCTTTTCTCATCCTTTCCAGAATCCAAACTTTCAATAATAAATATCTACAATGTGGGCGACACCTACCCTGCTTTTTAAGAAAGACAAATGGTTTGTGAATATTATGATGTCTTTTTTTATTTTAACTTTAATATGTAATTTGTTTGGCTTTGTTTAGTTTATTTAATGTCTTTCCTTTTTAAAATCTCTGCTGATACTCAAAAGGGAAGGCCAAAATCTTGACTTTCCAATTCTTCCACTTGCAATGACTTTATAACCATGAATGTTGTTCCTTACCAATTTTTTTCCTGAATACCAACTGCTTAAGATTCTACATCAACCCTCAATAAACACGTCAGAGTTATGAGCAAGTGAAGAAAACTGCTTGACTCCAGGAAGAAGGTTGCCATCATGGTTGGCGCACTTGCTGGAAAACTGAACAATGTGGAAACCTCAGAAATAATTTCTAATTTGCAGAACTGTGCTCACCAATTTCAAGGGCAAAACTAGTGAGAGGAAAATTTTGCTACCGTAGTTCTCTGTTGTGCCTCTTCCATGGGGGCTGTAAGAGGAGTATTTTCGCCAACCACCCATCCAGAAAGATTTGAATCCTTCCAAAAGGCAAGGGGCACAGATTTGCTGAAAGCATTCATAGTTAATTCAATGCAGCCAAAATCATTCATCTTTGAACTTTTCAGCAACTGGACCATGGATAGGTATTCCCTTCCCTCTGCCTCCTTTGAATTTTGTTCTTCCCATGGACGTAACTGCATTTATGTTAACACACACAAATGTACACACAACACACTTACACACGCTCTAGATGTTTGCTGGAAGGTACAGCTCAATTTTTTTTTCCTCGGGGCCTAAAACAGCAACTAGCACATAGTTTACACTTAATAAATGTTACCTGAAACTAAAGCAAATCAAATTGAATTGAATCTAGCTAAAATAGAAGTATGAAGAAAAAGCTATGGGAGCAACAGAGGAAAGCAGTTTCTAATCCCACCTGGGGGAATTAGAAAAAGTCAAAACAAAATGTGTCCTGAGGAGTTATACAAACCATGTGACAATGTAATTTAATTGTATGGAGCAAACATTTATTTAATTTTAATAATAACTGCTTACACATCTTTACACAGCACTTTAATCTCTGAAACCCTTCCAGACACTCAATAATTGAATTTTCTAGATCACATTCTTCAAAAATCATGCACATTGATTTAATGTTCCCAACAGAGTAGTCAAATGAAAATAGAAACAAATTGAAGACAGCACAAAGTTCGGGACTCCCGTTCACATTATTCGGACCACCCACTACACAAGAGGTGGAACCTAGAGGAGACAGCTGGCCCTGATTCTGTCTCTGAGAAATGGGAACCAGTCAAGCCAATGTGGACACCAACATCACCTTCTGTGCACAAGGGAGATCGTCTAAGAATTCCTCAGATCCTCTGGGCCATACGTGCAAAGTAACAGCATCAAAGCTCAACACTGGCTATTCTTCTCAGCACTTACTTCTATAGTCATTTCTTTCTTTCCTAGTAAACTAAAGAACTCCCAAGATTTATATTAGGCTTTGAAGAACTCTCTGATCACATGCAGTGAAGTTTCTGCCCTGGAATATACCTGTGCTATGGTCTATGTATCTGTGAACAGATGTTTAATGGGACTTTCCGTGTTGAAATATATTGTGAGGACAGCCCAATGCTGAGAAAAATCAGAGCAAAATCCCTGTCGTCCATCTGCAGCTTAAGTAAGAAAGACTAGAAATAGGAAAGAATAATTGGAGAAAGTTACTAAGTGGCAGAGGGAGAGCTTCCTCCCACTCCAGGCTGGAAGTGTGTGGCCATTGAGAGACCCCTCACAGAGGCTGGGGAGGGGGGTCTTCAAGAAGATGGTGGGAAGGCAAGGAAAGGGGAAAGAAGGGAAAGAACCAGCCCTTCCTGACTGTGTCTCTTGAGCAGAGGTGAGGCCAGAGGTGGGGAAGGAAGAAGCTTTGGATTGAATGGGAGAATGAAGTTTTGATTTAGACTAGAGCAGACATTTTAACTCTTGAAAAATGAGTCACAGCTACCCAAGTGAGATGATTCTTATCACTGAAAGCCACCCAAAAGCCATGAGACTTGTCCGTGGTGCTGTCATAGATCAGGAAACAGAGCTGACAAAGCCGTGAGGGGAAAAATAACTAATGCCATGTCCTATTTGCATCCACTAAGATCATCCCATTCAGTAAACTGGTTACATTGCCCTAAAACATCACCTCACTTGTCCTAACGTGGCCAAAATAACTATGCTGCTACACGGTCGATTCTGTTTGCTGTTGTAATGATCCAGTTGGCTTAACCACACGGCGTTCCAGACAATTGTGCACACAGAACGTTGACTGAATGGCTGTGTGTAGATGCAGCTTTTGACTTGTTTCCCTTTTTTCTCATAATATAGCTCTCAATAAAACTAAATAATGAAATTTAGATCCAACTGTCATTAACTTGACATTACGACTTATCTGGATAATCAAAACCTGGCAGACATTCAGCATAATTGTTTTAAAACACTTTGGTTTTCCACTCAGAAACAGGCCAAGGGACTAACCTCCATGATTAATAGGGCAAAACTTAGCTGGAGAAACAAATTTCAGCCGAGCCTTCAAATGTCCCGGGTTTAAACTACCTTTTTACATGGACAAGAGGCTTAAGTGGTATATTCCAGCCCCCAGGTGATTGTGGAAATGGCCTTTTGATTTTGAATCACTGAGACGTGAGACGCCCAGGGCTCATTCAACACCTGCGAAGAAACTGGAAGGGGTTTCTTTCACTATGAACTGCTTTCATTTTCACCTGTTGGAAGGGTCAGCAACCCTGACCAAAAAAAAAGAACTAAACTGATCAGGAGATGGCTAAATAAATTAACTAATAAAATCTGAAATGCTTTGTAATCGTACCATAATGACAGAATGTACAGTAATAAAATGGCTCACAATTTGAATTTACAATCCCTACTTACTCCTTAAAGTCATAGCATTTTAGAGACGAGATTATCTATTCACAAGGCTTCTGCCCAACTCATGTAACAGGATTCCATTATGGGTAAACTGGAGATAAAATGAGAGTTTTAATATGATTATAGGTCAGTGGTTTCTGAATTATTAATGTATAACAGACCCCAGAGGCATATGCTGAATATACAGTCCGTGAAAGACAAAATTAAATAAACAAAAAGCAATTTACAAGCTGGAAAACATTTTTTAGTTCTCACGGAGCGTGATAACACATGTCCTCTAGCATCCAACTTCACCTCTGAGCTGACACCACAGAAAAGAGGAGAGTGAATTAAGTTAGCTTCATAGGCCCAGAACCTGAAAGAAAATGGTTTGTGGGAAAGCATTTCAAAATTGATAACGTGAACCACAGGAGCAGACATGATTCCTGAGGGCATGGAAGCTTCTTGGAATGAGATTCATCCTAGTGATATATTACAAAATAATGAAGATGAAATATATTTATCTATGTGTTTATTTATGTTTGCTGTACCCTGCCCACTTCCAGAAGGGATTTGTAGTGAATGAGAAAATTCTGGGGAGTAGGGGACATATTTTCAGTCTGGATCGGGCAGTATTTTGAACGTATCTGCAAGACTGTCATACTAGGTATGGTGCCTATGAGAGATGTTACACGCAGCTTCCCCTTTTGCGGTTCAAGGATGACCTTGGCCATGGTAACTAACTTCCTTATTTTCTTGACTCTCGGTCCTGTAGTTGCGCATTTACGCCAATTGATTTCTCACCCCGAGATGCCCATCTGAAAACATCAGTCCAGAGGAGAGAGATGGCTCTCCTTATCAGTGTCACTGCACACACACCTCTCCCTGTCACAGCCTAGAAGCGTGAGAAACTCTGTCCGCACTTCTAGTTAATGGTTCAGAAACCAGAGACACAGTGCTGGTTGGGGGCAGGGGGATCAGGTTGCAAAACTTATCAGAAATGGTCCGTATAGACTCTCAGATTCTCTGATTCTCTGGCACCAACTGGGTGTCCAACAATTCAATTCCATTCTGACACTACCCAGCGTTAGCTCAGATCCCACAGGTGTGAGGGTTCAGTCCCAGAAGACCCCCTTCACTTCAAAAGCAGGCGATGCCCAGGCTGCTCACGCTCCTTCTGCTTGGCTACAAATTCTGGGTTCCCATGCCCCCGCTTTCAGTTTTGATCATTTGCTAGAATGACTCACAGAACTCAGGAAAATGCTACTGTTACAGTTTATTATAAAGGATACAAATGAACAGCCAGATGAAGAGGGACACAGGACGAGGTCTGGAAGAATGCTGAGCACAGGAGCCTCTGTCCCCATGGAGCTGGGGTGCGCCACCCTCCTGGCACACTGGTGTGTTCACCAACTTGGAAGATCCCAGAACTCCCTCATTTTGAGTTCTTTTGAAGGTCTCATTACACAGGCATGACTGATTAAATCACTGGCCATTGGTGATTGGACACAAGCTCAAGCC
Source organism: Globicephala melas (assembly GCF_963455315.2). Classification (NCBI taxonomy): domain Eukaryota; kingdom Metazoa; phylum Chordata; class Mammalia; order Artiodactyla; family Delphinidae; genus Globicephala; species Globicephala melas. Next base: position 16,558,578 of record NC_083326.1, read on the forward strand.
CCTCTCCCCTTCTCAGAGGTCAAGGGTGGGGATGAAAGTTCCAACCTTTTAACCAAGACTCTCTCTTTCTGGCCAGCCCGCCGCATCCAGAAGCTATCTAGGGCCTCGCCCAAAGTCACCTCATTTGCAAAAACTCAGGCTGAATGGTTGAAAGGAATCCATTATGAATAAAAAAAGATGCTCCTATCACTCCTAAACTCAGGAAATTCTAAGAGTTTTAGGAGCTCTGTGCCAGGAATCTGGGACAAAAACCACATATTTATTTCTTATCATACCACACAGGCTCTGTAGCATTAAGCTTAAAAAGGCTCTTTGAGATCCTCTAATGCAAACCAGCTCTCCTACAGTAAGAAAGTGAGGCTCATTCCCGTCTTACCTCCATGAACCCTGCAGTGCATTCAGTGGTGATTTCAGTTTTATTCATGAACAATGTCTATAAGCCGGTTATGAATGTTAGGTGCTGCAGGGGTAGAGACCACTACCGGGAGCCAATTCTTACCACGGGCTAACATTGAACAGCACTGTCCCTGCTCTACCGCATTCAATCCTGTTAACTCGCCTACAAAGAAGGACCCATTCTGCAGATGAGGAACCTGAGGCTTCGACAAGTTAAGAAGGCCAAGGTCGCATGCTAGAAAGTTGTGGAAATGTCATTTGAACTTAGGTCTGTCTGACTCCAGGGTTCAGGTTCTTCACCACTCTGCCTCCCAGCCATCACGAGAGAGCAGGCTGCAGAACAGATCACAGGCTCAGGACTAAAATAGCCAGCAATGATCCCAAATAATGTAAGAGTCCAATACAATATAATATAATATATATAATATAACACATGTCTTAAAAATGATGTCCCTGATAGTGAGACCCTCGCAGTGATGGCTTTGGTTCCTCTGAGTGGCACTTTCAGTTATCGGAGACATTACAGATGCAACTACAAAAAAATTTTATGTAATCAAAACAAAATTTTTAAAAAGTAAAGTTTCACTCACAATAAAACCTCATTAATTCAGATGCCGCTAACTCATAAACAGTGTTATATTAATAGGAACCGAGCTGAATTTTACCTTTGTAGACAGTTTCCTAATAAATCAAGAGATTAACCGTATTGTTGTATGAGGTTTATATTCATTATTGGGTTCCAGAGCACTTTAATATTCTCAATTAAAATTCTGCATTGCTATTTTGACTATTATCATCATTATTATTATTCTTAAGCCACACTTGCCAAACTTCATAGAAAGGCAAAATATAGTTTCTAGGGTATCTAATATAGAGTGTAGATATTAGAAATATTTATGCAGCAAATATTTGCTTATTTTCCAAAATCTCCGTAATCAATTTAGCAAGTTTCTGTTGTTTAATGCATGTATACAGAAAAATCTATAATTTTGTGGTGTAGTCAACATAATACGTACAAAGAATGTGGTTCGGGTGGTTATTTCCTAGGTAATGCTATCATTCATAATAAAAGCTGCAACTTCTAAGACTCCAATAGTATTGGAGTTTAAAAGTTATTTAACAATAAATTTCCAGGGGCACCCCAAGTGTTCTTTCAGGCTATAAAATGTGTTCAGTTGCTTCATAAGAACAAAACAAGTAGTCTTCTTTATGGAGTATTTGTTAGACTAAAGGATTCTTTTTTCCTCACTTCAGGTTCATGTGAGATGTGAATCTCTATGTCTACTTTTAGCCAATAAGCCACATGGACCTCAATGGTCCCACTGGAAGAGTCGGGCCTCTAAAGACTTGAGATGAATATAAACACATTTGAAGTCCCCTATGTGGGCTCTCCTATCCACCCCCCCCCCGCCACCTCCAATGCTGTGAGTCTTACACTGGCTTTTAACAGTGTTCAAAAATTGCCAACAGTTGTGATTGAAATGAAGTTGGACACTATAGCAGACCCTGCTAAAATGGAGGGCAGGTTTTATAAAAATAGAAATAAAATTTAATAACAGTGGTTTAGCAATGAAAGAAGGGAATAAATAACAAATTTCTGTGGGAAGGATGCTCCCAGGACACAGAGGAGATGAGCACAGTGGGCGAACCCACCCTTGCTGATGCCGCAGAAGCTCACCTGTGAGGGCTGACGCCGTCCTTCCTTTAGTTGTCTCAGGACCTCATTACAGAAAAATCTCATGAATTCAGGTTCAGCAAATCTGGAATTTGAGATACTTCATGAAACCATAAAATGCTAAAGGTGAGGGATCTGAGTATGTTATCCAATCTCCTCAATTCACAGACGGTACAAATGAGAAAACAGGACAAAAGATGTTAAGTGACTCGTCCAAGGTCATAAAGGAGGTTCCTGGAGAGAACCTTCCTCTTCTTGCCGCCATCCAAGATTATGTTCATGCTCACTGTTCAGGGTTAGATTGTGTCCCCCCAAAAGGTATGTTCAGGTCCTAATCCCTGGGATCTGTGAATATGACCTTATCTGGAAATAAGGTTTTTGCAGATGCAATCAAGTTAAGATAAGGTCTCACTGGATTAGGGTGGGCCTTAGTCCAATGACTGGTATCATAAGAGGAGGGAAATTTAGGCACAGCACACAGAGAAGGGAAAGGGTGACAACAGAGGCAGATTGGAGTGATGCAGCCAAAGAACACACACCGAGGATTATGAGAAACTATCAGAAGCCGAAAGAGGCAAGGAAGGATCTCCCCGTAGAGCCTTCAGGGGGAGCACAGCACTGTCGACACCTTGATCTTGGATTTCTAGCTTCCAAAACTGTGAGATAATAAATTTCTGTTGTTAGAGCTGCTCAGTTTGTGATAATTTCTTACAATAGTGCTGGGAAACTAATACAATCACACGTATGTAAAACAACATCAAAGCCCACTCTATACTAAAATGGTTTACAGTGACATAAATCCCCAGTGAAGATTCACAACCAACCTCAGCCACACATCACGAAAAGCATGTTTATTACGCATTTATTATTTTCTTAAGTGTCATACTTTACCTCATTTAATCATCATGATAACACTATGATATATAATTTGCCCTATTTTAAAGATGAAGAAACAGAGGTTTGAAGAACTTTCAGGAATTTGAGCAGTGTCAATAAACTAGTAAATGCTGAAAGTTGGGAATCACATCTGGACCTGGAAATGTGTACCTCGAAATCCATGCTCTTAGCACTACCTTGGACCGGCTGCATATGGCAGGTTAGCTTGTGCACTGAATGCACCAGAGTTACGCAACATGGCAGCCCTGCTCTGGACAATGGGAATGCAGCCACTGCAAACAAATCATCTAAGAGAAATTGCCAGACATGGCAGAGGCTCATATGCCACTAGAACATCGGATAGCGATCTGACTACACTAGTTTACCTTCCTACCAAGCATTCCTTCATAACCACTCGGCCGTGTTCGTTCATTCTTTCTTACAATAAACGTACTGCGTGCCTTCATATACCAGCCACTCCCTTGAGGGCCTTCGTGGCCACTCAAAGAATAGAACACTAGCTTTGCCCTGACAGAACTTATAGGGAAGTTGTGATTGAAGTTAAAAAGACTTTAGTTCTTGCCTGAAAAGGAGTCGAAAACTTCCCTGTGGTTTCTGGACTCTAGCCCTGTAGTGAATTTAGGATTTTTTCCTCTAAGGAATAAAAGTATAGCTCAAAAGACCAAGGGCAGTGACCACTAACTGGACCCTGTGAATATCTTCTCATTCACCAAAAGGCTTGGTAATGAAAGCTCAGAAACAGGAGACTGAAACAGAAGAGCACATTTCCCAAGCATGTTCTTCACAGCTGGATTTTTCAGGCAAATGAGTGGTTTCAACAGGCACAAGAGGCATGGAAATCACTAAAGCAAAGACACAGGAGGCACGGAAATTCACGAAGTATGTAGAGAGCTATGAGCTTAATACAGCCAGAGCACTCTGTGTGTGTGCGTGTGGGTGTGTACGCATGCGTGTTCACCCACATCCAGGTATATGTGCACAGATGTGCACGCACACGGGGTCGTAGGGCAGTGTTGGCTGACAACTCTGGAGAGGTAGATGGGAGGAGCTGAGCTCAGGTGTTCACTAAAAAGGCACACAGAACATGTCGTTTGGGAAGGAGCAGCTTAGAAGGGTGGCTGGGAAGGAACCCTCAGACATAACCAGTCCTGCATTTTAAACAGCCCCAGCCCTGTGGGATACGAGTAAGCTTTTTCTATCTTAACTGCAGTTTAAATAAAGAGCCTAGTAGAGGCTAATATCTGATGCCATTAACATTAGAGCCTTATTTTTAAACCTGATCTTTCCTCTCTTCTGCAGGCATCACTAATAACCTGACCCAAATATAGAGAAGCTTCACAACTTTCACTGCCAAAAATATATACATTTTTTAATTTTAAAAGTTCTTCTGTTACAAAATTAAGATCGCTTTTATTGTGAATTTTTAATAGAAAAAGAATTTTCCCCCATACATATCCATGTTACAAACTTCCACCGAGGGTAATTTTGTCCAGCCCAATGTTTACCTCTAGACTAGAGGCTGGCAGACACTTTCTATAAAGGGCCAGATAATAATATTTTAAGCTATGCAGACCCTATGATCTCTGTCATACCAACTCTAAGGTTTTAGCATGAAAAAAGCTGCAGAGATTATGTAAATAAGCAAGTGTAGTTGTATTTCAATAAAACTTTATTTACAAAATGAGTCAGAAGCATATTTGGTATATGGGCCATATTTTGCTAATTCCTGCTCTAGACCAACATAACTTTCTCCCTTTACAATCAAGAAATGTTTAAACCATTTTTGTAACTGGTCATTTTTTTTTTTCTCTGTTTTTTGGCTGCGTTGGGTCTTCATTGCTGCCCGCAGGCTTTCTCTATAGTTGCGGTGAGCGGGGGCTACTCTTCATTGTGGTGCGTGGGCTTCTCATTGCGGTGGCTTCTCTTGTTGCAGAGCACGGGCTTCAGCAGTTGTGGCTCGTGGGCTCTAGAGCTCAGGCTCAGTAGTTGTGGCACACGGGCTTAGTTGCACTGCAGCATGTGGGATCTCCCCGGACCAGGGCTCGAACCTGTGTGCCCTGCACTGGCAGGCGGATTCTTTCTTTTTCTTTTTAAATAAATGTATTTATTTATTTTTTGGCTGCGTTGGGTCTTTGTTGCTGCACACGGGCTTTCTCTAGTTGTGGTGAGCGGGGGCTTCTCTTGTTGCGGAGCACGGGCTCTAGGTACGCAGGCTTCCGTAGTTGTGGCTCACAGGCTCTAGAGCGCAGGCTCAGTAGTTGCAGTGCATGGGCTTAGTTTCTCCACGGCATGTGGGATCTTCCCGGACCAGGGCTCGAACCCACATCCCTGCCTTGGTAGGTGGATTCTCAACCACTGCGCCGTAAGTCTGAGGCTTTACTTTGATATGCGTCATTAATTATCTTTTTATCTTTCCTTTCCTAGTCTCTTTCCCAAATCTTACAATAGCAATGTGTGAAACCCACCTGACTTGGCTCTTGCCCATAAAAATGCCTTCCTGACTTGGTGCCTTGTGAGCAAAACAGTCAGAAACAGCCCAGCGAGCCCCATTGACTCTGGCCAATTAGTGTTTCATCAGAGAAGTATTTTTCTTTTAAATTTATTTATTTTATTTTTATTTTTGGCCGTTTTGGGTCTTCGTTCCTGTGTGAGGGCTTTCTCTAGTTGCGGCAAGTGGGGGCCACTCTTCATCCCAGTGCCCAGTTTGAGTCTCTTCCATCTGCTTACCTTTGTGTCCTTCTTGCCTTCTCAGTTCATACTTTAAATTGAGATTTTATAAGCCAAGCCAAATTGGTGCATTTCAAGCGTTTATTCTAATGTCTTCCATTGTTCTATAATTATGAGTTGGGTCCAAGCAATTCAGAATTGTGTGCCCATCCTGAAGTTATTCCAAATTGCTTACTTTGAGAATGAGTATTAGAAAGTCTGGCACACAGTAGGTACTCAATAAATGTTTATGGAATCCTGGTATATACACATGGCTTTTTTTTTTTTTAACTGAGACAAAATCTTCTTTCAACAGGCAGTAGAAGCAAGATGTTCCTGGCACGTGACACACTGACTCAGGTCTCTGTGATAAGAGGGAGCACTATACAGAATTCCTGGAAGAGACATTCTCTCAGCTTCCTTATTATCATGTCATCTCCCACTCTTAATTGATTTTCTCAAACATCCACAGATATAAGAATAAATATGCTGGAGCCTTAGGGTTGTTTAGTCCATGAGGACATAGAATTCAGTAATCTACCCAAGTCTTGTCACTACCTGAGCTACAAGGGCCTTTATAATACACACCTTTTTATGGACTCGAGTATTAGTATGATAGATTGACCTTAGGGGTTTTCTTTTAATAAAATGAAAGAAAAAGAAGAGGGAGAAAAAAGAGGGGGATGGGGAGAAAAGAGAGAGAGAGGGGGTCTCCCAACCCCCAAACTCAGCATATTCATATAAGCATATAAGACCAAAATGATGCAATGTCAAAATTAAACTTGAAAAATTCCATCCTAGGAGAGGTTTTTTTTTTTTTTTTTTTTTTCATAAAATGAAACCTTCCTATCTCCTTATTCTGGTGAAAAAAAAAATGAGAAAGATTGATGAAAGCACCTTTCTTTCAAAAGTCCTCTCTGTCAGTTCAGAGCAAGGAAAATTAAACTACCAGACAAATTCATCCATCATGACAGGCCTCTTGTTCCCTTTTCATCTTTCTTCTACTTTCTAGATTACTAATTTCTCAGTCACCTTGTTTTTGTTTCCTGTCTGATGGTAAGCATATGTATAATACTTAATAGTTGTTATATCTATAGATGCTGGTACTTTAGTACTTAATATTTGCCATATACCTAGGAGCTCAAAGAATTTCATTAATATTAATTAGGTATGTCAATCTATTTCAGAAATTAGAATACGTATGGAAATCAAGCTTTAGAAAATCAAAAGGATAACTGTTGTCTCTAGTAAAAACTTGAGAATTTCATCCAGACGCTGAGGTCCCGTCATATTTCATCATTGGTTGCATGACCAAAGGCAAGAGTATCGGTCAGTATAAGTTAGGTTATGCTGTGGTAACAAACAAGCCCAAAACCTCAATGGTTTATAACAACTCAGGTTTATTTCCCACTCACACCACATATCCATCATAGGGTGGTCATGGCTTTGTGATAGAGGGAAAAGAGCACACAGAAAATAACATGCTGGCTTCTAAAGCTTTCTCCCAGAAGTGGCCCACGTCATTGCCATTCACAGTCTGCTGGCCAGAGCAAGTCCAGTGACTCTATCAGTGGGACAGGGACATATAATCCTCTCACAAGGAGAGGCAGGAAGTACTGTGAACATTATACAGTCTACCACAGTGACAGGCCTCAGCTTTCTTACTTGTGAAAAAGTTGAGCCTAAGTTACCTCACAGATAAAATTTATGATGTAGTAGTTCTGAATACCATTTGACAATAAAGCAGGGCAGTATTATAATTATTGTTCATACCTGCCCACCTCAAGCACCCTAAACGCAGTGGTTCCTCATAAAAGCAATGGGCAAAGTTAGGAAAGACGTCTTGTTGAGTTGTGCTTGGTCCAGTTTTTCTGGAAGACACTTCCCAGCAACAACCAATACAGTAGGCCCCACTTGTCCACAGTTTTACTTTTCCTGGTTTCAGTTACCTGCAGTCAACCACGGTCCGAAAACATTACATGGAAAATTCCAGAAATAAACAATTTGTAACTTTTAAATTGCATGCCATTCTGAGTAGCTGATAAGAGTTCTGGTTGTCTCACTCCATCCTACCCAGGACGGGAATCATCTCTTTGTCCAGTGTATTCTACCCGTTAATCATTAGTAGCCGCCCTGAGTAGCAGATCGACTGTCTCAGTATTGCAGGGCTTGTGTTCAAGTAACCCTCATTTTACTTAATAATGTCCCCAAAGTGCAAGAGTAGTGATGCTGGCAATTTGGATATGCTAAAGAGAAGCCAAAAAGTGCTTCCTTTAAGTGAAAAGGTAAAAGTTCTCCACTTCATAAGGAAAGAAAAAAAATTATATGCTGAGTTGGCTAACATCTACAGTAAGAAGGAATCCTCTATCTGTAAAATTGTGAAGAAGGAAAAAGAAACGTGCGCTAGTTTTGCTGTCACATCTAAGACTGCAAAAGTTATGGCCACAGTGCATGGTAAGTGCTTAGTTAAGGTGGAAAAGGCATTAAATCTGTACAATAAAATATTTTGAGGGAGAGAGGGAGAGACTACATTCACATTCAAATTATTGTAATAATTTTTATTGCAATATATTTTTATAATTGCTTTATTTTATTTGTTATTGTTGTTAATCTCTTATTGTGCCTAATTTACAAATTAAACTTTATAATAGGTATGTATGTATAGGAGAAAACATAGTATATATAGAGTTTCATACTATCCACAGTTTCAGGCATCCTCTGGGGGTCTTGGGAAGTATCTCCTGAGAATAAGGAGGACTACTGTATTCTTTCCAACCCAAAATTCTATGATACTCTAACACAGAAGGGGTCAACAAAGTAGGGGAATCCTATGAAAACACTCTAGCCAGGATTTTCTTTAAAAGGTATCTGCTTCTTAATTATACTTAAATTTTCAAAATACTAATCTAAGTCTCCTAAGCCTCTCACTAGAAATCTTTGCCCCTGAAGTTACTTTACCTAGAAGGAAGTCTTAGAACCCCAGGCTTGGCGTATGCAAGGAAAACCCATGGGTTTCTGGTTCCCATTCAATCTGTACTAAGAGGATCATTATTATTTACCTGGTTATGCTGAAATGGGAGGCTGAGCCCTATAGTCACATTCTTTTTTAAAAAATTCAAAAACAGCTGTTGGGAGAAGAAAAGGGACTAAAAGTAACTCAGTTATTTATATATTAAAGGTTCAGAATGCATTATCTGAAATCCTTGGAGCCTAAATGTTTCAGAATTCAAAATTTTCAGGTTTCAGGAAGCTAATACAGTGCATATATCACCTTCATCAAGCTATATGAAGCTGAACCCATAATATTAAATATTCCAGCATCAGAAATGTATCAAGGGGCTTCCCTGGTGGCGCAGTGGTTGAGAGTCCGCCTGCCGATGCAGGGGACATGGGTTCGTGCCCCAGTCCAGGAGGATCCCACATACCGTGGAGCGGCTGGGCCCATGAGCCATGGCCAATGACCCTGCGCGGCCGGAGCCTGTGCTCCGCAACGGGAGAGGCCACAGAAGTGAGAGGCCCGCATACCGCACCAAAAAAAAAGAAATGTATCAACTATAAATGCACATAGGTATAAAATATAAAGACAATAAATAACTTTATGTGGGTTCAGATCTGATTTTTTCCAAATGAGTTTGCTGCAAACTTATAATAAAATTCTGGGTTTTCAGAGCTTTGAGAATTTTGGAATTGTGGATAAGAGTCTGTAGAATGTATTTTATTTAATATTTAATATAGTCCTATTTAGTGATGTGTAGCATGTATTAGGTGGAAAAAGCAAGGAGGAAAAAAGCATGAATGGTATGCTACCTTTATTTTGGGGGCGGGGGGAATGGATACTTGCTTATATTTTAAAAACTTGTTTATGAGAAAAAAAAAAAAGAAGAAGAAAATGTAAACCAAAAAATAAAGCAATGGAAGCAAGGGGAACAAGGTGGGGAAGACAGGGATAAAAGCTAGGCCTCTCTGAATATACTTTGACTACAAAGAAAATTTAAAGTTAAAAATGTGTAATCCTTAAAAGTCTAAAGCAAAATGAAGCAAATGAATGGGCTAGTGCAGAATTGAGCTGGCAGCATAACCACACTGAGAGGGATTATTTCAATGACTCCAAGACACAGAATTTAAATGAACATCCTTTAGTGAAATATAACCTAAGGACAAAAAGAACTATTGAAAAATTAATCTGCTTTCAGTTATCACATTGTTGGTGGTAGTGTTGGCGATTGTTATTGTCTACATATTTTGAGATAAAGCAACTGAATAAATAATATGCTGGTTTCAGTTGGGAACCAGGATTCCAGCAACAGAAAAAGTGATGCAGATGTATTACTGAAAAAGTTAGCAAAACAAACAAACAAACCTGAGTACGTAAATTTGAGTTGGAACTCTCAGTACGGACTCAACAACCAAACTGAAAAGAGAGCATACCTAAGCAAAGAAGAAACAAATGAGAGGGAAAACCAATACTTAAAAGAGAATTAATAAACATGTCAATCAATTATTTATACACATATTCCCTTGCCCTATCCATTGATAAGACCTAGAAACAATGACCAGCTCAGAAGCAATGAGTACCAAAAAGCAATGAGATTATCGTCTCTAAATACAGCCTCCTATTAAAAGGAACAGGGCTTCTGGGAGATATGGTTGATTCCATGTCTGGGACAGGAAATGAACAATATAAGCCTGAAACACTTCTCATCCCAAAAGACAGGTAAACCACTGGTGGTCAGAATGAGTGAGGGGCCAACTCTAAGAAGTTCCCAGTGGCCCAGAATGCGACAACTTCAGCATCAATAAGAATACAATGGATTGAAACCAATTAAATACGTCTAAATCTATGAAACAAACTCACTGGTCACTTTCAGAGGATGCTGATACCAACACATTATTTTTGAAAACAGGTCAATAAAGGGAAAGAATCAAGCATTTAATCTACCTTTCCGATACAATCTATCTCTGGGTTACCAAATAGTTGATGAGGAGACATTTCTCTTTACAAAAAATTATCACACTAATAAATAAAGAAGGAATGGTAGAATTAGAATACCCCTCTTTTTTTTTTTTTTCTTTTTCACTTTGGAACACTGACATTTTATTTATTTAATTATTTATTTTTAAAATGTTTATTGGGGTATAGGTGATTTACAATGTTGTGTTAGTTTCTGCTGTAGAGCAAAGTGAATCAGTTTATACATCTACATGTATCTACTCTTTTTTAGATTCTTTTTCCATATAGGTCATTACAGAGTACTGAGTAGAGTTCCCTGTGCTATACAGTAGGTCCTTATTAGGTATCTATTTTATACACAGTAGTGTGTATATGTCAATCCTAGTCTCCCAATTTATCCCTCCCCACTTTTCCCCCCGGTAATCATAAGATTGTTTTGTACATCTGTGACTCTATTTCTGTTTTGTAATTAAGTTTATTCGTACCATTTTTTTTAGATTCCACATATAAGCGATATTACATGATATTTGTCTTTGTCTGACTTACTTCACTCAGTATGACCATCTCTAGGTTCATCTGTGTTGCTGCAAGTGGCATTATTTCATTCATTTTTTTTTTTTTTTTGCGGTACGCGGGCCTCTCACTGTTGTGGCCTCTCCTGTTGCGGAGCAACAGGCTCCGGACGCGCAGGCCCAGTGGCCATGGCCCACGGGCACAGCCGCTCCACGGCACGTGGGATCCCCCCGGACCGGGACATGAACCCGTGTCCCCTGCATCGGCAGGTGGACTCTCAACGACTGCGCCACCAGGGAAGCCCTATTTCATTCTTTTTAATGGCTGAATAATATTCCATTGTATATTTGTCCCACATCTTCTTTATCCATTCCTCTGTCGTTGAACATTTAGGTTGCTTCCATGTCCTGTCTATTGTAAATAGTACTGCAATGAACTTTGGGGTGCATGTATCTTTTCAAATTATGGTTTTCTCTGGGTATATGTCCAGGAATGGGATTGCTAGATCATATGGTAGCTCTATTTTTAGTTTTTTAAGGAAACTCCGTACTGTTCTCCATGGTGGCTGTACCAATTTACATTCTCACCAACAGTGTAGAAGGGTTCCCTTTTCTCCATACCTTCTCCAGCATTTATTGTTTGTAGATTTTTTGATGATGGACGTTCTGATCAGTGTGAGGTGATATCTCATTGTAGTTTTGATTTACATTTCCCTAATACTTAGAGATGTTGAGCATCTTTTCATGTGCCTCTTTGCCATCTGTATGCCTTCTTTGGAGAACTGTCTATTTACATCTTCTGCCCGTTTTTTGATTAGGTTGTTTGTTTGTTTGTTTTTGTTATTGAGCTGCATGAGCTGTTTGTATATTTCGGAGATTAGGATATCCCTCTTTTGTAATTCCTAATTAAATAATTAATTTAGTGATTGCTCTTGAATGGTTTTTGGCATAACAAAAAGAGAGATAATTGGATATTATGTTCTTTGTGATGGAAGTCATAAAAAAATTAAACTTGAATCCAATCAAGCCTCCCGATTTCATTACCAGTTTATAGCAAATATAGGGGACAGAGAAAGATATAAAGTGACATCATGGGGATGCAATAGACAAATCTTATATAATAAGCATGTCTTTTTATTCTAATGTTTTGACAACTGAGGCGTTACAAACCATGGGAGACTGCCCTCCCAGGGCTAACCAATTACTAGTAATAGCAAAGAATTCACCTTCGAGCACATCTTTCATATACAAAGTAACCAATCCAGACAACTGGTACCTTCCTTTCCATGGAAACCACAATAAAAGCTCTTGCCCACACTTCCCTCCCACTACTGTCCCCTGATGACTCCAATGCTTCCTCATGTGGCCTTGCATGGCCTGGCATGGCCTAGTGTGCCCCTTCCTGTTGGGAACTGTGAGTAACAAACTCTCTTTTCAGTGGCAATTGTCTCCTGATCTGTTGGCCTCACCATACCTGAACAATAATAAACTTACATTTTATTTTTTTTTTAATTTTTACTTTTTTTTTTTGGTCACAATGCACGGCTTGCAGGATCTTAGTTCCCCGACCAGGGATTGAACCCAGGCCCACGGCAGTGAAAGTGCTGATCCTAACCACGCCAGGGAATTCCCATAAAACCTACATTTTAAAACACCTTGACTGTGTGAAAACTCTACAAGACAAATGACAAACAAATTGCAAGGGAATTTACCTCAATTAAAAAAATAGAAATAGCAAGGGGATAAAATAAGAGGGAGAGAGAATCTTTGCTTAAAAGAGTTTTAAGAAACAAATCAACTAATTGCAAAGTATGAACCATATTTTACTCTGAATGTGAACCAACTCTTAAAAACATTGTGAGACTAATGGAGAAATTTGAACACTGACTAGGTAGCTGATATTTGCTATTATGAAATTAATGATCATATTTTTAGGTGTCATTATAGAATTGCTATAGTTTTAAAAGGAGGCTTTATCTTTTATGGATTCATACTGAAATATTTATGGATTAAAAGACAGGATGCCTGTGATTTACTTTACAACAATCTAGAATGGGGGGTGTTGGGTAAAAGTAGGAAAAAACCCAAGATTGACTTAAAGTAATAGGTGTTGAATTAGGGTTATGAATACACGGCGGGTTATCATGTACGGTATTCTGTTTAATTGTGAAATCTTGGAAAGTTTTCACAATAAAAAATCAAAACCCTTCGAAGAAAGTTCTTTGAAGAACATGTCAAATGCCCCAATTTTTTAAAAAAAGATAAGCGGATTAAGAATGACTAAATAACTTGCCCTATTGCTAATACATGATGGAGCCAGAATCCAAACCCAGGTATGTCCGGCCACCCAAACTCCTTGCGCTCCAAAGTCAAAAGACAAGCTACCGCTAGAGGCTGTTCCTCTGGCTCATCCATAAAGGAAAGGGTTGGGTTCCTGCTTAGTCCCCAAGGCAGCAGCCAGCAGCAGGGGGACTGCACCTGTGGCAACAGTAGCCTCAGCACTGGGGCCTCCTGCTGGGATGCTATTTCTTGCTTTCTCTGGGTTGTACCCCACCCCTCACTCCCAGCTCTCCTCTGGCTTTATTTTTTATTCCCCTTTCAACAGCCCGCAGTGCCCTGCACATAGCACACCAGAATGTGCACATACACTCTCACCTTGGGCATGTACAGATTTACTCTCAGGATATTTTCGAAGCTTTCTCTTTTCCAGTAATTTTTCATGAAATACAGCCTTTCACTTTCAGCTTATGAACCACATGAAACAACCTCACCATTTTTGCCTGCATTTTGGACTCCAGTTGCCAGGTCTTGGCTTGACCCCTTTCCTTATACATCAGACTCCCCTTCTAAATTACTTTTGACTGCTTGCAAAAATCAAATCTAATATTAATAATTGTCAAAATAAAAAGTCGCCATGTCTCCCACTTATTCAGGGCTAGAAATTGCACTAAGGGCTTTAGGAATAGTATCCTTTTTAATCCTCAGTATAGTCCTTCAAAGGATAAAGATTTGCCAGCACTGAGGATGTTCAAAGAGAGAGCTCAGGGAAAGGGATTAGGGTAGTCCCAAGGTTTGAATTAACCTTGACCTCGACAAAGGATTTAGTAGTCTGGACACTAATATAAGTCTTTAGATACCATTATGTCCTGTCATCTGTGACTCTTGAGGTCATCCTCAAAGAAAAAGACCCTCTGAATATCAGTAACCTGCTCTCTCCAATCTCCTCCCTACAACAACTATCAAAAGTACCCTATAATTCTTTTCTTTTTCTGAATCCAACATTCTTTCCTGGGGATTGCATAGAATTTGTTTTAGCATCTCACAATATATAAAACTATTTCGGAAAGCCAATATATTCAAAGCTCACAACTCTTCCTGAATTTGCCCTTTGGGTTTCTGCATGGAACAGAATTGTAAGGACATAAAAATGCAACTAGGAAAACTTTTTATTCTTCTCTTCCAATTCTTCTTCCCCTTTCCCCATGCTAGGTCCACTTCATGGTTTGCCACTATTTTTCTTCACTCAAACATCAAATTTCCACCTGAACGTTATCAACTATAAACAACTCAAACCGCCACCGGGCAGAGGAGTGCTGCTTTCTCCTATGAGAATTTCACCATATACAGATTGAATTTAGAAAGTGATCAACGTCTTGAAAAGGTTAGGGGGTTCTCGGATTCAACTTCCTCATTATAAGCTTTAAACTGTTTCCTAGTTCTGGTGCATTAAATCCTGGGCCTGGAAAAAGAAATTGCCTCTGATGTAAGTGTTAGTAAGAAATGTAGGTTTGGGCCGCACATCACTGTTTAAATAAGAGTCAGTAGGGCTCCCCTGGTGGCGCAGTGGTTGGGAGTCCGCCTGCCGATGCAGGGGACACGGGTTCGTGCCCCGGTCCGGGAAGATCCCACGTGCTGCGGAGCGGCTGGGCCCGTGAGCCATGGCCGCTGGGCCTGCGTGTCCGGAGCCTGTGCTCCGCAACGGGAGAGGCCACAACAGTGAGAGGCCCGCATACCGCAAAAAATTTAAAAAAAAAAGTCAGTAATTTTCTCCCTCCTCTCAGCCAATAGGACAGAAACCATGATCTTAAATGAGTTTAATCCTTCCAGCAAGACAATTGTCATTCCTCGTCAGACATCAGATATGACAACACCAGATGTCACACTCATAAGACCTCATCACCTATCACTTACGTTCCCACTTCAAAATTAAACACATGAGAAAATCTTTGAAAGTATTTGAAAAGTAATATATTTTCCTTATTTGATGTATAAGTGCTATTATAAATAATTCACTTAATAAATCTATTGTATCTTTATAAATTTGATCCCTATTCCTCTGAGAGGTTTATTTCTCTTAACTGTAAATACCACAGTTCCTCCATTCATCCTTTAAAAACCATCTACTCCCCAGTTCTTTGGTCTACAGACTTTAAGCACAAATGTATCATTTAGCCTCAATCACTGAGTAGCAAGTTGCTTCTGCACACATTTATTACTTCTATTCATAATTAGTCATGATTAACTAGATTGGAAACTCTTCAAGGACACAAATTGTTTTGTCTATTATTTTATCCTCTAGTGTAGGGCCTGACTCTGAATAAATGACTAGTTAACACACAGCAATTAATTATTGGGGCCACTGTCAAATGTATAGAGATGATGGTTTAATAATAATCACCTGCAATAATGACAACACTCTAAGTCCTTGTCTCTACTGGCTAACTTCTTCCAGAAAATGCTTATGAATTTTGCATAAGATTGCTGTCATCTTGACATTACTGTTGCATGAAATTTATAATCTTGCAAACCATTTGTCACTGAAACAATGTGGAAATAAAAGTAATTTCAGTAATACATTGAAAATGTTCTGCTGTTGAAATGTTTGTACAAACATTGTATAAAATGAGGAGAGACGTGTTTTAGAAATATCCTAGGCTGGCGACAAGATTGGACATCGAAAGCAGTGCCGTCAGGCCCTGGGCAAGGATGTACCTAACTTGTAATGAACCAGTTTTCTTGGGCCCCAGTTGAAGACTAAGTGGGGCTCAAAGAGGACAAAGAGACCTCCTCAACCAGACCTCTTGCTATGTAATAATCTGTTAGAACAAATGAGATATATTAATTTTTAGGACATAGAAATTCAGGAGGGTGGAGTGAGGTGTGGCACTGCTACAAGTACCTAATCACAACAGAAACATGACTTATTTGTTCATTCATTCAACAAACATTAGCTACCACATGGCCAGGCACACATCACACTCTTAACATCTCATGTAGTGGCAAAGATGCATAAGCATCACAGCACCATGGAACATGCTCCATGACAAGTGCCAGGGGAAGCACCTCCTTCCTGAGCCCAGGCCAAACTCTCTAAATCAAGTTTAGAAACTTCAAAAATGCTTTAGCATGAAGCATTTATTTCCCCAAAATTCAGGAACATATTCCCTGCACCCTCACAAAAATTGGAGATAAAAATCCAGTAATACAACTTTGCCTGAAGTGTATTCCAAGAACCACTAGTTCTGCAGGATGATAATGGCTGTTACCCAAAGCGGGAAAAGAAGAAAAGGGAGGGGAATTCCTGATCACCGAAGTCTAGAAACTGCTGATTGAATTAATGTAGAACTTTTTTTTTAGATCCCTAAAATGTTAGTGTGCATTATGAATCACTAGGAGAGGATACAGTACGCAATATTTCCCAGAGTTAGCTACATGCAGATTTCTTTTTTCAAGGGACATTTTTCTCATTGTACACATCCTAAGAAACTGTTCTCGAGCTTTCCTGAGGCCCATTCTCTCCATATCCTCTTCCAGGAGGGAGACGTCAGGCTGAATACCAGCACGGTACAGAGTGGGTAATCAATATATGTTGATCTCAGTGGTCAAATATCAAGGTCCTACAGGAGGGTATAAATCCATTTCAAAGATCAAGAAATGATGGATGGTGGATTTTTTAATACTTTCTTCCTAGTTCAAATATGTGTAGACAAACTATTGATATTTTTCCCAGTTTCTAGGACTAGACTCTGTGTACTGCCCTTAGGGGCACCTACTTTAAATTTACAAATTGGAATACAAGCTTGGTTTCCTGTTTCTCCAGCAGAATTTGGAAAATATGTTGATGCAGCTTAAAAAGCATACATCATAACTCAGAAGCTTGGGTAGACTAGCTTTAGGTAGATGAAAGTAGCCTCTGCAAAACTTGGGGCTGTAGATGTGGGTTCTTAGCCGTAGCTGCTTATTGAAATCGCCTGGGGAGCTTAAAAAAACACACACCAGGATCCAGACCTGTCCCAGATGAACTAAATCAGATTCTCTGGAGGTGAGGTCTGAGAACTGTTATTTTTAAAACTCCCTGGTATTTCTAACGTACAGCCAGGAATGAGAAGCACTGCCCAAAAGGTCTACCTGTACGTCACAACAGCCGGCTGCCACACTGCCTCATTTTCAGGACTTGCTAGTTTGGGGGAACTTGCAGTGTTATATTAATTTGCTCGAGCTGCCATAACAAAGTGCAACAGGCTGGGGGATTCAAACAACAGAAATGTATTTTCTCACAATTGTGGAGGCTGGAGGTCCGAGATCAAGGCGCTGGCAGGGTTGGTTTCTCCTGTGGCCTCTCTCTCCTTGGCTTGCAGATGGCCGCCTTCTCACTGTGTCCTGACGCGGTCCTTCCTCTGTGTGTGCCTCCCTGGCATCTCTGTGTTTCCAAATTTCCACCAGTCAGATTGGATTAGGGCCCAACCTAACCCCTCATTTTAAATGAATCACCTCTTTAAAGGTCCCATCTCTAAACACAGTCACATTCTAAGCTGCCAGGGGTTAGAGTTTCAACTTATGAATTTGTGGGGAGACACATGTCACCCCATAACAGGTGTGATAGGAGACCCCAAAGTCTCCAGGAAACACTGTATACTGTCATGTCCACAAAACTGCCACTTTTTCCTGCTCCCGTTGCAGTTAAGCACATGACGGAACATAGAGAAAAAGAAAATCTTTGCCCTTTGAAATAAACCAAGAATAACAAAGTCACTCTGCCTAGTTATGGCCCCCAAGATAATAAAAATTTGAACACATCCCACAGACCTTAAAAAAAGGAGGGGGGATGCTTTATCTTTGACTTTTATAATAGTGGTGTTTACAGATATAACATAAACTTTGTGACTGTGATGATCATGTAAAAAATTATTCTTTTCTCCCATGAACAGACAAGTAACAACTAATATAAATAAATATAAAAAATACAAATATCATATTAACATAAACCAATCATCTAATTTGATCATTTTGTTAAGCTTTGTGGTATTTTCCCACTAAACACCTGTTGTGGGTTATTTTTGTTTTTTGTTTTTAAATATTTATTTTATTTATTTATTTGGTTGTGCTGGGTCTCAGCGGCAGTATGCAGGCTCCTTAGTTGCGGCATGCGGTATCTCTTTCCCTGACTAGGGATTGAACCCGTGCCCCCAGCATCGGGAGCGCAGAGTCTCAACCACTGCACCACCAGTGAAGTCCCCACCTGTTGTGGTTTTTACTGGGCACATCAGTCCTTTTGAAGTCTGACATCTAGCACTTTGAGAGTGAAGAAAAAATGTTTTTATTTTCCATGTGCTGTTGTGCCTAATTCTTTTTTGCAGTTCTGGAGGCTCCATGGAGGAGATTTACGTGAGGAAGGGCCTTCACCTGCCGGAGCTGACTGAACGGCTTCACCTCAGAACACACTTATCTCACGTGGAGTGTGAACAGATACGTGCCTTGTTTCATTTACAGAATAAATCTCCTGCAGCAAGAGAGCTATACTATCACTGCTTTCTTCTTCTTCTTCTTCTTCTTCTTCCTAACTCTGTGCTTTTCTGGCTGTTTCTATTTGTGTTTCTGGATCAAGTCTGGTTCCAGGTGTGGTTTGAGCTCGGGCAATAATTTATTCCCTGTTAATGACTGAAAAGTTGAGAATCTAGGTTTCTGGCGATTTCTGTTGGGTGGTAAATAACAGAGACTCTGGTTTATGTGTCATCTTTGTTTATTTGTTTGACATGGGGATTCTGATATCTTTGACTGTTGAAATGTTAATACAAACATTCTATAACATGAGGAGAGACGTGTTTTAGAAACATCCTAGGCTGGCGACGTGATTGGATGTCGAAAGCAGTGCCATCAGGCCCTGGAAGAGGATGTCCCTAACTTGCAATGTGCCACTTTCCTTGGGCCCCAATTGAAGACTAACTGAGGCCCAAAGAGAACCCAAACCTATTCACCTCTGCCTCCCAGATTCTCTGGGTGAACTGGGTTTATGGCTAGTCATCAGCCAAAATTACCTCCCCATCAATGAGATCACATCACTCAAGAAAATTTTCTGTACCTTCTGGAAAGGCAAACAACCTTTGAGATCTACAGTGGCTGGACCCATGAGTGAGCTTTTGTGTTCTGTTTATTTTTTATCTCTAGCTGAGGTTGTAAAACTGAAGCTGCTAGCTCTTTTTGTGTGTGAAAAATACCTCTTTTTTCTTTTTCTTTCCTTATAAAACGAAGGTAATGAAATATTTTGTTTATCACCTTCTGTATTTGTGGTCACTCCCTTCTTCTCTTCTCCTACTTTTCATTTCCTTTTTCTGCCCTCCCCTCCAAATTTTTAGAGATTAATTGGTTATAAATATCTTTCATCTATTGAAATGATTGTGCACTTGATGGATAACTAGTCAGACAAAGGAGGGAAAAATTAACACATAACATTACAAAGTTACTTGTACTTATGGGAGTACTTTTCTTCACTGGCATACAGAAGCACTCATATAAATTCAAAATAATAACTTTGAAGGTTAAAATAAATTGAAAAGGAGGAAAATCTGGAATAAATACATTCCAGAAGGGAGGAAAATCAAATTTTAATGTTTTCAAAGTGATGGCTCTTTAAGAAAAAACTTCAGAAGCTTGCTGCATATATACCTCAGAGGAATAAAACGTTTAACTCTCAGATAAATTAATAGCCTTGATTATAGGTTAATAAGACAAAAAGTAAAAGAATGATAAGGTACTTCAAACACAATTTAAAGAATTTTCAATATTAGGTTTATAACTACAGATATTCATAAAGTATAAAGCTTTTGAAAAGCTTAAGATTCTTGTTCAAGGTGAAAATTCTAATTCAAAGCAATTTATTATATTTCTTTTTGATTTTAACACAATACAGAAAATAATATTCTAGTTTATACAAAACTTGGGTTTATTTTATCATGGGAAGCCTAATTAATCTGAATGCTTTAAAGTTTCATGAGTCAA
The DNA here is from genome assembly GCF_963455315.2 of Globicephala melas. Classification (NCBI taxonomy): domain Eukaryota; kingdom Metazoa; phylum Chordata; class Mammalia; order Artiodactyla; family Delphinidae; genus Globicephala; species Globicephala melas. The sequence continues at coordinate 16,578,991 of NC_083326.1, forward strand.
GGAAGTTTTTATTATTATAAAAAAGTAAAACTATTTGTCCAACTAAATAAAGTATAATAATTAATGTCCTTTAAAAGGGTTTACTCTTGTTAAGTGTTTATAATTCTATATATCATATATATATGAAATCATATAAATATATGAAATCCCTCATGTTTAAATTGAAGCAAAATTCATCTAACATAAAATTAACCATTTTGCAGTGTCTAAGTCAGTGGCATTTAGTACATTGACAACGTTGTACAACCATAGCCTCTACCTAGTTCCAAAACCAGAGGGGGTTTTCATCACCCCAAAAGAAGACCTCAAACCACTAAGTAGTTACTCCCTATTCCTCCCTGTCCCCAGCCCTTGGCAACTACCAAGCTGCTTTCTGTACCTATGGATTTACTTGTTCCAGCTATTTCAAACAAATGGAATCATACAGTATGTGACCTTTTGTGTCTGACTTCTTTCACTTAGCATAATGTTTTCGTGGTTCATCCATGCTGGAGCATACATCAGTACTTCACTCGTTTTAACAGCTGAATAATACTTCATTGTGTTTATATACACCACATTTTGTTTATCCATTCATTCATGATGGATATTTGGGTTGTTTCCACCTTTTGACTATTGTGAATAGTGCTGCTATAAACATTCATGTACAAGTGTTTATTTGATACCTGTTTTCAGTTCTTTTGAGTATATACCCAGAAACAGAATTGCTGGGTCCTATGGTAATTCTATGTTTAACTTTTTATCAGGAACAATCAAATTGTTTTCCACATGGTTACATCATTTTACATTCCTACCAATTAACTTTAAGACTTTGAACTAATAGTAAATCAAGCTATTAGTACATATCTTATACACCTGAAAACTCTAGTTTTACTATACTCTTGCTATAAGTTAGCTGGTTACAATGGACGTAAAAATTTACTATTTTAAGAATTTCTTAAAGATGTATTTGACTGTAGAGAGGTGCATGTGTAAGATGATGGATGTATTTTGTTTTGCTTTAATTAAAATTTTCTGGTTGTGCCAAAATATGAAGAAGGAAATAGAAGACAATTTCAGGATACACCATGAATATAGAACAGAGGAAAAAGTAAGATCAAGAGCCTGGGCTTATGATAACTGCACGTAGTGAATTTGAAATGAGCAAAGAAATATATTTAAAATGTTTGCAAATTTGACTCAGTGATAATCGATCTATTCATAAGGTGGAAAGAGCCTTGTGTATCATTTACTGCAAACTGCTACATAAACGGTAATCAAAAAAAGTAAAATAGAATTTGGGTCTCCTTCTGTTAAAATGGTAAATTGATCCTTGTCTACATAGAAAGCTACTAACAAAAACACAGACAAAAGAGAAGAGTTAAAAGATGTTCTGTGCCCAGACATCAGTGGTTCTCTTTCTTACTAAAATGCTGTGTAACTTGTTGTTTTTGTCTCACTTTTGTATCAATATTAACAAAATGTCTTTAGTTTTAAAATAGAATTCCTAATAATCATTTTTATGTGTTGCCGTGTTTCCTTTAAATATTACCTGAAACTGTTTCTTGTCTTCACTCATCGTGACTGAGGCTCTTACCATGGCTCCTCTGATAACTCTTTTTGGTACTGCCTTTCCCAAATTCAGGACCCAAAATCAGAACTCCAAAGCTGTAAAGATATCTATTATACCTACGTCACCTTTGGAGTTTCCCAGATGTCCACTGGGTATCACAAAAATTTGATCTCTCAGCTTTTAAAATAAGAGATCATAGAAATAATCTGATTTTACTGTACTCAACACTATTATGTCCACCATATGAAAAATCAGCAAGACAAAAAGCTAAACTTCTCTGTTTAGCTTTACATATAAATAAAATTTTAATGACATAAATGTTCTGGCAATTATGAAATTTTACATCAGAAACATACTTACGTTCATGCACAAAGATGGGCACTATGATTTTCAAAAAATAGATTAATTTTTCAAAAGACCTCTGATTTTCTAAATAAATACTCTTGTCAATTGATGATAATCAGAATACACTTAGTGAGATAAATTAAATACTCTGGAGATCTGACAATGCCCTCACTGTTTATAATGTGTTCTTACCCTCATGATAAGTATTAACTAAATCCTTATAAACCGATTGCTTATTGTACCTCAATAGAGGATTCTACTTTTCTGCATCCTGATATTGTTGCTTATTATAATGAATTAAACAGAACTTTTGAGTCTTATTATCCACAAGCATTTTCTGCTTTTCCCTTACACTCGCCTAAAAGTCTCTGCTACAAGAACAGATCAGAAATTGAATCTTCTGAAAAAAATACTATATCAAAAGAGCTTCAGCAAAGGACTGAGCCAGATACTCAGGACAGCTGAAACTACAAGGACTAGACTCACAGCTCCATTAAAAGACATATCTTCACCACACTCTGTGAGACTGTCAAGAGTCTGTTATCAGGACACCCAGAACTTTCCCCTCCAAAAGCAAATGACTTCATGGAGATAAACTGTTTACTTTGAGATCAACAAAACACAAATTAACTCCTTAGAACTTAATGAATGGGATGAACTGACTTAACTGTGGCCAGTGTTCTATTTTAAATGCTCTTGTGGGGGAAACTCTTTTCTTCTTAATCCAGCCCTGACCCTCAGTTTGACAGGTTACACTTGTTCAAACTAGTTATGAAACCCTCTTTAAATGAAATCTTGTTCCAACTGGACCCTGAGGATTGGGAGTGAGGGGAATCCTATGAAAGATCTTAATATAGGTAACAAATTATAAATCATGAGGGAAAACAAGGATGATTCTTTTTTTAAAAAAGATAAAACAATGGCAACAATGGTTAAATATTTTTCAAAGTACCTTTAGTAAGTTTCTTTACTCCCTGTATCAATGGTTATTATTTGCCCAGGTTCACTAACAATGTGTTCTTTTTCCAACCAGGGTACAATTGGATAAATCAAATCCAGTCTATATTATGATCTAAAATGATACTGTATGTAAATGACATGTGTGATATCTTGTGCATTCTCTTACCTGTTTCACAGAGGGAAAAAATTGGACCACGAAACTGCTTATGATAACCATTTTCCTTAGCCCAGGTTTGTTTTGGGTATTATCTACTTGCGTCAATCACGCCAATCTGAGCTCTCAATATTCTAAATATATTTATCTGAGAATAAATAAATAAATATCTTCTGGGGAAAAGAAAATTCTATACTATGATCATGTCAGAATTCTCATCTAATTAAGTAGCATAAACCCAAGAACTACGCCTTCAATACAGAACAAGGCTGCCACTGTCCTCCCACGAACCTGGTCTGCAAGCTGTCCTGTGAAACACTGACAAACAAGGTGATGTCAGGGAAAAAGGAGACCTTGACACACAGTGATGGCTAATTTTATATGTCAGTGTGTCTGAGTCACAGGATGCCCAGATGTTGGTAAACATCATTTCTGGGTGTGTCTGTTTCCAGATGAGATTAGATTGAGTAAAACAGATCTCTCTCCCCAGTGTGGGTGGGCCTCATCCAGTCCGTCGAGGGCCTGAATGAAGCAAAACCATGGAGAAAGGGAAACTTCTCCCTCTCTGCCTGACTGTTTGAGTTGGGATCAGTCTTCTCCTGCCCTCAGACTGGAGGTTACACCATCAGTGCTCCTGGTTCGCAGACCTTCAGACTCAGACACCATCAGCTTTCCTGGGTCCTCAGACTGCAGACAGCAGACTGTGGGGCTTCCCAGCCTCCATAATGACATGAGCTGATTCTTCATAATAAATCTGTGTGCATCATCTATCAATCATCTTATCTATCATCAATCTATTTATCATTTGTATGTCTATCTATCAATCTCCTATTGGTTCTGTTTCTCTGGAGAGCCCTGGCTAATCCTTACATCCAAAACTTAAAGGTACTGCAGATAAAGCCCAGTAGAAATGAATTTGAGGCTTCTTGGGTCCTGATCTCAGTGGACAAACTGACAAGGAAATTAAAATACTTCTGAGACATAAAATTTATACCCCTAGGGGCTTTACAAGGCCTCCAGATAGAAGTAACTCTTAAGCCTTAATATCATGTTGCTCTTGTTCTTTTGAATGTACAACAAGAGGGTCTTTGTGTATTAAACATTAGTTACGCCTATGAAAATAAGACATCCCTAGGAATTACCTGGCGGTCCAGTGGTTAGGACTCCGTGCTCTCACTGCCGTGGCCCAGGTTCAATCCCTCGTTGGGAAACTAAGATCCTACAAGCTGCAAGGCACAGCCAAAAAAAAGAAAACAAAACTCATCCACTAAAATAAAACATCATATTAATGACAGTGAAACAGAAAATCACTGAGCATCTTATGCAGTCTAATCCATACTTTAGGGGCAGGAAGTTGAACAAAGCATGGACTCCTGAAGCAAAACTGATAGTTTGCTCTGCTTCCATTATGATTAAGGATACAACATACCACAATCAGGAAACTAGAAGAAAAGAGGATTTGCACCTTGACACAAACCAGAAATGATAGGGGCACTCCTACAAACCTGAACTCCCCAAGCAAAATATAGCTTAGTGCCTGACTTTCATAATACCAATGTATTGATCAGTGGATATGATGATCGTGTGAGAAAGTTACTGCTTTCCACCATGAACACAAGAATATGTTTGACCAATTTATAACCTGTGGTTTTCCCCCTTTATTGGGGTCTTTATTTGGAGGGTCAGTCTTTTTGATGTCTGATTCCCTTTACCTTTTTGCAAGTTAACTTTTTCTCATTTCTTCTTTCTAAATGTTTTTGTTTGTTGGTTTATCCAAACTTGAGGAAAATCCCCACATTTTCATAATCAGGTGCCCCCATAGATGATAGTTTCTCTCTCATTTGGGGCATTTTTTTCATGAGGCCTCGAAATGTTGATCAGAAGAAGGGGCTGCTTTGACCCCTACCTCCTTCTCACCTCCCAGAGACACTGAAGCCACAGGCTTGAGTGGTCACTCCAAAGGGAGCACACAGCTCACCTCAGCTGAGGGTTAATTAGCTCTTTGGTCTGCAGGGGAAGGACTACACAAAAGGAGATCTGTTTATTTTACTGTTACCAAATGTCAGGGGACCCTTAGTGTCAGTGGGACCCTAAGGGACCCAGCATTTCTCACTGCAGCATCTGTGAACGTCACTCTGTGCATCCCTCATCTCACTACATCTCCATAAGCTCTTGTCCCAGTTATGCTCAGAAAGCACAGCCCCCAATCCCCAGGAATGTGCTAAAGCAGAAAAGAAAAAACTGCACTGCTATTCTTGGTCAGCTTAATGGCAAGGAGCTTCAGATTCTCTATAAAATGAAAAATTCAATTGTGTGAGGTCACCAGGTCACAATCTCCCTGAAAACACCGTTATTCGGAGCCAAACATCCTTCTCAGAGGGGTCCTTAAAGTTTAATAACATCAGCCGACTGCAGCAAGACCCTGCGAGCCCATAATCCCCAAATGAGCCTCTGTGCGCTATTATGGAGGATCTCCGGTCTACCTGTGTGCAATTTTAGATCATCAAAGGTGACATTGAACACTGTCTCCGAAATTTCAATCACAGCCTTAACCACCTTGTGATTTAGGCAATAGCAGTTCTGTGGCTCTTTGGGGAAAAAAAGGCCACCTTCGCAAGGCTGGAGGAAATGCTTATACTGCAGTGGGAAGCAGAGAAGCACACACAGTAAAAACTAGGCAAAGTCAAGAGCGTTTGCTTAGCTGCTGTGCCATGGCATGGGATTGCGGTGTCCCTTGTACCATGCTGGGTACAAGATATTTTATACAGAACTTCTTTCTTAGTTTAAAGAATTTACATATTATGACACCTGCCCTCTTCTCACTTAACAGCAATCCCAGTAGAAGTGAAATAAGTACAGAAGGAAGGGAAAAACATGTTCTTCAAATTGCTACCTACCAATGCCTCCAACGAAGATGAATCTCAAATAACTAACGTTGAGTGAAAAAGGCAGACACAGTGAGTCTATACTGTTAAGATTCCATTTATATGTAGCTCAAAAACGGGCAAAATTAATCTATGATGATAGAAATCAGGAAGAGGCTGCCTCTCAGTGGCCTTATTGGCCAGGGGTCCTGGGGTAAAAGAAATGGCGCTTGTTTACAGGGGGATGTGCATATGCAAAAATGCAACAATTTTACTGCATGTAACTCTGCTGTTTGCTATGGGCTGAACATTTGTGTCCCCCTCAAATTCTTATGCTGAAATCCTAACCCACAAAGGTGATGGTATTAGGAGGTGGGGCATTTGGGAGGTGGTTGGGTCCTTAGGGTGGAGCCCTCATGAATGGGATTGGTGCCCTTATAAAAGAGACCCCACAGAGTTGCCTCACCCCTTCCACACCGTAAGGACACAGGGAGAAGGTGATGGTTATGAACCAGGAAGAGGGTTTCGCCAGAACATGACCATGGTGGCACCTTGATTTTGGACTTCCCAGCATCCAGAACTGTAAACCATAAATTTCTGTCGTTTATAAGCCACCAAGTCTGTGGTATTTGTTGTGGCAGCCCAAATGGACTAAGACACTGTATATAAATTATGCCTCAATTTTTTTAAAGTTTGGAAAAACCCTGTACCTACACACTTGAGCTCTAAAGCTGGGGCTAAGACCACTCTCTACCACTGAGAGCAATTGTCAGACCCCTTTCCTCCTCTCACTGAATAGGCCCAATATGACCCAATGTTTCTTGTTGCCCCTCACAGTAGGGTGGTTGTCCTGCTGTTCTTTAATGAACAACCACCCGTATTTTCCCCTATATAGAAATGCTGGGATGCAGCCGGGGTGCACCATTCTCGGTATGCTCACCCACCTGCACAGTATTTGTTCCCCCTTGTGACCAAAACACTGCAGTGTGATTGCCCTCAAGATGATGGACCTGGTCTGGCATCTCCCCGCAAACTCCGTCCCTCTCACCATTCTTATTTAGAAACAAATGCACCAGCCTGGTGCAATCTGACCTGCAGACCACTCACATCTCTGACTCTGCAGCGTCCCCTGGAGCGTCCCCACCCACTTTGTTGTCTGTTTTATTCAATTCAATTTCTTTTGTTAATCTTAATACCCATGTGCTTATTGGTGCCCAGTTCATGAGTCAATGAGCACGTTGGGACCTGAAGCAGAACAGGAGTGCAAACCCCTTAAGCCAAATCATGACCAGAACCAGACCTCAGCTCCCCCAGCTTGGCCCCCGGTGTGCTGATAGAAAACGGCTTCTCCCCATCAAGCCCACCCAGCCAGGGCAGTGATTCACGTTCTACAATTTGATTTGCATTTTCAGTTATTGAAGTTCAGTCTATGTAAACACACAGTGCGGGGATGCTATGAGCCCATTAGGCATTGGGATTGGGATACTTAAACAGACGAGAGGTAAATTTGAAGATGTTCTTTGCCAAGCTTAGAAGCAAAACTACATTGAAGGATAAGCACCATTATAGATTTTCACTATAGTGGGGCGACATTTTTAAATGGGAGCAGAGGAATTTTTCCATCAGTGTCTTTCTATTGGCAAGATCCCTTGCAACATCTTTGAGACCTGAGAGAAATAATCACCTATGTTTTATTTTTGTCTCATACCATGGACCAGTAACAAAGGAAATCTCTGCATTTTCACTCTTTGGAAACCACACAATCTTCTCTGAAACCTGATGTGTGCCTTCAAGCTTCTGACACTGAGCCTGAGTTTCAAAATCATATTTTTCTCTCCAAATCATCATCCTTGTCTATGCTCAGTCAGGGGTTTGCTCTTTTAAAGCCCCAAGTTTAAATTAAAACCGAAACATAAAGGAAATGCTACTCATTTTTAACCACTTAAATAAAATAGCTTTCTGCATTCACGTTAATTTTGTTCACAGGCTATGCAGGGTAAAGCATATTATTTCTTATTTATATCAAAGTTTTATATTTACAAACATGATTTGTATTAGTTTGTCAGCCCATATGGCATCTTTGAAAGTCAGAGCAGAATTATAGTCTCATTTCACAGGTGAAAAAAACAAAAGCCAAGGACATTTAGTAAATTCGTGCCTGAGAAAGCATTTCCAGGGCTTGAATTTCCCATTCATGTTATTATTTCTTAAGTTTTACCAAGTACTGTGGCTTCATACTCATGACTTCCCTGTCACCCACCCTGTCAAGCACTATTAGGAATATTACATACTGTGACTCCAAGGATGCCTGAAGGGGCGCTGATCCTACCAGAAGCTCAGGATTCCTCAGTGTGGGCCTCAAGGTGCCTGAAGATAAACACTCTGGAATGGTTCGGCAATGCCCATTCTAGATAGTTCTATGGTGATCGGCCCTGTCACTGGCATTCCACAGACGTTGGTTACGTTGCATTCACCAAAGCCCTCGATGGTTCTGTGCTTTGGATTCTCCTTCAATGCCACAAGTCAATCTTTGCGCATTTACCTGTTACGCAAGGAACTGTGAGGACTCAGGACATTTATCATTTCTGCTGTGTATGGTTAAATATGGTAGACATGGGGGCATTTCTTGGACACACATGAATACTTATTTTTACTAAAAAATGGCTGCCGAGTTCCCCCAAGACATTCTCTCATAGTGAAGGTCCGAAAGTCTTTGCAGGTGTGTTAATTATAATATCCTCAACGGCTCTGAAGATGAGCTAGCCCATCTCATAAAGGAAGGCTGCACTCCACCGCTTGGGGGTGGCGCTGCCTTGAAAGTCCAGTCACCTTCTTTCTTGATCAGAGAAGAGCCCGCTCATTGCTCTGCGAAGAGAGAGACCAAAATGCTATCAGCTAAAATGTAGGTTGGAGAACTAGTCTGATTCCCAATTCCTTTTTTTAACTTGTCAGTTGGTTCCAAGACATTACCTACTGCTATTCCCATCACTAATCGGGGTGCTTTCTGCAATACAACAAATGAACTAAAACTTATGAGTTGGTTTCATTTTCTTTAAATTCTGCTCACTACTAAGATGTACCAACCCTCAAGCTTATTAAAATCAAAGTGTGGGGCTTCCGTGGTGGCGCAGTGGTTGAGAGTCCACCTGCCAATGCAGGGGACACGGGTTCGTGCCCCGGTCCGGGAAGGTCCCACATGCCGCGGAGCGCCTGGGCCAGTGAGTCATGGCCGCTGAGCCTGTGCCTCCGGAGCCTGTGCTCCGCAACGGGAGAGGCCGCAACAGTGAGAGGCCCACATACCGCAAAAAAACAAACAAAACAAAAATATCAAAGTGTGGGCTGCTTATAACCCGGGGTTAAGTCAGTTCACTGTAAGAGAACTCAATTTGCATCTCCACCTAGCCCAGCCTCGTGGGATTTTCCCTCACCTTTTCCTAAGAGATTAAGCAAATCCCACTCCTGAGCTAGAAGCCTTGTCACCATGAGCTCACCAGACACAGGAGGTCGGCAGGATTTTCATCCCTGGCCCCATGAATCATCCCTGCTGCACCTTCTTGCCAGTCTCAGCAAAACCAGGCTCCTTCTACTGCCCCGAGGCTATCTCTTAAATACAAGCAATTCTCCACTTTTGAAAACTTCATTTTAAAGCAATTGTTAGAAATGTAGAATGCATCCCCACCGTCCTCTTCCAAAACGATACCAGCCCTGGATCCAAAAAATTGTTATTCTTGCAAGTTGACAGCTCTGGCCCACTGCTACCATCATGAGAACCATTATGGAACAGAAAGATAAATATGTGTTCAAGCTTTTAGAGACTCAAAGTGTTTAGAGGAATGAAAATCAGAGTTTGGGGCAGCTGGTACCAGGGGAGAGGTATTGGGTGGAAATACCCTGCCTACATGTTGAATGGCCTGACTGGCTGTAATTACAGTTGGCCTTTGTATCCACAGGTTCCTAATCTGCAGATTAAACCAACTGTGGAGCAGAAATGCAGTTTTTTTTAATTCCAGAAAATTCCAAAAACCAAAACATTTTAATTTTCCACGCCCAGTAACTATTTACATGGATTTACACTGTATTAGGCATCATAAGTAACCTAGGGATGATTTAAAGCATATGGGAGGATGTGTGTAGTTTATATGCAAATATTACATCATGTTATACAAGGGACTTGATCATCCTTGGATTTTGGTTCCTGCGGGGTCCTGGAACCTAACCCCCAAGATACGGAGAGACGACTGTATCTTCACTCACACCGCCTAGAAATATTCACTCTCTGTTGTTGACATATTGTAAATGGTGAGCTTGCACATATCCACATGGGCATGCAGGTGAACTCCACCCACAGCTCACCTGTGTCTTGGCCCAGTGCCTTGTGTTGCCCCGGGAGGCCTGTGAGGGCTGCTCTGAGGTCCCCTCCCCATTCCACGTCTCCCCTGGGAGGCTCAGGAGGCAGTTTCTCTTCGCCTTCCAGCTTCTCAGGAGCTTTGAGGCTTCCTTTCTCACCCCTCAAGGTCCGTCTGCAGACTATAAACCTGCTTAGCTGTCATCGGGAATCAGCTCCTCAGCTACAGGGCAGCTCACAGCGCCTGTTGGAGTCCACCTTTGGTTTTGGCACCATCCTCTCTTGTATGATGCATTCGGTCCACGAAGAACTGGCACTTTGGCACAGAGATAACTGTTCATATTCTTCAAGTCTCATTGTCCATGGTGAGAAAAGTCACGGGGATCAGGGCCTCTGGCACAATAGATGGCTTATAAATCAAATATTTGGAAACACATCTTTTTGTGACATGTTTACTTTTATAAAGTCCTTAAAAACCCTATGGAAAGATAAAAATGATATTCACAAATCAGTTCCACAATAATACAAAAGGGAATATCATCTTGTACAGAGTCTTTTTTTTTCTTTTTCTGGATGAGGTAAGTACTGTCATCTTCATCTTTTACTAGTATGTTGGTGGCGAGCAACAACTTACATTGATACACTCCCTCTCTTGGTTCCGAAACACACGCCTGGATCTTTTCACTTCGTTTAGCTTTTGTGCTTTTATTCCTCAGTGCAAATTCCTATCAGGAATGCGACCGCACTTAATCAGCTTATCTATGTTTCTCAGGGCTTCCTTTTGGTCCAGCTGGATTAGAGGAAACCTACAAGGTGTTTGCACCCGTTGCTATGAAGGACTCCTTAGACATTCTCCTGAAATTGGCCGGGGCGGGGGTGTAGGATGGGGGTGTCACAGCGCAGGGCCACAGCCTTGGGAAGCACCTGCCGGGTCACCTTCCACACTGAGCCAATGGCCTGTCTTCTGAGAAGTGACATTCTCCAACTTCTTTCTGCATGAACTCTTGACCACCAAGCAGATTGTCTGGGACCCCTATTGTTTTTAGTAAGAATGTTTCCTTCCCTTTATTGTTAGACAATATTCCTTAACCTCTGTTCAACGGCTGCTTTGTGTTCCTAAGAGATTTTCTGACTTTTCAGCCAACACTCACCTAATTCTACCACTCCAGTCTTTGGTGCTCTGGCAGTAGTGCCAATTGCCTCTAAGAGTTCCCTCAGGGGCTGCAATCAACGTTCACCCTCTGTCTCTCTTGCTGTCTCTCTGTCTCTCTCTTTCTCTCACACGCACACATGACCATCTCAGACCCCACTTTAGGAAACACTCTTAGAAATATTGCTAGTATCTGGTATAATTTAAGCAGAACAAGATAGGAAACCAGACAGTGTTCCTGGAAACAGAAGATCCTATTATTGCCAACAGTTTGAAATATTCAAGTGCTCACATTTTTCAAACCACTTTGCCAAACAGCTATAAATGATGCAAGTCTGCATTATTTCAAGTCATATTTTCAATGTTCTTTATGAGAGGGGTTACCTCTGGCTTATGTCCAAATGGATGGGAAAACACCAACAAAATATGGTAGAAAATATCTGTAGAGCTTAGATATTGAAGGGGAGACCAGGTTAATTAATTTCAGGTATACATCATCCATACTAGCAATTTTATCTCTCCTTGCCTAGAACAACACTGCCTTAAACTTCTCTGGGATTAACTTAGAACGTGAGTTATCTACGTTCTTCATTATTCAGTAGATTAGAACTGTGATGAGAAGAGCTGCTGTTTTTCTATGAGGTGAGCTATGTTGGCGTTTGGTGCTGTGTTAGTATGTATAATTACAGAATGGAGACTGAGGGGAAAGGCAGTTCTAAAATAAATACCTTTCAAAAAAAGAAAGCCTCAAAGGAACTTTTAGTTTGGATTCTTTGCTCTTGCTCCATCTTCTCAAGAAATGTAATTGTTTATCTTTTAGTTTTCCACTCACTAATGATTCAAGCCTAAAGCAATGACTTCTGTTTCCATTTGGTTGACCTTGCTGGAAGTTATGCTCACAGGATCAGCCATGGGAGTAAGGAACAGGGCATTCCGTGGGTCCTTTTGAGAGAAGACAGCTGGTTTGGAAATCTGACAGCGAGGGCCTGAGGAAGGGTGGACTTGAGTAGGAGAGGTTTGGTCCATTTACCCCTCCAATGCCTGACATGACCCACACCCCACCAAATTACGGGAAGGAACATACACTGGGCTGACCTGAGAAATAAAGTGTCCCCAACCTCCCTCTAGTCATTCACCATCTCTGCACTCCTGGCATCAAAGACTCTAAGCAATTTTCCCATCTCCTTATTCAAAACAGATATTCTGTTCATTCATTCATACAACCACAGGGGCCTAGGTGTACAGGGGGATGTGCAATACTGCAGATAGCAAAGCCCTAAAATAAGGAGGGAAGCAGTGTAAAGATGACTCTTATACTCTCGACCTTCTGTATCTTAGTAACCAAGTCACTAAAAGAAATTTCCAAAGGCCCTTACTTTGATCCCATGATCTCACTTTGAGGCATGGGTTAACATAGGGAACTTGCCTAAGAACTATCTTAGATTGGTCTTGTGAAGAACAGTAGTTCCTTGTTACAAAAGGAGGGAACTGGATCAGGTAAGTGTTAACTTTTCTGACTCTGCCACGTTCTGATTCTCCATCTCAGTCAAGCCTTCAGGTAACGGCAGCCCTGGTCAATATCTTGACTGCAACCTCATGAGAGATCCTGAGCCAAAACCACCAGCTAAGCTGCTTCTAATCCACAAAAACTGTGTGAAATAATAAATGTGTGCTATTATTTTAAGCTGCTAAATGTAGGGGACCATTCGATATGCAGCAATAGATAACTAATATACCAGGCATGTAACTAAATACAAAATCACTGGCGACCACAGCTCAGAAATGTGGAGAAAACTGTAGACACACAGACACGCCCTGAAAACCTGACTGTGTCATTGCCTCCCACCGAATCCAGGAGTTATTTTACCTTCTCAGGATTTAACTATGCTGAAGATTTGAGTGTTAGGGGAGAATAACAGCACCATCTACATTACAGAGTGCAGGCAGGTAGGGACAAATATTAGGTAAATAGAGGGTCTGGTTTAGCAGGTGAAGAAAGGGTGGTCCATTCAATCTTTTTTCCATTTACCAATGTCATGGGTAAATCTTCTCAACCAGTTCTCTAAATAACATCTTAGGAACTGGAAGAGGAGCTGAACTTTTCCAAAGTAAGTCATTTTGAGTCCCATCCCCACAGCACTCCTTGGCTGTATCAGGCAATCAGCCTAACAAAAAAAATTTACAGAAGTTATCTATCCAAAACTGTTATCACTCAGCGTGACCCCTAACATCTCCTGAAATGGTGTTGATAAAAGATTTTAAAATAATAACTTACTTTACCTCTTTAGCCCATGCTATTTTGAAAATTTTAAAGAGTATTTACAAATGTCCATGCTAGTATAATCAAAAGCATGTTGATTTTATCTGTACAGTATTGAGTTAATTTACTCACTGGGATCAATCTAATTTCCAAAGATTCCCTGGGCCTGTCCAGAGGCTCTGAATGTAGCTGACACTTGCGCAAACAGCAGCAGAAAGGCTATGACTGTGTTTAGTTTGGTGTTGTCTAGATTTCAAAGTCACCCAGAGTTTTGGCATCAGCCCCAAAAGTAATTTTCCCAAACACAGATCAAGGAACTTCCCCCAAAAGAACTGAACTCCAAATGGAAAAATAAATATTGAATATAAGCAGGGGCGGGGGGGAATGTAGTCCCCACCCCCAAAGAGGATTTTAAAAAATTAATGCCAAATATTTTATGAAAGCCCAGAAAACCAAAATGTTACGAAAAGGTATAGAAGAATGTTATAAGTCTTGTTGAAAGAATAAAGATTCTGAAAAGGTTTTTTTTGCACTACTTTGTAAAATATTTTTGCAGATTTTATCAGTCTTCATTTAAAACTCATGAAAATTAGGAGTAACATGTAGGTCTAAATAGTTTTGCTCAAACTTCCAGTTCTTTGGCGCCTGGTTGTGACCTGACAGACGGCAATGGGCAGTGCTCAGAGCAAGCTGAAGTCCCCAAGAGATACCCGACAGCTGACAAGCCCCCACGGACATCTTGGTTGACCAGCAGTCCACAACACTCACTAACTGGATCATCTAACACTAACAGCACCTTGTGTTCCTAGAAAGTTGGGGCTCCCTTAGAAACATGGTGATAATGAACAATCAAAAAATGAGGTATGCTTTCTTGAAACTAGATAAAAATGAATGAAGCTGCAAAAAGAGGTTGTGCTAACAAAGTGAGGGGCTAACAACGAATTATTTGCAAGCACAGATGTATTATTTTTCTGATTATAGTTTAGCTGCCCATCAACTGGTGCTCCATCTTTGTGATCTGGATAAAAAGGGATAATGTGGGTTCATGTTATTACAGGTGGATACCCTGTGGTGTGGGGAGGAGACTATAGAAATGACTCATAAACTCTCTGAGGGTAAACTATTTTTGAGTTAAAACGGATCTAGTCCAAACTGGACCACTGAGTCAACTGTTCTCTTTGATTTTTTTAGCTGTAGGAACCCAGCAGTTTGCCTCTGGGCAAAGCTCAAGTTAGAATCCTAAACACTTTTACATACTTAGAATTGTCTACAATCCTTTGAAAGTCAGTTTACTTGCTAGGCTGCCCTGACTATATTTCACTACTTCTCCTCTGTGGTACCTAGACTTCAAACAAACTTGACAGTGATCTGCAGTAGTGAATTACCCCTGTGTTCTTCTTCCTGAAGCACACCATGCAGTTGGACCTAACAACTGACAAAAGATCGTGGGGACACCAGCAACCCTGCAAAAATGTCCAGTGATATCTCCAGCAACTTTAGATATAAAATTTACTCACAAGGAAGAAATGATGTCAACCCCTTTTCTAAATACTGGTGCAGATGGAAGAATAAGAAATGGAGGGATGAATGAGTAGAAAGTTCTCTCTAGATGTCTAAAGGATAAAGAGGAGGGCCCCAGAGAGGCTCATAGCATATAGAAAGGCGTGAGTTAAGAGCAGGCCAGAGAAACTTTATGTTGCTTCACAATTTTGCCAAGGGCAAAATTGAATCTGAAAGCAGCAGCCTCCAGAGGACATGGCGATGTGTAGCCTACGTTCAAGGCTCCTTTGCGCTGTCTCTTCTGGTTGGGGGAATGACATCATTGACAAGTCATCTTCAATTATGTCAGGAGTTTCAGGGACATGGAGAGATACCAACAGAATTCAGAAGAGACTAAAAGGTAATGCTCCTTGGGATCCATTCCCAGTTCTATCACTGACTCACAGGGTGACTTTATTATTCTCATTGTTATTAGGGCTATTTTATTGAAGATTGACATAATACTTAGATTTAGAGGTCAATCCAGGACCTCTCCTTGCTTTAGTATCTAAATTAAAGGTAGAACTTTCTTTGGAATACAATTAAGGAGAAAGGCAGATGTGAAGGCTAATGTAGGCAGATGTAAGGCTAATGAAGGCTAATGAAGGCTAATGAAGGCAGATGTAAAATCTAAGAGAAGTAGAGTTTGAAATGTTGATGAATAATGCTCTTTTAAAAAAATTTAATTTATGGAGGTGAAATTCATGTAACAAAATTTACCATTTTAAAGTTAACAATACAGTGACGTTTAGAACATTTTCAATGCTGTACAGCCATAACCTCTATCTAGTTCCAAAACATTTCCAACCCTTCAAAGTAAATCCCCACACCCAGGAAACTGTCACTCTCCTATCTCCTCTCCCTCCAGTCTCTGGCAACCACCAAGCTTTATTCTGTCTCGATGGATGTATTTATTCCGGATTTTTCATGTAAGTGGCATAATAAAATATGTGACTTTTGTGTCTGGCTTCTTTCACTTAGCAAAGGTTTTTGAGTTCATCCATGTGGAGGTATGTATCAGGACTTCATTCTTTTTATGGCTGAGTAACAGTCCACTGTGTGTTGATGTATTCCAGTATTTGTTTATCCATCCATCTGGTGGTGGACATTTGGGTTATTTCCACTTTGGGGTTATTATGCTCCTTCCCTTCTTAAGTTCTATCCCCCACTCCCCACCCACCTCCCCACATACCCAAACTTTCTCCTTTCCTTACTGTATATCTCTCCTTTGGGAAGACACGCATTATTGTTAGCTTATCTCCAGGGGCTTTCTGGAGGGCTAAGAACAGAAGAGAGGGCTGTGGGTAAGAAAATAAGAAAGGAGAAGAGTTTGGGAAAGAAGAACAAAGATAGAAGGGATGGATAGAAGAACACTTAGCAGGCACTCCTTTGTGGAGCTGGAAGCACAGGAAACAGATTGAGAAGAGGGAGTTTTGGTAAGTGGTCCATCGTTGTCCAGAGGGCTCTACAGAAATTTCCTCAAAGAGATTTAGAAGGCTGGTTGAAAGGTCACTTATGCTTTTTCTTCTGCTGCCCTCAGGAGAACTTATCCAAAAGTCCAGTGTTTTAGGCAGATATCAGGATTTTCTTCCTTCCAGGTTTCTCTAAGTATTGTTAGTCTAGATATTTTCATAAAAGAATATCAGGTTAATTCCATTTGAATCCTAATATAGTCTTTTAGAAGGAGAGTTAAACATCAGAAAAAGATTTCAATAAGAACTAATTGAAGAAAATATTGGTATCTCTTTTCTTTTGTGTTTCCCCATTAAAGGAATTGTTCAGTGGCTACTCCTGCCACTGACATGATGACTCTAATTCACCGTTCTAAAAAAAGGAAAAGGAAAAAACTGACTTTAAAATAAGGCAAACCTTAGAATAAGAACATCCATTTGATGGAGCAAAGTCCTAAATAAGTCAGAAATAAAACCAGACAAGAGAATCAGTTAATTACAATTTAATGCCCTGGACCCCTATTCCAGCCCTGAGCAGTGTTTTTCTTTTCCATTGTCAGTGTTTGTGTGTGTGTGTATGCATGCGTGTGCATAATAATTTCTATATTTAATTTTAAAATTACCTTTGGCACATGTCCAAAGGAGAAGCCCAAATTCTCTACTGCAGATCAGAAAACAGATAAAGTAGCAATCTTCTACACTAAAAAAGGTACAGTAGCAATCTTTGCTTCAAAAGATACAGTAGCAATCTTTGATGCTAAAAAGATACAGTGGCAATCTTTGATGCTAAAAAAGATACAGTGGCAATCTTTGAGGCTTTTGTTGGTAACTCTGTATCTCAACAACCTGACATCAAAATCCTATGAGCTCAACTCTCAAGGTCCAGTGAGAAGGAGGCAAGTGATGGATGGATTCCATATGGACAGTATTATATCTTTTCACAGGACAGAACGTGGGTTGCAAACAGCAGGATCTACCAGTTCTTAACCCTAAAACCAGCATTTAAATTCCAAGGAGATGAAATAAAAGAGGTCATTTTTTAAAAGGACATCTAAACCACAAAGTGGCTGATAGCCAGCAAAATCTGAAACAGTGATTTTCAAAGTGTGGTCCCCATACCAGCCACACCAGCAGAAGCAACACCTGGGAACTTGCTACCAATGCAAATTCCCTGCCCCCACCCCAAACGGACTGAATCAGAAACGCTGTGCGTGGGACCTAGTGGAGACTGGATTTTGGCAAGGCCTCCAGGTGACGTTGATGTCTGCTAAAGTTGAGAACTGCTGATGTAAAAATGAATAGATTGCTCTTGATGTGATGCCTAGGTTCTTAAAGTAATAATTTGTGTATTTACTCAACTGAAGGATGCTCTTTTCGTCAGGAGTATTTGAACGTTAAAAGCAGGCCTATAGAATCTGCCAAAATGACCAGTTGTGTTGACCTTTTTGTTATCCAGGACTGAGGGTGTTTTCATAAGGATTTTTGGAAACACAAAAGTAATCTACACATTGTGAGAAGGAAAGGAGCCAAACAATTTAATGGGGCCAGAAAGGGCTTTTCTGCTGGGACAGCTGCCACTGGAGGGGGGACCTGTGGCATTTGCATATTAAATATGGCCATTTTTTTCTCTGGCCCAGCAATTGTGGGAAAAGAGAAGTTCAGAGGGAAATATACTGGGCCAGGGAAAGGGGCTTGTCCCTAGTGGGGAAGTTTTTATAGCAGTACTTGGTTTTATTGACTGTGTGTTTTTTTCTTTTAATGCGTTGACTTTTTTTTTTTTAATTTATTTATTTATTTTTGGCTGTGTTGGGTCTTCATTGCTGCATCCGGGCTTTCTCTAGTTGCAGCGAGTGGAGGCTGCTCTTCGCTGCGGTGCACGGGCTTCTCATCGTGGTGGCTTCTCTTGTTGTGGAGCACTGGCTCTAGGTTTGCAGGCTTCAGTAGTTGTGGCACACAGGCTCAGTAGTTGTGGCTGGTGGGCTTTAGAGCACAGGCTCTGTAGTTGTGGCACACAGGCTTATTTGCTTAGTGGCATGTGGGATCTTCCCGGACCAGGGTTCGAACCTGTGTCCCCTGCATTGGCAGGCGGATCCTTAACCACTGTGCCATCAGGGAAGCCCTAATGTATTGATTCTTAAATATATTTTTATAAGTAACATTTTGGAAAAATTTAGGAGACTCTTAAGAGTAAAACAAATAATTTTTCATAATCTCACTACCCATATATAATACAAATTTTTATGAGTTTTTTTACATTCTTCTTCCTTTGTACTTTAAAAAAATTGAGAACACACTTTTTCCAGCTTTACTGAGATATTTTGACATATAACATTGTGTAGGTAAGGTGTACAATGTGATCATTTGATACACATATATATGACAAAGTTATTATCACAATAAGGTTAGTTAATATACTCATCACTCGCAGAGTGACCTGTGTGTGTGTGTGTGTGTGTGTGTGTGTGTGTGTGTGTGTGTGTGTTGAGGACTTTCAAGATCCACTCTTTCAGTAACTTTAAAGTATACAGTGCAATATTGTTAACTATAGACATCATACCATACATCAGATGTCCAGAACTTACTTATCTTATATCTGGAAGTTTGTACCCTTTGATCACCTTCATCCATTTCTCCCACCTGCTACCTCTGGCAACCAGAAATCTACTCTGTTTCTGTGAGTTTGTTTGTTTGTTTTAGATTCCACATATAAGTGAGATGCAGTATTTGTCTTTCTCTGTCTGACTTATTTCACATAGTATAATGTCCTCAAGTTTCATCTGTGTTGTTACAAATGGCAGGATTTCACTCCTTTTCGTGGCTGAGTAATTTTCCATTGTGTGTGTGTGTGTGTGTGTGTGTGTGTGTGTGTGTGTGTGTGTGTGTGTGTATATATATGCCACATTTCTTTATCCATTCATTAATAGACACTTAGGTTGTTTCCATGTCTTGGCTATTATTGTAAATAATATAGCAGTACTTTGGCTACAAGCAATCGCTTTCTAAAACAATACACGCAGAATAAATAGCCCCTTCCAGCTATGGTAAACGGAAGAGTAGACACAAGAGAAAATAAAGTTAGAAAAGAATTGAGAAATATGTTCCTAAAGGTGAGCAGAAAAAACAAAAACAAAACAAACAAAAAACAGAGAGTAACTGTGATAAAGCTTCAGAATTTGTGATCGAGGGGAGAAGGTCGAACCCCTTAGGAAACCATAAGGGACTTACCCTTAGAGAACAGAGAGATGAATTAAAGGGAAAGTCTTAAGAATAGTACAAAACAGAACCTCAGTTTAGCCCAGTCCAGTGGAAAGTGAAATAAAGGGAAACTGAGGTACAGTGTGAGGTGAATTTAAAAAAAATCATTTCTCTAATTGGACAATGCACAGAGATGCTAGGGCAAAAACAAGTGAAAAAGAATAGCAGAAAACAATGTCAGTTAAAGTAGTGGTTTGCAACAGGGGTGGGGAGGAAATTTTGTGCCCACGCTCCAGAGACATTTGGCAATGTTTGGAGACATTTTTGGTTGTTACAACACAAGAGGAAGGTGCTACTGGCATCTAGTGGGTAGAGGCCAGGGATGCTGCTAACCATTGTACGATGCATGGAACAGTCCCCCCTCAACAAAGAAGTATTGGACCCTCAATGGTAACAGTGCCACGGTTGAGAAACCCTAAGTGAAAGTATTGGGAATAGCTTTTCATATGCAAATATGGCAAAACAACAATAACAACAAAAAACAATGTGGACCCCCTTTTGCTCATTCTTCAAGAACCCATTCAGTTATTCCAAACTCTGGGGGACCTTCGGCAGCTCCCAGAGCACCTGGCTGTCATTGTTTTTCCAGCAGTCATTGTCTTGTACTGCAATGATTTGTGTGTTCTTTTCTTTCCCACTCACAGGACTATGAGTGCCCCAAATTAGGAACCTTGTTCAAGTCTTCTCTGTATTCTTTATCATGTTGTAAATATTTGGTAACTGTGGGTTGAATGGGTGAGTGAATGAACGGATGGGAATGAGTCACTGGATAGAGACCTGTATCCTGGAGAAATGCATCACCTTTAACATTCACTTGTGACCAGCATCTTAACCCAGACTGTGTTTAGCTTGTAAGGCACACCCAGCCAAAGCAGCAAAATCATAATCAGATGGTCCAGTTCAGTGCAGGAGTTCCCGCAGTAACCACACCTAAATGAGATTCTAACTCTTAACTCGAAGCTTCGGAATTAAAGGCATTTACTGAAAAAGACCAAAAGAACATTACAGGTAACATTCTATATTTGCACATAATGTTATATATGCAGACATTGTCTATAATTTCAACATGTTTTACATCCATGAATTCTTATTTAATTACAAAATATCTCTTCATGCTGAGTTGACAGAAATCTCTAACCACCAGGGTGGACAGCTGTCTTGAACCTCGTGGTGGTTCTGAATGTATTTATCTTGGGTCACTGTTTCCTTGAATTTTGGGTTGACAGGACCTCCCTCTTCTCCAGCGGGTGGCTGCTCTTTTCTGGCCATAATATTGATAAAATTGTGCCTCTGCAGGGGACCCATCTGCATTCATGGATCTCCAGGCTCATATCTTTACAAGTGATGTTACTGTGAACATTCTAGTCCTTGTGTCCCTGGGCCCAACTCTGAGAGTTCCTTAGAAGTGAATCATGAGCTGAAATCATCTTCCACTTTACTGGTTATTCCCAAATTACTCTCAAAGTAGTTGTAACAATTCACACTCCTACCAGTAATACACGAGCTTTCCTATCGCTTCACACTCTCACTATACGTGGCACTGTCAGACTTTTAAAATTTTTCCCTTTCTGATGTGAGTGAAATGATGTCACAATGTTACTTTCATTTTCATTTTCCTGGTAGCAGATTGGGGAAAGCATCTTTTCATGTTTATCAGCCATTTTGATTTCCTTTTTTCTGTTATTGTCAGTTTTTGTAGCATCTTTCTTTTCTTCATCTCCAGCAAGTTGGAAGTTAAAAATTATGCTCCAACTTTTTAATTTTTGAAAATGTATATATTTAACCATAAAATTTCCTAAGATAGCCAAAAGTTATTCAAAATTTCCACCATCCTCCCAATAACCACAATAACCTTAATATACCTCAACATTGAACACCCTCTTTCATCATGTAATTGCTTTCTAGTCTTACAGTTTTACCTGTTTTTAAAAAATGTTTTAAGTAGTTTTTAATCAATAGTTAAATTTTCAGACACATTTTAACAATTTCTGGATTCCCCATTATTTCATTCATCCCCTGCTTTCCCTGGGGTGTCTCTTTTGTTCTTGCTGAATACTTATTTTAATAGTTATTTTATTGAGGAATTAATGTCAGAAAATGTCTTTCTTTGACCTTCAATCTTGGACGATAATTTAGCTGTATAAAATTCCAGGTCGAAGTATTTGTTCTAACACTTTGCTTCTGGGATCCATTGTAGTTGATGAGAAGTTGGCTGTCAGTCCTTTCCTCCTGGGTACTCTGTCTTTCCTCACTGAGCGCTTTTAATAGTTACCCTTACCCTTGATCCTTTGCAGTTTCATTAGGTGAGGGTTTATCATCATCCTGCGGGCTTTGTGCTTAGAGTATACTTTGAGTTGTCCTTATTTTCGCTGAGTCCTAATAATTACTTGCTCCTTGTTCCCCTAGAAAAAAGGATTCTGCAAACTTTTTCTGTAAATAGCTGGACAGTTAATATTTTAGGCTTTTCATGCCACCTATGGTTTCTGTCACTTCTTCTTCTGTTTTTTAAAGAATTTTTCAAAAGTGTAAAACTCACTTTTAGCTCAGAAGTTACACAAAAAGTTTCCCAGTTCCCACCCTAAAATCCCAGTCAGAACTTCCCATGCCACCTGCACACACTGTTCCTACTCTTCATCTCCTTCCCCAATCACCACAGCTTCTTATGCAAGAGCTAAACACATACAAACGCATACACACACACACCCTACATGTGTGCACACATGTTTCCACACTGCTATAAACCATGTCCTGCTTAACAGGAGTTGGTTCGAATCACCTGAAACCCAAGGTTTCTGCAGGTATGGAATCCTGACATCCAGAACTGTGATTCTGAACATGTCCTACAGGAAGACATTTTACTTGGTGGCAACAGGCTTGGCCTACTGCAGTGTTTCTCATACAATGAGAAATACATTTGCATTGTTACCCAGGATATACATAGACACACATATCTGAAACAGAAATTCCATGAAATAGTACCTCCCCTTACCTCATGCAATGCATTCTGGTACTTTTCTCATCCATTCTATTCTATTTCATTATTTTTATAAGGGCTGTCACCACTCACTAAATTGCTTTTATGACCCACTAGTTAGTTTTGGCTTTCAATTTGAAAAACAGTGGTCTAGAATACTCCTTTTGGAACATTGGGAGTTAAACAGAGTTTTGTGTGCTGACCTGGGACTCTAACCATCATTTATAACATTGTTTCACTGCAAAAATGTATTCTTATTTCCTAAAAACTGGATTAGAATCCAATTTGGGGAACTCAATTCACCTGTAAACTGGGAACTGCCAAGGTCTAAATCAGGAACATTTTTATATAAGGAGTTCATTTAGACCAAAACAAGGAAGAGCTGACAACCTTCCTAAAGTAATTCCAGTACACTTGTCTGCTTGGGAATAGAGCTTATCAGGAAGTAGTCAACCTTAGCATTTATGCAACTTTTTTTTCCTTCGAAAAAGGACTAAATTTGAATTTCCAAAGATGGCACAGAGGAGATTCATTTTCGCTAAAACATGTGGACTGGAAGTTACTTTAATGTGTTTGCTACAACATGTAATTCTGCAGTTGCCTGCAGGGTTTTCTTTAATCCACTGGTTTTTGTTCCTACAGTTCCATCTGTGTCTTAGGTAAGATCTTTTCCATCCTAACTGGTCCTTTTTTTTTTTTTTTTTTGCGGTACGCAAGCCTCTCACTGTTGTGGCCTCTCCCGTTGCGGAGCACAGGCTCCGGACGCGCAGGCTCAGCGGCCATGGCTCACGGGCCTAGCCGCTCCGCGGCATGTGGGATCTTCCCACACTGGGGCACGAACCCGTGTCCCCTGCATCAGCAGGCGGACTCTCAACCACTGCGCCACCAGGGAAGCCCCCTAACTGGTCTTGACGGAAAATAAAGTCAGGCAGTTTTGGAAAATATTTCCCCATGCACCAAAACTTCATCAAAGCTACACTTACGACCTTTCAGAATATCATTAGGAATGATAGAACTTTGCCTTATTTTCCAAGTCTTTTGGCCTTGGGTTTCCAAGTCTTTTTACTTTATTTTATGTAAATTTGAACAATAGTCTAATCCAATGAACTCTGAACCAGGTGTGTATCAGTAGTTATCTTCCGGCTTCTTTTAGAGATCCAAAAATTAAGCACTTTATGCAGTTGCTCTCTTAACAACTTCCATATAACATATGACAATGTTAATTATATTTATCACGTTGTACATTACATCCCTAGCACTTACTTATCTTTTAACTGGGAGTCTGTACCTTTTGAATGCCTTTGTTGGGGCTTCCAGGTCAAGCTGGAACACTGAGCACTAGTATTTTCTGTCTGTCATTCACGCTGCCCCTTTCTGCCACACCTTCTACTATAGTTAAGATCCCAATCAAATGGTAATAAAAGGATAAATCCATAACAGCAGAGAGAATGGGAGCGGGACAACCACTGGACACTTTGGTGGAGAAAAGACCAGCTCTGACTGACCACAGCATCACCAGACTCCAGGATCAGAAAGGGAAATAAAGGAAATTGGGCATAAAGAAAAGAATTGGCTAGGAACAGTCTCCTCTGATTGGCAAAAGAGTCATGACTTTGGACCTGCAAAAAGGGACAATAAACCTAGCACACAGGGTAAAAACAGATGATTGGTTTTCAGACTTTAAGCATTCACTCATGGAAGATGTCAATGTAATTACAGCACAAAATGTAATATTATCAGTCTTGACTGGAGGTTGTAGAGTACATTAAGAGTGGGGGTTTTGGAGCCAGACTATCTGGATTTAAACCCCAGCTCTGTCTCATTGATGTGACGATTAAGTAAAGACTAGAGGAGATGGGACATGTGCATGTCTGGAGGAAATGAATTCCAGGCAGTGGGATCCACAAATGCAACAAATCCAGGCAGGAGGAAACCTGTGTGTTTGGGGAGCAGGATGAGTCAGAGAGTGTGCAAATGCAGCCATTAGACAAAATAAAATAATATCAAAGTTCAAGAAGGATAAATGAATAAACAATTTTTGAGAAGTCAGGAAGTACCTACCATATTTTTAAAAGACGTCCAGGGATTTCCCTGGTGGCGCAGTGGATAAGAATCTGCCTGCCAGTACAGGGACATGGGTTCAATCCCTGGTCCAGGAAGATCCCATATGCCGCAGAGCAACTAAGCCTGTGTGCCACAACTACTAAGCCTGAGCTCTAGAGCCCGTGCTCTGCAACAAGAGAAGCCACCGCAACGAGAAGCCCATGCACCGCAACGAAGAGTAGTCTCCACTTGCCACAGCTAGAGAAAGCCCCCAAGCAGCAACAAAGACCCAACAGAGCCCCCAAAATAATTAATTAATTAATTAAAAACTTAAAAAAAAAAAAAAGATGTCCAGGTAGCCACCAGAAGAACTAGAAATGAAAACTATTCAAAGTGGTTGACTCTAGGAAATCATATTGGGGGTGGGAGAGGAGGTAATAACGCACATTTTAATTAAATCTGCACAACAACAGAAAAAACCATGTGCATATAATTTTACTTTGATAAAAGGGAAATGAAATTTAAAACTCTCCAAGTGGAAAAAAATGTATTTGTCTGCACTGAAAGTGATCGTAACAGCATTTGCATGATCTATATGCCCCTGAAGTAATTCTACAGCAAATATGTCCCAAGTGGACGCTTTACCTCTGAGATTTTGTGTATCCCTGGAAAAGCCTTTCCATGCTTCTGCTATTTTCTTGGGAAACATTATGCAAATCACTTTACATGCTTCTGCTAGTACAGCTCTATAGTTGCCACATTTTCTGGCCTGAAACACTTAGTCTCTCTACCCTTCCAGAAGCCCCAGATTCAAGTTTGAGTATAGATGACCCAGACACCCAAGGGGAAGCAGATAAAAAGATGCAACTTAAGAGCAGAAGAATGAGAAGAAAGGGTTTTGAAAGTTCCCTGAGCTCGCAATGCCTGTATAAGACCAGAGAAGGAAACAACTACATCTGGTTACCCGTGAAGCATGATCACAAAGTCAGCAGCTCTCAGGAAATGACCATTGCTTCCAGAGGCTGCTCATCATACCGGTGTCATTGTCACTCCTTTACAGAGTATACAAAAAGCAGGGAGTTCCTATGTTAACAATTAACCAGAAAATTGCTTTGGAGTTAACTAGGAGCCCCACTAGATTTCCCCCTTTTAATTCAAATATGAAGATCTAGTTACCTAATAAGCAAGGGGATGATAAATACAAAATTCAGAATTGTGATTAAAGAAGATCGGATAGAGATCTTCTAGATGGAAAGGGGAAGAAGATTGATGCAATGATAGTGTCAATCTTCCAGCTCTTAAGTTAGGTGGTGGATTCATAGGAGGTTGTACTCTTATTATTAGGTTTCATTATTTACATATAGAACATATATATTCTTTTGCATGTGTCAGATATTCATAATACGTTTTTAAGGGAAAAAATACAAGTTGCCTGAAAAAGAGACATCTTTTGCATTATCCTACAATATCATTCCATTTCTTAATAGCATTAAGTTATATCTTCCTTTTTTACCCATCTTTTAAGTTCTTCCACAACAATTCAGTGTTTCGAAAAAATACTGTTCAGGTTGTAGTGGATGAACAGGGATTTAGAATCAAAGCAACTCAAGTTCAATACCTGTGGCCTCTAAAACTCTCACGCTAAGTTTCAGCCGTTGATTTTTATTATTGCAGCTACTTCTTCCCTCATTTCACTCGTTCCTGTGCATTGCCTTGTGTCAACATTTACTGTCTTTCACTGAAAGACACCATCGTCCTTAAACTCTAGTTGGGAAAGCGGTATGTCCTGTGGTCAGAACTGATCTCACAGAAGCAATCATTTCTGCCACAGAAATGCCATGACATCTTTCCCATGGGCAACTGCGCTTACTCCCATGCTGAATCTGAGATCCTGGAACCTCACCTCAGGCTGCCTCCGACCTCTGCTTGCCTGGCTGGGAGAGCCCCACATGGGGGCTGAGGCTGGCTGACGTTCAAGGACACGGCTTGTAAATTCAGATGCTCACCAGAGAAAGAAGCCTTGTTGAACCTATGTAACGACTTGCATGAAGACGTCTACAGTGTAATAAAACACCCATTCACATTCAGGTAGCCACGGTCCTTGATGTAGACTGACTGTAATAAGGACACCAACAGTCCCTCCCGACCCTGTGTGCCGATCACTCCTCCATCAGCAGGTGGAGTCTATTTCCTTCCCCCTGAATCTGAGCTGGCCCTGGAATTGGCCTTAATCAATAGAATATGGCAGAAGTAAACTAACGATAGCTCTGGCCTAACCTATAAGGTGTCTGGCAGCTTTCACTTTCATTCTCTTAGAATCTTGAACTTCCACATAAAGAGGCCCAGATCCTCTGGCAGAGAGACCCCCATGGAGGGTGAGAGGCAGAGAGATGGGGGACCTGGTCAGGCTCCAGCTGTCCCAGCCATCCTAGTTAGGGCAACAGACAGGAGAGTGAATCTCTCCTAGTTTCCTTCAGCTTCTGTAGGTAACAAAGTACAACAAATTGGATGGGTTAAGGCAATAGAAAATTTGTTCTTTCATAGTTCCAGAGGCTGTAAGTCCAAAATCAACGTGTACCATCAGGGTTGACTCCTTCTGAAGGTTCTGAACGGGAATCTATTCCTTGCCTCTTCCAGCTTCTGCTAGTTGCCAGCAATCCTTGGTGGTCGTTGGCTTCAGCTACATCACTCTAGTCTTGGTCTCCACTGTCACATGGCCTTCCCCCTGTGTCTGTCTACGTGTCCTCTTCTCTTCTTATAACTGGATGTGAGCCCACCCTCATTCAGCATGACCTCATCTTAACAAATTACACCTGCAAAGATCCTTTTTCTAAAAAAGTCGCATTCTGAGGTTCTGGGTAAATGGGAATTTGGAGAAGACACTATTCAACCTAATACAGAAACAATCTTGAGCATTCCTATCCCAGTCAAACCTCCAGACCACTACAGCTACCTGAGAAGCTCCAGAAGAGATGAGTAGAACTACCCAAATTACATTTTCTTTTGCCTGACCAAATTGCAACATCGTAAGCAAATGAATGGTTGTTGTTTTAAGCCACTACATTTGGAGATGGTTTGTTACACAGCAGAGATAACCAAAACAGTCCTTTTGAAACATTGGAGAGGTGATTTGACCAATTGTCACCTTGAATTACTGATAATGTGCTGTTACCATGTCAATAAAATTACTAGTAAAAGGATGAGAACAGTGAGATTTTTGCAAAACGCTATTGTAACTTTCATGAAATATCCTACATACGATTTCATAATTGTTTTTCTTTACCCAAGGGTTTCTGAGAGGTGATTTCCTGTTTAAAATTAGAAGAAAAAAAAGATGTGGGGGAAGGGGGGTCTATGTCTCAAAATGACTGTTAAATGCTGAGTCATATGGAAGGAATGTGCAATGCTCTGAACCAGGGAAGGGAGGTTTGTTTCTTGTGAAGGACAGGAGATTTTATTATATTTGATAGCCCTGGGAAAGAAGTAGTAAGGGAATTGATTGTGTTACAGCTGAGGTCCTCGTCTGTAAAGATTATAAGGTGAATAGACTTAAGGTGTGAAAAACATTGAGCTCTGACCCTGACCAGGTGTTCAATAATTCAACCCTCATCTCGTCCAGGCAGATGAGACATTCAAGTCTCTCTCTTCTGAAAGCCTTGTGTCAAACTGTATGAAGGAAATGATAGGCTGCCAATTTTCCATAACAACCTCCAAAAACGATGCAGGATGAGAAATGGCAAATGTTAGTCTCTCGTGACCCTAGAAGCAACAGAGCCTGCTATAAAACTGTTAAGTAAGAAAATATAACATGGAGTGGGAGGAAGTCTTCCAAAAGGGAATGGATCGTGACTATCATAGTCTACTGGGAAAATAATCATGAATTTTCATAGAGGGACAAGGACATAGTAGACTCAAATTGAAGTCACTTACCACTTACCAGGCATGAGCATTAGGAAAGTTCCCTGTGCCATTTGGCATTTCATACTCCTCATTTGGAAAAGGGGGATAATAATGCCCTACTTTCCTCAAAAGGTCATTGTGAAAAACATGAAATTATAAATATGAAAGCACTGTGAACACTTGCATGACCAAGATCAGGTTTAATTATTATTATTCAACATATATTTAAGCACATTCACAGGACAAATATTTTCTGCAGTGCTGATTTCAGATATGGCTGATTAAAAGGAATCACTAGGGACTTCCCTGGCAGTCCAGTGGTTAAGACTCCGTACTTCCACTGCAGGGGGCGTGAGTTCGAGCCCTGGTAGGGGAACTAAGATTCCACATGCCACACGGTGCGGCCAAAATATTTTTAAAAAAATTAAAAATTAAAAATAAAAGGAATCAGTAAAGAAACCTGTAGACACTACTACATATAAAATAGATAATCAACAAGGACCTACTGTATAGCACAGGGAACTCTAATCAATATTCCGTAGTAACCTGTATAGGAAAAGAAACTGAAAAAGAATGGATATATGTATAACCGAGTCACTTTGCTGTACATCTGAAAGTAACACAACATTGTAAATCAACTATACTCCAATATAAAATAAAATTTAAAGAAAGAAAGAAAAAAAGAAACCTGTGGAACAGTGGTGGTGATCGCAACCACAATCTCATTAACAGAATGTTGAACTTCTGGACTTCTGACTCCCCATTTTCCACCCTGTCCAGGAATTCTAGGACTTTCTTCTGCAAGATGCTTCCTCCAACCTCTACTCTCATGTATTTACAACAATTATAATTATTTGCAAAATGTGAGCTTCCCGTTAAAGTCCTCCAGGAAAACCATCCTCCTGGAATCCCCACACCAGATTCAGCCTATTTTCTGTTTCTGTCATTTCCTATTTACTGTCAAGTCAAAGACATACCACTGCCAAGACAAAGCTGGTGTCTGGAGCATATGTTTTCTCCTTAGGGTCTTGATTACCAGCCAGTTTGGCATCTTATGTGATAATGAGAAGAGAGAAGACTAAATTTATTGTTCTATACCACCACAAATCTCTTGACTTTTGGATTTCCAAGCCAATCTAAAAGAAACTAGTATTAATTCCTGTTAATTATGCACCAGACAACTTAGAAAAAATCTGTCATCCTTACAATACCTTCTAATGTTTATAATATTATTTTCCCCATTGATAAATAAGAAAATCAAAGGTCAAAGATCTTTAGTAACATGCATAAGGCCACAGAACTAAAATGTAGTAGAGCCAGAACATGAATCTAGGTCTGACTCAGGAATTCAAGCTCTTGCTATTACTTAATACCTTGCTTGGAACCCTCATGTAAGAACTACAGAATGAATGATGACGCTTACACTTTCCTTCCAAACTTGGCTTGCTGGCAGCTACTCCACTGTAGATGAGCATACAAGCTGTGGCATGTCTGTGTTCTTTTGGTGGAAATTTAGTCACCCAGGTTTTGCTTCTTTTGCCTATGATATATATGAGTTCTTCTTTTTTTCGTTTTTGGTAACCTAATTCTACTATTAGTCCTTCTATATTAAATCTTATGATTTCTTCAGTGATGGTTCAATGAAAGTCTAAATTCCTAAGTATGACATTCAAGACTCTCCGTGAGTTGGTCCTCTCATAATTCCTGTCTCGTCTCCCCTCATATTTCCTCATTTGCCCAAAGCACTAGGCAAACCATATTAAGGGTCACAACCTGTAGGGCCCATGTCTCATATTTTCTTATGATGTATTTTCATGTAGAATGATGCTCCCATCTAGGATTAATTCTTGCCAATATTTCAAAAATCTTAACAGAAATTAAAGAGTTACCTGAAATAATAACTTCATAGGCTAACTAAAATAATAAGTGTTTTGGCTTTTGGCCAAAAAAAAATGCTCACTCAGTATGGTAATACTGATTATCTTCTCTGATTAGAAACTTTGATTACCAATAATGCATGGCTTTTGCTATCAAATCCAGAAGTAAAGTACCTCTTGATAAATGCAAATTTTATAATGACAAAATCTTTTTGAAAACAACATGGGTTGGGGGGGATGGGTGATAAAAGTGTGCCTTGGTGATAAAAAACTTACGAACAAATTGACCCACAGTGGTCTCACTTAGTCTTACTAAAATCCTACATATTTTTGGCATCTTAATATAAATGCCTCTTTCTCCATGAAATCTTCCCCTATATTGTCAGAGAGAAGTAATCCCCTTGCTTTTTGATCCTACGACATGGTGTATATGCTGCTCTTACTTCTGAATTTTCTTGGCTCTAAGCTGCTATCACTTATAATCTGCATCATTATTCTATATACCACAAAGAAAGAAAAACACTAACAACTAAACTATGGAACACCATCTTGACTTCAACATGTGAAAAAGCACAAAAAAATTTGTGTTACAGAACTGATGAGATACAGTATCATGAGTAGTTTGCATTTCATTTCCCTTACCAGATCATTAAGAGAGAGCTACTATGTCTTGTTCATTTCTATTTTCTCAGGACATTATACTATGCCTTACATGTGGTATGTATTCAATATGTATGTGCTATATTCAATTCTTAACTTAGAATTGTCCAAAGCTGGGTGACACTAAGGCTCTTAGTGAAATTTCATAGACTGTTTCTGTCTTTTGCATATACTTATAGATATGAAAAATCTAGTCTATAAATTAAGCAATAATGAATGCATGTGATCCTAATAGAGTCCTCACCTTCATAGCAGCTAGAACTAAACATTTTCACTAAAACATTATTTGTTAGATTTCTATTGAGCCTTTTATTCAGATAACTTGGGGTGCTGTACAGAAAGTTTCGTATTTACTTTTGAAAATTGGGCCAAGGGAGGACAAGCATAAAGGAGCATAGGGAGAGAAGGAAAAGTCCATTCAGAACTGAAATCTCTTGTCTTGGTACTGGAAGATACCATAGTCTTAGTGAACCAATGGATGCTTAATTAGCTGGATAGGTGTATGGTTGATGAATGATATATCAGTCATCCATTACTACAATAATTCTGCATAACAAACTACAGCAAAACCTCTGTGCCACCTAACAATACACATTTATTTACTTCACGTGGTTTGTCTGGGTGCTCTGCTGACCTGGGCTGAACCTATCCACGTATCTGTAAGTCAGCTGGGGGTCAGCTGGTCTAGGCTGGGCTCAGCTAAGGCAGCTGGACTGGAGTGGCTCTGCTCTGCGTGTCCCCCATCCTCTGTCTGGGACCAGAGACGTGTTCTTCTCATAGCAATTGGCAGAGCACACAAGAGCAAGCAGAAACATACCAGCTTCTTAAGACCTAAGTTCAGAACTGCCGGCTGTCACTCTTGCCTCATTCTGTTGGCCAAAGCAAGTAATATATTTGCACAATAGTCAAGAGGCAAGGAAATACACCCTCCCTCTTTAGAACAGGACTTGCTAAGTCACATGGCAAAGGGCATAGTTACAGGAAGGGGTGAGGAATTGGGGTCAATGATGCAATTCTACCACGCATAATAATGGCATCCTACATATAAATATTGATCTAGAGTTTACAAAGTATACTTACAAATATTTTCTCAGTTAATTTCACAACGAGACCACAGTGGCAGAGCAGATATAATTATTCCTACTCTACTGAAGCAAAAAGGGAAACTTGAAGAACTTAAGTAACTTGTCCGAGATATATACCAAGTGATTGGGATGGAATTCAATCAGAATTATCAAGTATATTAAACAGATGTATAGGGTTAAGTGATTCAGATAGAATCCAAACCCCTACTACAAAAGCTGTTTGTGGATTATCACATGTAGTTCCATGGTAGGCACAGGGCTAGTGTGTTTTCAGTAAAGGACTAGGTCAATTCAGAAGAACAACAATACTGAGTCTTATCTTCAGGAACAACCAACCACACCCAGAGTTTCTGAAAAGTATGCTCTGGCTGGTTTCTAGGCTACATACATAAACAGGAATTGCTGCTTGTTTTCACACAAACACATTAATTTGTGAAGAGGTTGGGCTAAGAGTCCAAAGAACGATGAAATTCCAAATTGGTGACAGCACTGAAATGCAAACAGCATCACACACTGATAAACTGCTTATGGATTTTCTATCTTCAACTGATTAGAAAAAAAAATAGTTTGAGGTGATGAACTGTGACATGTTAGAAGTAATTGGTTTAGTAAGAGAAAAGATGTAATTTAGAAATTTCAATACTACTACCCTCCTGGTGGATTATGTAGAGACAGAACAAAATCAGAGCTGCCCAGTGATCTGATAGTTTATTGTTTCATGTACTACCATGTATGTCTCACAGACATGGTGCTCAGAATAAGTGGGCTTTTGTGTTTCTGCCAGAAACACTGGTGCCCAGCTACCCACTCACTGAAATTTATATTCAGAGGTCAAGGTCACCTAATGAAAGTCAAGGTCAAGGTCACCTAATGAAAGAGGGATTGGGGGTAGAAAATAAAAGATTAATTGAAAGTCCCAGTAGCTTTCCAATAAGTCTACCACTAAATACAATCGGCCCTCCATATTCACGGGTTCCACATTCTCAGATTCAACCAACCATAGATCAGAAATATTCAGAAAAAAAATTCCAGAAAGTTCCAAAAATCAAACTTGAAGTTACCACACACCAGCAACAATTTACATAGCATTTACATTGTATTAGGTATTACAAGTGATCTAGAGATGATTTAAAGTATGTGGGAGGATGTGCATAGTATATGCAGATACTAAGCCTGATGGATTTTGGTGTCTGTGGGGAGTCCTGGAACCAATCCCCAGAGGATACCAACAGATGCACATCTGTATTTAGAGGAAACGTTCCCTGAGGTTCCTCTACCACTTCCACCCAAGACTAGGACCCCTACTATTTGATCTCAAAGCATCTTATGCTATTCTTTTGTTGCATTATGTCAGCTTCAATTTACTATTTATTCACATGACTGTCTTTGTAATGCATGTTGCATCCTAGACTTTAAGCCTTTTGAAGGGAGATCAGTAAGTTTCTGGTTCATCTTTTGTATCCTAGAACCTAGAACAGTGCTTGCCACACAGTGTCACTCATAACATTTGTCAAATGAAGGACTGATCCAGCATAACCAGCTTTTATCACTTCTACTTCCTACAGCACATGCTCTGTAAGCCAGTACTGCAGAGAGCACTGGGGACATGCTCTTGATTAACTGCCCCGACCCCCTTTCCAATGGCTTCTCCTGAAGAGTAAGACCAAAATCCTTAACGTAATCTATAAGGCACAGGGTGGTCATGCCCCTTCCTACCTCTTTTTCCTGTCTCTTGACTTCTCACCATTAAGCTCCAGATGCATTGCTTCTTCATAGCACTTTTGGTTCCTTGAATGCACTGCAACCCTGCTGGCTCAGGGCCCACTGCACAGATTGCCCCTTCTGCCCTGAACACCGTCTGTGCGCCACATTTTCCTCTCTTTTAAAAGACTCATCTCCCAGCTGCAAATCAATCGTCACCTTGGGGAAGCTTTCCTGACCCCCCAGACTAGGTCAGGCATCCCATCACAGTCTCTCACAGAATCTATGCTATTGCTCTCCTTGAGAGCACAAACTACAGTTGTTACTTTTCATTTGTCTGTGTGACCATTTGATTACTGGCTATATTTCTCCTGGACTGTAAAGCTCCATGAAGGCAGGAACTGTGATGATTTCTGCTTACCATCTAATCCTCGGGGTTATTGCTCGCAAGTATCCAGGGCTTGAGCACTGTGCATGGCTTTGGTCAGAACTCAATAAATATGTATTAAATGAATCAATCAATAAAAGGAACACACATAGACACACACACGCGCACACACACACACACACACACACACACCCCTCTTCCGTCTCTTTCCTTTCTTCCTTTAGGATGAGCATCTAGAAGCAATAGATCTGGTTCTAAAAATAACTTTTGTTGGTACACCAATAAGTTTGAATTCAGGTGACCTAGGTTTTAGCCAAGAAACAAGTTCCAACCAGTTGTCCTTAGTCGCCCCTAAGAATTGTTTTACTCATCACATACTACCCCTTAGCAATCTTTTGATTAAAAAAAATAGACATAGAATTATCTTGTCTCTGTAGAGAGAAACTCCATTCAAGGTAACCCTTCTTACTAACAAACCAATCATTAGTGAGCTTTCTCTTTATAACTCAGACTTTATCACAGTTTATCACTTCTGTGTTAAAAACTCCTTCTAGGCCCACCCTACCACATATGGCCACAGCTTGTTTGCAAAGAATGCTGATCGTGCTTTCAAACAAAACTGTTCCCATAGGCTTCTGATTCATTTCCCCCTTCCTGCCTGTGCTTCATTTGTTTTAGAACTGGAGTTTAATTTTGAAACGGTTGCTATGACAGGAAGTGGCTGCCGGGGGAAGAATTAGGAGAGAGAGATACGGAGCTGGGGGGATGAGTGAGACGGACACTGCTTATTCAACACACAGCCAGGATCAAAGACTGTTGGATGGGAAAAGCCCTGTAAAGCATACCAAGTTCCCACTTGATCCCTTCCTTCGGTTTAATGTTGGGGAATGGGGAAAACACAGAAATGGAGAGGCGGCTTCCTTTCCTGCAATGCATGATAGTCCCATTATTTACATTACAACTGAACCCAAGATGTGGCTCAGTTGCTGACCAGAGTGACATTTGGAAAAGTGGAAGCATACTCTCTCCAGACAATATTAATGAAACCAAGGAAGGAGTGGGGTGATTGCTGCTTACAACTCAATGCGTGACCTTTTAATGGAGTAAAATGGTTGTAATATAAAACTAACTTGGCACTCCTGGACAATTTATCCCTTCAACAAATATTATTCAGCATTCTTTATGTGTCATAGCCCTTGCTAGGCACTGGGCATACAACAGTGGAAAAAAACCCCAGATACCCCTGCCTTCACAGAGCTTCCATTTTAATGAGGGAGGGTAGATAATTAAACAACTAAGCTAGAATATGTATGTCAGAATTTACTTGGTACTGTTGAGAAAGTAAGAAGGGAAAATGAGTGAGTGAGGTTGTAGGGCTGGTATTTTGAAAAGAGTAGTCAGAGAAGGTCTCATCTCTCAGGTAAAGAAGTAAGCCAGGGCTTCTCTGGTGGTGCAGTGGTTGAGAGTCCGCCTGCCGATGCAGGGGACATGGGTTTGTGCCCCGGTCCAGGAAGATCCCACATGCCACAGAGTGGCTAGGCCCGCGAGCCATGGCCACTGAGCCTGCGTGTCCAGAGCCTGTGCTCCGCAATGGGAGAGGCCACAACAGTGAGAGGCCCGCGTACTGCAAAAAAAACCAGAAGTAAGCCATGTGGCTATGGTGGGGGTGGGGGAGGTCAATCCAAGCAGATGGAAGAGCAAGTGCAAAGGTCCTGAGGCAGAGACACATGTGGTGTGCCTGAGGAACACCAAGGAAGCTAATGTAATGAAAGTGGAGTGTAGGAGACAAAGTCAGGCAGGTACAAAGGGGCCAAATTAAACAGAGCTCTGTTGTCTAGTATGAGAATTGTGTATTTTACTCCACAGGAGATGGGACTCAACTGAAGGGTTTTGAAAAAGGAGTGACAGGACCTGACTTATTTTTGAAGGTTCACTCTGGCTGCTGTGCTGAGAGTGGGGCAAGGACAGAAGTAGGGAGATCAATTAGACAGGAAGCTACTGTAATAATCCAGGCAAGAGATGGCGGTGCTGGGAAACAGGGTTGTCCTAGAGGAAACTGCCAAAAGTTGTATTGGTTTCCGGTGGCTACTATAATGAATTACCACAAACTTCGTGCTTAAGACAACAGGAATGCATTGCCTCTCAGTTCTGGAGGCCAGAAGTCCAAAATCAGTCCCACTGGGCTAAAATCTAGGTGTCAGCAAGGCTGTGCATCCTCCAGACTCCATCTTCACCTCTTACAGCTTCTGGTGGCTGCCCTACTGTTTGACATGTGGCCACATCATTACAATCGTTAAGGCCAGCATCTTCCAATCTCTCTCTGCTCCATCTTCCTGTCGTCTTCTCTGTGGGAGATCCCAAATGTCCCTCTGCCTCTCCATTATAAGGATGCACGTGTATTTTGGTCTCACCTGGATAATCCAGATAACCTTCCCATCCCAAGGTCCTTAACTTAATCACATATGCAAAGACTCCTCTTTCCTCTTTTTAATCAGATCAGGTAATATTCATAGAGCCTAGGGATTAAGGTATGAATCTTCTGAGGGAGCAATTTTTCAGCCTACTACAAAAGTAGCAGATCAGGGATATTTTTCGAAGCCATGGCCAGTGGATTTTCTGATAGATTAGTTGTTGGTTGGGAGAGAGAAGAATAAAGAGTAATCCTAAGATTTTTGGCAGGAGCACCTAGACTCTTCTGCAGATAAAGATTCTGGAAAGAACAGGTTCGGGGAGAAGACAAGTAGTTCAGTTTTGGGATATAAGTTTGAAAAGCCTATTAATTATCCAAATGGTGATTTAAATAGCAAGTTAGACATAAAATCTGATTTCAAAAAGGCCAGACAGAGGTTATAAATTTTTGAGTCATCAGAACACGGGTGGAAGTTAAAGCCACGAGACAGTGAGATTACCTAGCAGGTGGTTTTGAATTGCGTTCACTTGGCTAAAATGAAATTATGTATTCCAGAATCTCTTCCCTTATATGCTTCCAGATGAGTGTTGACCAAAAAGGAAATATGAATGAAACTGGAAGGTGGAGGGCTGTTTGGTTAGATGTTGAAAGAGGCAGACACTGAGGTGCTGGTGGATTCCAGCTGGACCCTCTCTCCCCACTCTGCATCCAGCTCCTCTTCCCAGCCATTGGCCCTTGGCAAGAGCAGCCCCAGGTCCACCACCAGACTCAGTGGCAACAGCTTCCATAGGCTCTCCGTCTCTCTGTGGCTGTCCCACCGGAGCAGCAGGATGTGCCTTTGGAAGCTCCAACTCTGTGCTTCAGGAGGGCTGGTTTGAAACTCTACTCTGATCTCTTCAATCCCTCTTTCAGAACCTTCCTTCCCCAGCTTCTTCCACAATCATAGAAGGTCTTATTCCAACAATAAATCTCATTCTGTAATACTCATTGTGGTCCTGTTTCCCTAGTTAAACCCTGACTACCTGTACCCAGGGAGTGAATTCAGACAAGGAAGAGTCTAAGAACTGAGCTCTGAGGCACTCCAAAGTTTGGAAATCAGAGAGAAAAAGAGGAATCAGTGAAGGAAACTAAGCATGGCTGGCCACTGTTGCACCTGAAGCTTAGACAATTGGCAGGAGGGGGGTGATTTTAAAAAAAAGAATACAAAATTACAATTCAAAAATAAATATAAAAATGAATATACATTTAGAATGTGAAAAGGGATCATCTCAAGTTACAATTATTAAAAGCTGGCAAATATCATGAAAAACATAGTATCTTGAATTATTTAACTGCCTGATACATCCCTATAATACTTTCATCCCTACATTTTTTGGCTGCATACTTTTTTTTTGTGGTACACGGGCCTCTCACTGCTGTGGCCTCTTCTGTTAAGGAGCACAGGCTCCGGACGCTCAGGCCCAGCGGGCATGGCTCACGGGCCCAGCTCCTCCGCAGCACATGGGATCTTCCCGGTCCAGGGCATGAACCCATGTCCCCTGAATCGGCAGGCGGATTCTCAACCACTGCGCCACCAGGGAAGCCCTGGCTGCATACTTTTTGATCAACTCTTCATATTACAGTTATCTTCTACTATTATTTTCTTTAGAGAAAATGGAAAAATAAACAGTCTAACTTCTAGCATGATTGATCCCAGTTTTTAAATTATTTTTCACTTATATGCAAAAAATGCATAAAATCGGTGTCTTCACACACAGACTTCCTTGCTGTTTATAGTCCTGATAGAAATTTGAACTCCACAAACAAAAGAATCTGCTAAATCTGATTTCAAACAATTCTTTTTTTTTAAATTTAAAATATACAGTACATGTATCATTGCATTCTCTTATATTCTTGATAAGAGAGAACTTCTATATTGATAAGGTATCAAAGAATCAAATTTCACAAAAAGAGCATATTATTTTATACATTTGATGATAAGAAGAATTTTCCACAGACTGCTTTTCAAACTTCGCTTCTCTTTCACTCTCACACACTTCTGATGCTGTATACCAGAGGACAGATTCATTGATACCGTGATTCAATTTCTAAGCAGCACCTTTTGTCTTGATGCCAGTTACATTAGCACACTAGGCAGTAGAAGTATTTCTCAAAGCCATTCCTACTCCAGAGGAATAGAAATAACTCAACTGTCCACAAAATAAACTACAACAAAACACATAAATATATCCCACAAAACCCAAACTAAAGGTATCTCCAACTCAACCCGTTCTTGCCTCCATCTGTAAAACACTTATAGTCATCAAAATGCTTATAGCCATTCTAACATTCCAATGGCATCTGACAAAAGGGGAAAATTTTAAACTTTGTAATATGGAAACATTCAAACATGTACAAAAGTAGACAAACTAGTATAATAAATTCCCATGAACCCATCCTCCAGTTTCAATAATTATTGATTCATGGTCAACCTTGTTTCAGCAATATTTTTCCTGCTTTCCTCCTTCCTGGACTGAGTTGAAGAAATTCTATATAACACAACACATCATCTATAAAATTTCAAATTGTATTTCTAAAATATAAGGATTATTTAAAAATATCATACTTCAAAAAATTAATAATTATTCCCTTGTATCGGTTCAAATGTCTATCTCATGAGGTGCTGTATATTTATTTTTATTTTTAAATAAGTTGTGATTAATTGATATGTTCCTTAAAGTTTTTTTAGCATATGGATTTCCTATCTCTTTTTTCTTGCAAATTATTTATTTAGGGAATCAGGTTATTTGCTCTATAGCATTTCCCTCAGTCTGCATTTTTCCAACCACATCCCTATGGTGTCATGTGTTTATCATGTCTTCCTGTCTTCTGTGTTTCCTCTTCATTGATATTTGGATCTAGAAGCTGGATAAGATTCTTGTTTGACATTTTTTGGCAAGAATACTTCAACTGGTGGTGTTAGAGGCACTTACCATCTAGTTGTTTCTTGTTTTTTGATTTTCGCAGCTGTTGATGATCAATGTAGCCTTAGGATGGAGTTCCCAAAATAGACCCGAAGATAGGGATTACTGTAAAAAGTACCTTGGGAAACCAGCACAGCACCTTGGGAAAGCACTGCATTTAGTGCCTTGGGAGACAGTAAGGTTGTGCAGGGGGCAGAATGGGAAGGGGAGGAAAGCAAACAATAGTGTGATCTCAGGCAAAATCCCACAGAGGGCCGTTTCTCCCTGATCTCATAGGGAAACTGGGCAGTATAGGTAACACTTCAGAAGCGCTCTGACTCAAGTCAAGGGATTCAGGTTTTCCTATACCTCTACCTTTCAGTGATTGGTTAAGAGTTGCTTGACCATGAGAGTGAGTGGCTGAAGGAGGATCTCTGGAGAAGAGAAGAAACTGAAAGGCTATGCACGGTATTGGATAATCTCTGTGGCTATTGCCCTAAAGTCTTCGACATCCTGTGGCCTATTACTGAGGAAGGTCAATCCTATAGTATCCTTCTCCCTCCCACCTGGACAACCATAATAAGGGCCATTGTTTCAAAGCAGACCTTCTAGGATGTCCTGTGAACAAGTTCCCTCCATCAACTGAAATAGCATAATATGGCAGGGTGCTGGAAGTCCAACACTAGTCAGCTTTTGTTCGTTACATTACCCATTTTAGAAATGAACGCCTGACTCTGAAAGTGGGAAAACACTCTGATGCTTTAAATCAAGCCATATAAATATGAGTTTTGTTATTTACTCCTAAAATATTGCCACCTGTAATATTGAGAAATTTCACTTTGTCTGTGCGTGTATAAGAAATTCATCCATCTGTATGAAAAGTTCAGGAGAGGACTTTTCAGAAGGCCAAACCCCCTGTCATCTCCCAGCATTTGGCCCATAGACCATATTTCCTCCCTGTAACTGTGAATGAACCCTGTGTGCTCCTAAGGTCAAAACACAGTAAGAAGCAAAACCACTGATGACAATATGGAGCTACCAAGGGTTCCGGCTATTCATCTCCTAATAGGAAGACCTCCAGATCATTTTAACTCACCTGTCTCTCACCAGGTCCTGGCTTTTGCCAAATTCTGACAGTTTTCCCTTCACATTTCTCAACTCGGCCCTATCCCTCTCACTGTCTTTTTTCAAAGTCAGAGTTGTTCCAAGGAAATGTAAAATGTGATTAAAACTAATAGCTAGACAGACTTAGAGAAGAATAAGCAAAGTCTCAGAACAATCAGAGCCTAGAGAGGGAGGAGAAGGGGAGGAAAGGAAGACAGTGTGAGCCTTGCCTTGGACTGTGGTAGCAGCAGGTGCTAAGGATGGGAGAATTGAGCTTGTGGATTAATGGACGTAATATTTGTTTGTTTGTTTGACCAGGATCATCTCATGGCCAACATCGCACTGGCAGGGGAAGGGAAAGTTTCAGGGACTCAAGATTCCCTGTTCGATCTATAACCACAGTTCACCTCATGACCCACTGCAGCTTTCTTCCTTCTGGTGTCCTCAACTCCAAACCAGTTGCAACCGAGTCCATTTAAAATGCTGCAGCTGTGAGTCTCCTGATGGTCCAGTGGCTAAGACTCGGCACTCCCAATGCAGGGGGCCTGGGTTCGATCCCTGGTCAGGGAACTAGATCCCACATGCCAGCAACTAAGAACTCGCATGCCACAACCAGCCTGCCACAACTAAAAAGATCCCACACGCGGCAACGAAGACCCCACGTGCCGCAACTAAGACCCTGCGCAGCCAAATAAATAAATAATTAAAATAAAATAAAATGCTGCAGCCAAGAGTCTCTTTACCACTTCTCTGCAGACTCTGCCTCGTGGGGGTTTCTTTGGTACAGGACCAGGAGCCTTACCACTTCCAGGTCCTTCGTGGAGCATGCTGGATGACCTCACTGCCCTTGAGTCCATCCAGAAACCTAGTACCCCAGCAGCATTCCCCCACCTCCGGACATTTCTCCAAAGCTTACTTCTTGACAAGAGCTGAGCCCCAATGCCACCCTGATTCCCCACATGTCTCCTGGCATCAGTCATTAATCCCAAATCCACACAAGTCTTTTGCTCCTTGACATAACAATGACATTGACTCCCTAGTGCCTGTGTCTCTGACATTCTCACGGGCTGCCCAAGGAAAGTGCTTTCCCCCACCCTTGTGTGACCTTCTTCACATTGGCCTTTGAGGCCCCCAAAGGGCAACACGGAGAAGTGGTTTTGCTGTTTCACACCCCAGAAGATGGAGGATCAGATCTAAGAAGTCTTTCCCCACTAGGAGGCTAAATGCAGAGATGACCCTGACAACCAGAAACAGAATTTTCACCCCAAAACTCGGCTTTGCAGGACAGCTGAGCCACTGAATGGGTCACAAGGACTCAGCAGGACTGAAGACAGCTGTCATTTGTACAGTTTTCAATCAGCATTTGGAGATTGTGTCAGTATACAATTTTTCTCTAATATTTATTTTCTTATAACAGAAACAATACTGTAATTAAATTATTATGGAAAAATTGAAAAATATGAAAATGTTATAAAAGAAAATCAAACCATCTCTAATCCCACTAAATGGAAATAACTGCTATTATTATTGGTATTTTGGGGTATTGCTTGCCTGTGTTTTTCTACTTACAGGCAATACATTATTGTAGTTAATTTATATACATAGAGTATGAATTGCTTATTAATATAAACAATTTCAATTATTTTTTGTGAATGAACTCTGCATCCCTGAGAATCCTAAAGAACAGTGTTACATTTCACAACATAAATTCTTTTTTTTGGTGAGTTAATTGAGATCTGACTACTCCTATAGAAAGATTATGGCAGATTTTGAGATCAACAGAGTTAAGTACTGGTCTACTTTGTACCACTTAACAGCTCTATGACCTGAGCAAGTTTCTTAAATCTTCTGTGCCTCAGTTTCCTCTCATTTAAAATGGGGATTAATATCAACTTTAAAGAGTTGATGTGATGATGAAAGGAGAGGAAGGTGCTTAGACCAGAGTCTGGCATGCAGTAAGTATTAAATAAAGATTAGTTATCATTATTATATCCACCATCTTTGTTTTACTCCATATGTATTAATGTCATACACATAGAATTGTAGCTTCCTTAAGTGCTAATAAAGAAATTTTATTTTGCAGTAACTAGAATTTCACTTTGACGTGCCAGAAGCCACCTTTATCTCAAATGATTTTCTTTATAAATTAACATTGTGTTTTTCTGCCAAAGTCAACTCATCACCTTCTGCAGGAATCCCCTTAGACATCCCTGAGTAATGACCTTCCGGCCTTTGCTTAAATACCACCTATCATGCTGGAGAGTTTATCACTTCTCCAATGGACAGAAACAAATATTTATTTCAGTTTCACACTTAAGGTAGTATCACTTAGGTTTGTACTATATTGAAAATAACAGGAAAACCAACTAAACAGTGGCTTGAATAAAGCAGGGCTTTGCATATATTGAGTCCACCCTACTTCCAGCTGCCTG
This sequence comes from Globicephala melas, assembly GCF_963455315.2. Lineage (NCBI taxonomy): Eukaryota > Metazoa > Chordata > Mammalia > Artiodactyla > Delphinidae > Globicephala > Globicephala melas. The sequence goes on from NC_083326.1 coordinate 16,622,382, forward strand.
CTTTTTCGTTCTAGGACTGTGTCTGGCCTGCAACCCCGTGTTTGTAAGAAGTCTCCTATACCTCCAGGCAGCGCATCTGTATTTCAGGAAAGGAGAACGGAAAATGCAAAAACATGACCTACTGTGTCAGCCCCTTTATAAAGAATGTTCCCCAAAGCCTCACCAGAAAATGTGCTCTTACATCTCATAGGCCAGACTATTTCACCTGCCCACATCTGACCACAGAGGCTGAAGTCAAGGTTTTAGTGGGCTTTCCAGAACAAAACTGAGGTTTAGTTAGTAAAAAGTCTAATTGTTGTTGGGTCAGCCAACAGCAGTATCTGCCCCAAGAATTTAGCCTATTTCCCCATTTTATTCCTTCCCACTTTGAAAGATGAGTAGTCAGAGCCTCTGGGAATAGCTCAAAGCTCAAGGGACCGACTCTGACCCATCTGGGAAGTAAAGGGCTTAGGGGATGAAGTCAAGAACAGAGGAACCACTGAGAGCAAACAGAGAAAGCAGAGCCAACTCCTGCTTCCCTTGGGAAAGGATGCTTCATAAAGGCACCCGGAGGACCTCCAGCTGGTCTGGTAGAGTGGGGGGGCTGGAAGTGGGAGAGATCAAGTTGAAGACTGAAATAGAAACAGCTGGTGGCTGTGTTTGCTGGCCGGGAGGGGGTCGTTTGTGCACATTCAGTGGAACAGTTCAATTTGATCCATGCACATGCAGAAATCATTGCCTCCTTCACTTTTTAAGCACTTGGAATTATTCTTTTCCCATTTAAGATTTACATTCACTAGGGCTACACATGGCTGTCAGCCTGAACTTGTAGAACTACCACACTCGGTCCACAAGCATACGGTGCTTACTTACCACCCATCACTCTAGGAGTTTCATTTTTTGTGGGTTATCACAGACTTCTTCCTGGTAACAGGCCATGGGCTGAGCACATTGCTGGTTATATTATTGTCTTCATAATGACTTTCACATGCATCCCCTGGCTTCAACTATCACCTGTAAGCTTATGATCCAATGTGGCCTAGGACCTGACTATGTGCCAGACCCTGGCTGAGCACTGGAAATGTCACAATGAATAAGACACAGCCTCCATTCTGAAAGTTGATACGGGAAACCTCACCCACCCTAGTGGGTACAGGTGGGAGAAAACTTCCCTGAGGAAGAAACATTGATCTGAGTCTAGGATGGCTGAGTAGAAAAAAGATTGAGAATGGGTGCTAATAAAATTGCACAAGATTTCTATGCAAAACTAGTATCTCTCTATCAAAGGGCATAAAAATGGCATGAATAAATGGAGGGACACATCATGTCCATGGATGAGAAGATTCAACATTATAAAGTTGTCAGTTCTTCTGCTTATGTATGTATTTACTACATATGTATGGTACATGATACATAAAAATGGTATCATACCGCACATATACAGTTTAACTTGGTTATTTTCAGTCAATATTAGGTTTTTGTGATGTATTCATGTCGATAAATGTAGATCTAGTCCATTAGTTTTAACTATTGAATTGAGTTCCACTATATAAGTAAGCCAGTATATTGATTATTTCCCTACTGAGAGACACTTATTTTGTTTCCTTTTGTTTGTTTTGTTTTGCTTTGTTTCTTTCCATTTCCAGAAAAACAGTGTTTCAGGCACAGTGAAGGGTATATGTAAAGACCAGAGCAAGAAAGGGGTCAGGTGCATGCAGTTGAGTAGGCCTGGAAAAACACAGTGAGAGATGAGTAACAAGAGGTAAAACTGGAAACATAGTTGGGGACTACTTCACAAAAGGTCTTATGTGTCCTGAACTCCCATATGTACCTGTATTTGGCCCAGGACTTGTCTCTAAGACTTGATTAGGCAAACTTCCAAGGGACAGTCCCCCAGGATTGCATTTGGGTATCTCACGTTGAACAGATCTGGAAGAAAATTCATCATCTTGCCCTTAAATGCCCTCCTCCTCCAGTTTTTCTTTCTTTCTTTTTTTTTTTTTTTAACTAAGCCAAAGTACCCACATCCACTGAACATCCAAGCAGAAATATCTACCATCTGTGTGTGACCGCTCCATCCCACAGTCCCTACACCCAGTCAACTGAACAAGCCTGAAAAAGGTTTCAAATATAATTCCTGCCACTGTCCTTGTTGAATTCAAGTTGTTAGTCTTTTACCTAGATTACTGCTATCCATGCATCTTAAACCCTTCCAAGTTAATGATAATTGTCCCAACAAGGCCTACTTCAAAATTATATCTGTGGGACTTCTCTGGTGGCGCAGTGGTTAAGAATCCTCCTGCCAATGCAGGGGACACGGGTTCGAGCCCTGGTCCGGGAAGATCCCACATGCCACAGAGCAACTAAGTCCCTGCATCACAACTACTGAGCCTGCGCTCTAGAGCCCGCGAGCCACAACTACTGAGCCTGCGTGCCACAACTACTGAAGCCCGCATGCCTAGAGCCTGTGCACTGCAACAAGAGAAGCCACCGCAATGAGAAGCCCACGCACCACAATGAAGAGTAGCCCCCGCTCACTGCAACTAGAGAAAGCCCATGAGTAGAAACGAAGACCCAATGCAGCCAAAAATAAATTAAATTAAATTAAATTAAAAAAAAAAAAAGAATTACACAGAGGGGCAAGGGTTCAATCCCTGGCCGGGCAGCTAAGATCCCACATGCCATGTGGCACAGCCATGAAAACAAAACAAAACAAAACAAGAATTACACAGAATACTTAGAAATAAGGAAGAGTATTCTAGGTTTCAGAAATGTGAATATTGAGAAATAAATCACAAGAGAAGGTTAATGCTATTATATCCATTTTCAATAGATAATTTAAAAGTAGGCAGAAAAAAATGTCTGAGTAGGTATTTGAACAAGACTCAGGATTATTAAATCTAAAGAATGGAACACACCTAAACAATCTTAGCCCTTTCTGAATTGCAAAAGCAAGTGAAAAGTTTCATTCTGTGTCTGATTACTACCAACTCTATGGCCCCAAGAACTACCCAAGGACCAATTATACCAATAGGGGCGCAAAGGCAAAGACAAATGGCAGCCTACAGGCCCCTCTTAAAAAGCCAGACCTCTCAAGTTGGAGAATAATCTACTTTAAAAATGTCTTGAGTTAACAGTTATATCAAATTTGATGTCTGTTGTTACTTCCAAGTGTACCCAGTATGCTTTCCTCATACAGAGAATCCCAAGGGCCTTCATGGCTCTGGGTCTGCTACTGTGACTCTTGTCAGAAGACGTACGAGCCACAGTGAATATGCTTTGGAGACTAGACAGACACATCAGAAGTTGCCAGAGAAGTAGGAAGGAGGTGACACTGTTGTCCTCACAGACCCACGTGGAACCGTAACTACTGCGAGTGTGCAAATCAGTATGCCCTGAGAAATGGTCCCCTGAGGCACAAGCTTTAAAAAAACAATAAGATGATAAATACTTATTGCTATTTAAATGTACCTTTTTTCCAATGGCATCTGTTATATTCCAATACTGTCACTGAAACTGTGCTCTCCGGCAGCCTGGCTGTTGCTGCTACTGTAACAGGGGCGGGGCGGGCACGCAGCCGTTAGCGTGGGACCGTTAGCGCGGGACCGTTAGCGCGGGGCCGTTAGCGTGAGGCCGTTAGTGCGGGACCATTAGCGCGGGGTCGTCAGCGCGGGGTCGTCAGCGTGCGGCCGTTAGTGTGTGACCGTCAGCGCCGGGCCGTGAGCGCAAGGCCGTGAGGGCGGGGCTGTTGGAGGTCCTGCTCTGCCAGTGGTCAGCGTCGCGGCGGTCCGGCCGCGGCAGACACCCTGGGTTGCAGTCCGCGGGACCCGGCCCCATTTGGGCGGCCTGAGGAGCCTGAGGGCCGGCCGGGTCCCGGGCACCTGGCTCCCTCAATGATGATGGCTGAGCGGGGTCTGGGGGCCTGGCCCAGAGGGCACCGCGCGCTGAGAGCTGCCTCCTCAGCAGAGACCGGGCGCTGGCAGGAGGACCCAGACCCGGAGCTGGACGAGCCCTCCCGGGCAGGTGACCGGCCCCGCAGAGACCCCGTCCTCTTAGCCGGGGCCTGGACCTCGGAGGGCAGAAGTCAATCTTTGAGTCTTTGAACAAGTAAAATGAGGGGTAATGAAGTCGCTTTGCTTACGGGATTTGTTAGTGAAAAGCTGCAAGGAGGCTTGGAGACAGAATTTAATGCCTCCCCTTCCCTCTCTTGTCAGAACAGAGAATAACATTTGTTTTGATGGAGGTTTATAGGGACATCGTGACCTGACCTACGTGGACAGTTGCAAGAACAAAGGATCCGACACCAAGTAGTTTGTAACAACTAACCACTCCTCTCCGTCACCTTTCCTGTGAAAGGGCTTTGCTGAAAGCCTTCGAGGAGCACAGGGTTTTTGAAGTATGAGCCGCCCGTCTCCTTGCTTAGCCCAGCAACAAACCTTTCTCTGCTCCAAACTCCGATGTTTCGGTATTGTTTGGTCTCACTGTGCATTGGGCACACGGACTTGCATTCGATAACAGTACCACATTCTACAGTTCACAGAGAGATCCCACGGAATGGCTGTCAGATTCACTTCCAGCTCCTTCCCCTCGCTCTCAATAATGACAACCATGGCTATGCTAAGCATGCCCGACAGTGGTAAGGTGCTGCATGCCCTTATACACCTGGTTCTCCTGGGGAGTCTCTCTTTGCCAGTGGTGACAGCAGAGTCTCAAAGCAGCATCAGTATAGCAGAGGGATTCCACTGACTTTGTTCTCCCGAGCTGTTTATCCTTCTAAGTTGTCAGCAACTCTGAAAGAATACATCAAACCATGTTGGGACAGGCTTAGGCCATTTAGACCATCTGCTGTAAAAAAAAAAAAGAAGAAGAAATTAAAAAGCTTTACAGATATTTTAGATGAAGGAAATGACATTATTTTGGTAGTATTAGCAGGCAAAAATAGTCCTGGGAAAACTTTGGAAATTTTCTTCTTAAAATTTTTAGAAACAAGTTTCTACTCTTTCTTTTCCGTATTGTGATTCTAATTATTCAAACTGAAAAGCATTGTGTAATAAAGGATAACAATTCTGAACAAAATGCCACTTTGATCAACGTTTTCATGAAGATTAACGTTGCTGGAATTTCCCAGGTAAGAGAGGTCCCTTTTATAGCAACTGCCTGATTCTGTTTTCTTAGCTCCTTAAAAGGTGGAGCTAACAAGGCCAATGTTTTGGGTTCGCTTCCCAAGCAAGTAAGTTACCATCAGAGGAAGAAAGGGAAAGAGTCTTCATTGGCGGCAACACTGTCCTGATTCCCAAAAAGCAGTTCGACATGCTTGTCTCTGGATCAGTAGACGAGTGCCATCGTCTCTCCACGTGGAAAGTGACACAGACCACAGAGGTCCTGGCACCTCACAGACAGGGACAAGCTGCTGATGGGCCAACACAGAGGCTGTGGCAGCTTTGAGAGTCATTTTCAGGGGCATTAATGTCTTTGTCCTCCAAGAACACAATTTGTGACCGAGACAGGAAGGGAACAGCAAGAAGCACTGCAGGGAGCAGAAAATCTGCTCCATTCTTCTGACAGCTTTATGCCACTTTTCATTTTTTCTGCCCCTTTTGAGTAAACTGATCCAGAGAACCCTTTAGATCTCAGCTACTCTCGTCTTTTTTTCTTCCTACTCCCACTAATTTTTCTGTCCACCTACAAAGCCTGAGGAGAACGTGATTGCAAGTCAGTATAGGGTCTCTAGCCATTTCAGGTCCCCTAATCCAACCTCCTAGTCGGTGCACAAGGGCCCAGGTAAAGCTTTTTAAAGGGAGAGACAGAGAGAGCGGGATGGAAGGATGATGGGGTAGATGGATGAATGCAGGAAAGAGAAATTCCGTTTCTATCTTGAAGGAAAACGCATTTGCTCTGTTGGCAGCCAGTAGAACTGGCTCAATCAGCAAAGTTAAATTTGATGAGGGAGGGAATGGGGTGTTTAGTACTGGTGACGACTGCACCCCAGGATATATTCAAGAGCAGGGCTGTAACTTCAAATTGCCAGTCAGAAAAGCAACGATAAAAACTGGGGGACTTCCCTGGTGGCGCAGTGGTTAAGAATCTGCCTGCCAATGCAGGGGACAGATGTTCGAGCCCTAGTCTGGGAAGATCCCACATGCTGTGGAGCATCTAAGCCCATGCACCACAGCTACTGAAGCCTGTGCACCTAGAGCCCGTGCTCCGCAACAAGAGAAGCCACCGCAGTGAGAAGCCCGTGCACCGCAATGGAGAGTAGCCCCCGCTCGCCGCAACTAGAGAAAGCCCAAGTGCAGCAACAAAGACCCAATGCAGCCAAAAAAAACAAACACAAAAATAAAAAACCTGGGGAGTGGGGAAGGTGACTAGGAATGGACGAGAGAGCAGAACAGAGTCCTTTGCAGGAGAAGGTACTGACCGGCCTATTATTAAAGGCCATCTATGCACTGACAGGTGTCACGTGCATCTGCAGCTCACATCAAAGCGTTCACTGTACTGGGTCAAACTCATCAAGCTAGATCCAGGCCCTGCCAGCTTTGTCCGATGTCAGCAGCTTCCTGGAGGAGCAGGTCCACCAGACAAAATAAGGGAACCTGTGAACCTCGTGCCACACAAGCTCTCAAGTGCAGAGATCCAGGGTATGGCTAACAGGCCCTCACCTCATTATTCATCCCTCTCAGGCTTCCAACACCCCAGAAGCAGTAAAAACAGCAGCCATCAGACTGACACGAGGTAAGATCTTATAAACCAGAATGTCAGTTAACATTACACAGGACTCATGGCTTAACGAAAGAAATGCCACTGGAAGGCTTCCCTCTCAGGTTCAGGGAATGTTCCTGTGATGGTGCCCTGTCACGGGGCCTGTGGTGGCAGGCCCTGATGTATGCCAAATCTGGATCGAGGCTGAGAGGACTTGTGTGCAGGGCTCCTATGGGAAAATTCCCTCTCACATTCTGGATTAGGTCATGGATGCCACAGAGTTAGGGAGGGTGAGGCCCTTCCCAGAAATGCTCCTGAGGCCATGCTTTAAAGGGCAACCAGACTTAGGACAAGCTTTCAGCTTTCTGCTTTTAACAGAATCCAGACACATAAATAGCAAAACTATTGAAGGGAAAAGGAAAGTCTCAGGATCTCTTCACTAGTCCCAGAAAAATATGGCAGGAATGTTCCAGAAAAGCCAGATCATCAGCAATCTTGACATTAAAGGGTAATTAACTCCACCTTCAGGTTTATGTGCTGATATTTTAATATTCACATTTTGTGGTACTCAAACTCGTGACCCAGTAAACTGTCTGACTTTCAGATAGAGCAGAGCAGTTCACTTTATTTAGATGGGCAGAAAATAAGAAAATAATCAGCTCCTGAGTCACCCATAGTTTTAGCAAACTCCTCAGCTTTGGGTGGAGCAGAGAAGTGTGTGTTTTGTGAAATGGTTGGGAGGCTTTTCTCTGAAGGTGTTTGCAACTCTACCAGTATTCTAAGTATTTCCTATAGTTTCTCATGTCCTATGTCATTTTCTTTCTGGTTCTACTTGAGTCATTTGCTGGTTTTGATATAGATCAGGAAGTAATGAAATAGATTCCATCACTGAGAAAGCATCTCTAACAATCACTTTTGGTTGTACATGATATTTAAACTAACTTGAGAGTATCCTTTTGGTTTGGGGGTAAGTGGTCATTGGATTTCATCTAAGAATGATTTCACTGATAGCTGGATTCCTGTTAGTAATAGAACATAGCACTTTAAGCTCCTTGCTCTATGTGTCCATTTTAATGAGCTACTCCCTTGAGGCTGGCCCAGAATATGAGTTGGTTACTGAAAAGGAAAGGTTCAGAAGGCAATATTGCACCAATGTAGAAATTGACTCAGCAATGTCAAGTCTTCCTAACCTGTGGCTAGCCTGCTGATCTGCCCCCCCCCCCAATTATACATAGGACTTGGGCTCTGTGTATGTTAGAATATATATGTTCGAGGTGGTCACTTGGCCTATTGTGTCTCTAAGATCCTTTCATATTACTATTTAAGAGGTCCAAATAGCTTACCGTTTGTGCCTATCACCATAGATCTCTGATGTAGTAGCTTCTCTACTGGAAAGCAGCCTTTATCACGTTCTCTGCTGTATGCCCTAAACTATGTGTGCCTTTTAATCAAGCATTTAAAAAAAATTTTTGCTAGTTATGAAAACAAAAAAACAGGGACTTCCCTGGTGCCTGAGTGGTTAGGAGTCCGCCTGCCAATGCAGAGGACACAGGTTCGAGCCCTGCTCGGGGAAAATCCCACAAGCCACGGAGCAACTAAGCCCATGCACCACAACTACTGAGCCTGTGCCCTAAAGCACACGAGCCACAACTACTGACCACGTGTGCCACAACTACTGAAGGCCGCACACTAGAGCCAGCGCACCACCAAGAAGAGTAGCCCCTGCTCACCGCAACTAGAGAAAGCCTGTGCTCAGCAATGAAGACCCAACACAGCCAAAAATAAATAAATAAACAAATTTATTAAAAGATATATGAAAAAAACCCCAAAAAACAAAACAACTATGACTTAGCCATGCAAGTGCTGTGGTTCCATCAAAAAGGTGGCTGATGGCGCTTCCCTGGTGGCGCAGTGGTTGAGAGTCCGCCTGCCAATGCAGGGGACACGGGTTCGAGCCCTGGTCTGGGAGGATCCCACATGCCGCGGAGCAACTAGGCCTGTGAGCCACAACTACTGAGCCTGCGCGTCTGGAGCCTGTGCTCCGCAACAAGAGAGGCCGCAATAGTGAGAGGCCCGCGCACTGGGATGAAGAGTGGCCCCCACTTGCCGCAACTAGAGAAAGCCCTCGCACAGAAACGAAGACCCAACACAGCAAAAATCAATCAATAAATTAATTAATAAACTCCTACCCCCAACATCCTCTTAAAAATAAAAGGGGCTGATGAGTCTATAAAATTCACCTCCCCAAATGTGTTAGCTTTCTAGGGCTGCCATGACAAATTAGCATAAACTGGGTGATTTAAAACAATGGAAATTTATTCTCTCATAGTTCTGGAGGCCAGAAGGCCCAAATCAATGTTTTCGCTCCTTCCTTGCCTCTTCCAGCTTGCGGTGACCCCAGACATTCCTTGGCTTGTGGCAGCATCACTTCAGTCTCTGCCTCCATCTTTTTTTTTTTTTGCTGTACGCGGCCTCTCACTGTTGTGGCCTCTCCCGTTGCGGAGCACAGGCTCCGGTCGCGCAGGCTCAGCGGCCATGGCTCACAGGCCTAGCTGCTCTGGGGCATGTGGGATCTTCCCGGACCGGGGCACGAACCTGTGTCCCGTGCATTGGCAGGCGGACTCTCAACCACTGCGCCACCAGGGAAGCCCTCTCTGCCTCCATCTTTACAAGGCCCTCTTCTCCTTCTTTCTCCTTTCCTGTCTCTTACAGGGACTCTTGCCATTGGATTTATGGTGCACCTTGATAATCCAGAATGATCTCTTCTCAAGATCCTTGACTTAATTATATCCGCAAAGACCCTTTTTAAGGTCCCATTCACAGGTCCCTGGGGTTAGGATGTGGCCATATCTTTTGGAAGATCCACAATTCAACCCATTACACTAAGTGTCCTCTGGACTTCCAGGTCTTGACAAAACTTCAAGTGCTTGAAAATAGCCAATATTGCCTTCCTTCCTTTAATGCTGATAAAAAGAAGAGGGAGGAAACTCTTCCTCCTTTTGCTTCATATGCCATTTGGAAGACAGCTGACATATGCCTCAAAGGTGAACATTAAGAATCTGGTGCAACTGTGCCCTACACCACCATTTGCACAGATGTAGGCAACTTCAAAAGCATGTATACCTATTTATGGTGTTTATACTTGATTAGACATGCACAACCAAAAAAGTCTAGTTTTTACATCACTTGCTTAGGTACAGTGACTGTGTTTTCAGAAGCAAAAATCTACAAATGCTCTTATGCAGATTTCAGGATAGAATGTTTTTGGGGAAAACTATCCTTTTAAAATGTTAAAAAAAAAAGGTATCATACTAGTTGTGGGATCTTGCGTTAGTTATTTATAATCATCCTGTGTTTCAGTTTTCCCATCTGTAAAATAGTATAATAATAATAATACCCCCTTCATAGGGTTGTTATGAGTATCAAATAGGTTAGTATTTGTAAAGCCTTTTTTTTTTATTTTTGCGCTATGTGGGCCTCTCACTGTTGTGGCCTCTCCCGTTGCGGAGCACAGGCTCTGGACGCGCAGGCTCAGCGGCCATGGCTCACGGGCGCAGCCGCTCCGCGGCATGTGGGATCTTCCCGGACCGGGGCATGAACCCGTATCCACTGCATCGGCAGGGGGACTCTCAACCACTGCGCCACCAGGGAAGCGCTTGTAAAGCATTTAAAACATTGCTTGGCACACTGTAAGGGCTATATGTTTTTTTCGTTTTGTTTTGTTTTTAAATAAATTTATTTATTTAATTTATTTGGCTGCGTTGGGTCTTCATTGCTGTGCGCAGCCTCTCTCTAGTTGCGGTGCACAGGCTTCTCATTGAGGTGGCTTCTCTTGTTGTGGAGCATGGGCTCTAGGCATGCAGGCTCAGTAGTTGTGGCTCACGGGCTTAGTTGCTCCATAGCATGTGGGATCTTCGCAGACCAGGGCTCGAACCTGCAATGGCAGGCAGATTCTTAATCACTGCGCCACCAGGGAAGCCCGGCTATATAAGTTTCATCACAATTTTGTAAAAAACAGTAATTAGAAACCACACTAAACATTGACGAGATACAGTTACAAACACCTTCAAAGCATGAGTATCAATTAAAGTTCTTGGTTGCAAGTAACAGATGCAGACAAAAATTTTAAGAAAATGAATGGCTTGTAGAATAACTAGGAAGGGTTAAAAAAATGGTTGGAACCAAGGGAAGCTGGGCAGCAGAGGACACAGCCAAAGGGACCTGCAAGGACATGGTTGAACCATTCTGTCCCATCAATCCCAATTTACAAAGCATAAATATACAAGATATACATTTTAAGTGGAACTTTGGACTTGTCATTATTTAGTGTGTTCTTAGAAATACCAGTAAAATTAATCCCTCTTTTTATTGGTTAAGTATGTTGTGGAAGGTTACTTATTGGAAGGTTACTGGAGGATCTCACTTAATTTTCTTTTCACTTAATTAAACTTAGCCATCAATGTGACTCCTGAATTTTACATCTTAGAAATTTTCTCTCTGTTCTAGCTTGCAAATCTTGCAAAGAACTCAGATTGGCCTGGCTTGGGCCATATGTGCACCCCTAAAGTAGTCAGCTGGGTGAGGGAGGAGTCATAAAAGCCACGAGACTCGTGCCAGAGACACACGGTAAGCGATGGAGGCAGTTACTGCCGAAAAGAGAGCACCACGCAGATGGCCCAGCTGAGCGCCACACACTCACAGCGCATACTGAATGTAAGAACTCATGGAAACTAACTCATGAAGAAAAACACACTCATATACACACTGGGTTCTAACATAGCTAAGAGAGAGGAGTGACGTGAGAAGAGAGAAATAAGTAAAACAGAAAAACCAGGGAATGCACAAAAATGTAACTAGTAATCACCTTCACTAGTGGCAAATCACAGGAAAACAAGCCAGTATTTGTTGTGAATTTATTCTTCTGGTAAAGGATGTGGTATATAGACTTAGATAAATTCTGACTGACTGGATGCCCATGCCCTAGTACTGAAGATTCCTGTCAAAGATTACTTGACTTACGCAGAGGCAGGGAGAATGGCTAGTACATTTTAAAGTTTTCCCACTATAAAAGTTAAAATGAAAATGGTTTTCAAGCTCTCAGGAAAACAAAACATTCAGTTATGTATAAGACACCCTTTTTTTTGTTGTTGTTACACTGAACTATGCCCTATGATTTTATTGCTCTTTTTTTTATTTAACATCTTTATTGGAGTATAATTGCTTTACAATGATGTGTTAGTTTCTGCTTTATAACAAAGTGAATCAGCTATACATATACCTATATCCCCATATCTTCTCCCTCTTGTGTCTCCCTCCCACCCTCCGTATCTCACCCCTCTAGGTGGTCACAAAGCACTGAGCTGATCTCCCTGTGCTATGCGGCTGCTTCCCACTAGCTATCGATTTTACGTTTGGTAGTGTATATATGTCCATGCCACTCTCTCACTTCGTCCCAGCTTACCCTTCCCACTCCCTGTGTTCTCAGGTCCATTCTCTACGTCTGCATCTTTATTCCTGTCCTGCTCCTAGGTTCTTCAGAACCTTTTTTTTTTTTTTTTTTTTTGTAGACTCCATACATATGTGTTAGTATACGGTATTTTTTTTCTCTTTCTGACTTACTTCACTCTTTATGCAGTCTCTAGGTCCATCCACCTCACTACAAATAACTCAGTATCTTTTTTTTTATGGCTTATATTCCATTGCATATATGTGCCACATCTTCTTTATCCATTCATCTGTTGATGGACACTTAGGTTGCTTCCATGTCCTGGCTATTGTAAATAGAGCTACAGTGAACATTGTGGTGGTACGTGACTCTTTTTGAATTATGGTTTTCTCAGGGTATATGCCCAGTAGTGGCATTGCTGGGTTGAATGGTAGTTCTATTTTTAGTTTTTTAAGGAAGCTCCATACTGTTCTCCATAGTGGCTGTATCAATTTACATTCCCACCAATAGTGCAAGAGGGAGCCCTTTTCTCCACACCCTCTCCAGCATTTATTGTTTGTAGATTTTTTGATGATGGCCATTCTGAACGGTGTGAGATGATATCTCATTGTAGTTTTGATTTGCATTTCTCTAATGATTAATGATGTTGAGCATTCTTTCATGTGTTTCTTGGCAATCTGTATATCTTCTTTGCAGAAATGTCTGTTTAGGTCTTCTGCCCATTTTTGGATTGCATTGTTTTTTTGATATTGAGCTGCATGAGCTGCTTATAAATTTTGGAGATTAATCCTTTGTCAGTTGCTTCATTTGCAGATATTTTCTCCCATTCTGAGGGTTGTCTTTTCGTCTTGTTTATGGTTTCCTTTTCTGTGCAAAAGCTTTGAAGTTTCATTAGGTCCCATTTGTTTATTTTTGTTTTTATTTACATTTCTCTAGGAGCTGGGTCAGAAAGGATCTTTCTGTGATTTATGTCATAGAGTGTTCTGCCTATGTTTTCCTCTAAGAGTTTTATCGTGTCTGGACTTACATTTAAGTCTCTAATCGATTTTGAGTTTATTTTTGTGTATTGTGTTAGGGAGTGTTCTAACCTCATACTTTTACATGTACCTGTCCAGTTTTCCCAGCACCACTTATTGAAGAGGCTGTCTTTTCTCCACTGTATATTCTTGCCTCCTTTATCAAAAATAAGGTGACCATATGTGCGTGGGCTTATCTCTGGGCTTTCTATCCTGCTCCATTGATCTATATTTCTGTTTTTGTGCCAGTACCATACTGTCTTGATTACTGTAGCTTTGTGTATAGTCTGAAGTCCAGGAGCCTGATTCCTCCAGCTCAATTTTTCTTTCTCAAGATTGTTTTGGCTATTCAGGGTCTTTTGTGTTTCCATACATATTGTGAAATTTTTTGTTATGGTTCTGTGAAAAATGTCACTGGTAGTTTGATAGGGATTGCATTGAATCTGTAGATTGCTTTGGGTAGTATAGTCATTTTCACAGTATTGATTCTTCCAATCCAAGAAGATGGTATATCTCTCCATCTGTTTGAATCATCTTTACTTTCTTTCATCAGTGTCATAGTTTTCTGCATACAGGTCTTTTGTCTTCTTATGTAGGTTTATTCCTAGGTATTTTATTCTTTTTGCTGCAGTGGTAAATGGGAGTGTTTCCTTAATTTCTCTTTCAGATATTTTGTCATTAGTGTATAGGAATGCAAGAGATTTCTGTGCATTAATTTTGTACCCTGCTACTTTACCAAATTCATTGATTAGCTCTAGTAGTTGTCTGGTAGCATCTTTAGGATTCTCTATGTATAGTATCATGTCATCTGCAAACAGTGACAGTTTTACTTCTTCTTTTCCAACTTGGATTCCTTTTATTTCTTTTTCTTCTCTGACTGCTGTGGCTAAAACTTCCAAAACTATGCTGAATAACAGTGGTGAGAGTGGACAACCTTGTCTTGTCCCTGACCTTAGAGGAAATGGTTTCAGTTTTTCACCATTGAGAATGATGTTGGCTGTAGGGTTTTCATATATGGCCTTTATTATGTTGAGGTAATTTCCCTCTATGCCTACTTTCTGGAGGGTTTTTATCACAAATGGGTGTTGAATTTTGTCAAAAGCTTTTTCTGCATCAATTGAGATGATCATATGGTTTTTCTCCTTCAATTTGTAATATGGTGTATCACATCGATTGATTTGAGTATACTGAAGAATCCTTGCATTCCTGGGATTAAATCCCGCTTGATCATGGTGTATGATCCTTTTATGTGCTATTGAATTGTGTTTGTTAATATTTTGTTGAGAATTTTTGCATCTATGTTCATCAGTGATATTGGCCTGTAGTTTTCTTTCTTTGGGACATTTTTGTCTGGTTTTGGTATCAGGGTGCTGGTGGCCTCATAGAGTGAGTTTGCAAGTGTTCCTCCCTCTGCTATATTTTGGAAGAATTTGAGAAGGATAAGTGTTAGTTCTTCTCTAAATGTTTGATAGAATTCACCTGTGAAGCCATCTGGTCCTGGGTTTTTGTTTGTTGGAAGGTTTTTAATCACAGTTTCAATTTCAGTGCTTTTGATTGGTCTGTTCATATTTTCTATTTCTTCCTGGTTCAGTCTCGGCAGACTGTGCATTTCTAAGAATTTGCCCTTTTCTTCTAGGTTGTCCATTTTATTGGCATATAGTTGCCTGTAGTAATCTCTCATGATCCTTTGTATTTCTGCAGTGTCAGTTGTTACTTCTGCTTTTTCATTTCTAATTCTATTGATTTGATTCTTCTCCCTTTATGAGTCTGGCTAATAGTTTATCAATTTTGTGTATCTTCTTAAAAAACCTGCTTTTAGTTTTATTGATCTTTGCTACTGTTTCCTTCATTTCTTTTTCATTTATTTCTGATCTGATCTTTATGATTTCTTTCCTTCTGCTAACTTTGGGGTTTTTTTGTTCTTCTTTCTCTAATTGCTTTAGATGTAAGGTTAGGTGTTTATTTGAGATGTTTCTTGTTTCTTGAGGTAGGATTGTGTTGTAATAAAATTCCCTCTTAGAACTGCTGTTGCTGCATCCCATAGGTTTTGGGTCATCGTGTTTTCATTGTCATTTGTTTCTAGGTATTTTTTGATTTCCTCTTTGATTTCTTCAGTGATCTCTTGGTTACTTAGTAGTGTATTGTTTAGCCTCCATATGTTTGTAATTTTTACAGATTTTTTCATGTAATTTATATGTAGTCTCATAGCCTTGTGGTGAGAAAAGTTACATGATATGATTTCAATTTTCTTAAATTTACCAAGGCTTGATTTGTGAGCCAAGTTACGATCTACCCTGGAGAATGAGCACTTGAAAAGAGAAAGTATTCTGTTGTTTTTGGAGGGAATGTCCTATAAATATCAATTAAGTCCATCTTGATTAATGTATCATTTAAAGCTTGTGTTTCCTTATTTATTTTCATTTTGGATGATCTGTCCATTGGTGAAGGTGGGGTGTTAAAGTCCCCTACTATGATTGTGTTACTGTCGATTTCCCCTTTTATGGCTGTTAGCATTTGCCTTATGTATTGAGGTGCTCCTATGTTGGGTGCATAAATATTTACAGTTGTTATATCTCCTTCTTGGATTGATCCTTTGATCATTATGTAGCGTCCTTCTTTGTCTCTTGTGATAGTCTTTAAAGTCTATTTTGTCTGATATGAGAATTGCTACTCCAGCTTTCTTTTGATTTCCATTAGCATGCAATATCTTTTTCCATCCCCTCACTTTCAGTCTGTATGTGTCCCTAGGTCTGAAGTGGGTCTCTTTTAGACAGCATATATATGGGTCTTATTTTTTTATCCATTCAGCGAATCTATGTCTTTTCATTGGAGCATTTAATCCATTTACATTTAAGGTAGTTATCGATATGTGTGTTCCTATTACCATTTTCTTAATTGTTTTGGGTTTGTTATCGTAGGTCTTTTCCTTCTCTTGTGTTTTTTTTCCTAGAGAAGTTCCTTTAGCATTTGTTGTAAAGCTGGTTTGGTGGTGCTGAATTCTCTTAGCTTTTGCTTGTCTTTAAAGGTTTTAATTTTTCCATCAAATCTGAATGAGATCCCTGCTGGGTAGAGTAATCTTGGTGGTAGGTTTTTCCCCTCCATCACTTTAAATATGTCCTGCCACTCCCTTCTGCTTGCAGAGTTTCTGCTGAAAGATCAGCTGTTAACCATATGGGGATTCCCTTGTATGTTATTTGTTGTTTTCCCCTTGCTGCTTTTAATATTTTTTCTTTGTGTTTAGTTTTTGATAGTTTGATTAATATGTGTCTTTGTGTGTTTCTCCTTGGATTTATTTTGTATGGGACTCTCTGTACTTCCTGGACTTGATCGACTATTTCCTTTCCCATATTAGGGAAGTTTTCCACTATAATCTCTTCAAATATTTTCTCAGTCCCTTTCTTTTTCTCTTCTTCTTCTGGGACCCCTATAATTCAAATGTTGGTGCGTTTAATATTGTCCCAGAGGTCTCTGAGACTGTCCTTCATTCTTTTTCCTTTATTCTGCTCTGTGGTAGTTATTTCCACTATTTTATCTTCCAGATCACTTATCTGTTCTTCTTCCTCAGTTATTCTGCTATTGATTCCTTCTGGAGAATTTTTAATTTCATTTATTTTGTTGTTCATCACTGTTTGTTTGCTCTTTAGTTCTTCTAGGTCCTTGTTAAAAGTTTCTTGTATTTTCTGCATTCTATTTCCAAGATTTTGGATCATCTTTACTATCATTACTCTGAATTCTTTTTCAGGTAGACTGACTATTTCCTCTTCATTTGTTTGGTCTGGTGGGTTTTCACCTTGCTCCTTCATCTGCTGTGTATTTCTCTGTCTTCTCATTTGGCTTCACTTACTGTGTTTGGGGTCTCCTTTTCGCATGCTGTAGTTTCATAGTTCCCATTGTTTTTGGTGTCTGCCCCCAGTGGCTAAGGTTGGTTCAGTGGGTTGTGTAGGCTTCCTGGTGGAGGGGACTGGTGCCTGTGTTCTGGTGGATGAGGCTGGATCTTGTCTTTCCAGTAGGCCGACCATGTCTGGTGGTATGTTTTGGGGTTTCTGTGACCTTATTATGATATTAGGAAGCCTCTCTGCTAATGGGTGATGTTGTGTTCCTGTCTTGCTAGTTGTTTGGCAGAGGGTGTCCTGCACTGTAGCTTGCTGGTCACTGAGTGGAGCTGGGTCTTAGCATTGAGATGGAGATTTCTGGGAGAGCTTTTGCCGTTTTATATTACATGGAGCCAGGAGGTCTCTGGTGGGCCAATGTCCTGAAGTCTGCTCTTCCACCTCAGAGGCTCAGGCCTGACACCTGGCCGGAGCACAAAGACTCTGTCAGCCACATGGCTCAGAAGAAAAGGGAGAAAAAGGAAGGAAGGAAGGAAGGAAGGAAGGAAGGAAGGAAAGAAAGAAAGAAAGAAAGAAAGAAAGAAAGAAAGAAAGAAAGAAAGAAAGAAAGAAAGAAAGAAGAAAGAAAGAAAGAAAGAAAGAAAGAAAGGGAGAGAGGGAGAGGGAGGGAGGGAGGGAGAGAGGGAGGGAGGGAAGAAGAGAAAGTTATTTTAAAAAATTATTTTAAAAAATTTAAGAGTAATAAAAAAAGAAAGAAAGAAGAGAGCAACCAAACCGACTAACAAATCCACCAATGATAACAAGCACTAAAAACTGTACAAAACAAAACAAAACAAAACAAAACTGGACAGACAGAACCCTAGGACAAATGGTAAAAGCAAAGCTATACAGACAAAAATCACACAAAGAAGCATACACATACACACTCACAAAAAGAGAAAAAGGAAAAAAATATATATCTATATATATTAAAAAAGGAAGAGAGCAACCAAATCAATAAACAAATCTACCAATGATAATAAACTCTAAATACTAAAGTAATATAAACATAAAACCAGAAACAAATTAGATGCAGGAAGCAAACCCCAAGTCTACAGTTGCTCCCAAATTCCACCGCTTCAATTTGGGATGATTTGTTGTCTCTTCAGGTATTCCACAGATGCAGGGTACATCAAGTTGACTGTGGAGATTTAATCCACTGCTCCTGAGGCTGCTGGGAGAGATTTCCCTTTCTCTTCTTTGTTTGCACAGCTCCCGGGGTTCAACTTTGGATTTGGCCCTGCCTCTGCATGTAGGTTGCCTGAGGGCATCTGTTCCCCACCCAGACAGGACAGGGTTAAAGTAGCCGCTGATTCACGGGCTCTGGCTCACTTAGGCGGGGGGTGGGGGGTGGGGGGTAGGGGGTGGAGGGGGGAGGGCACGGCGTGAGGGGCGGGCCTGTGGCAGCAGAGGGCAGCGTGACGTTGCACCAGCCTGAGGCGCGCCGTGCATTCTCCAGGGGAAGTTGTCCCTGGATCACGGGACCCTGGCAGTGGCGGGCTGCACAGGCTCCTCGGAAGGGAGGTGTGGATAGTGACCTGTGCTCGCACACAGGCTTCTTGGTGGCAGCAGCAGCAGCCTTAGTGTCTCATGCCCGTCTCTGGGGTCTGTGCTGATAGCTGCGGCCCGCCCCCATCTCTAGAGCTCATTCACGTGGCTCTCCTAATCCCCTCTCCTCGCCCACCACGAAACAGGGAGGCAAGAAAAAGTCTCTTGCCTCTTTGGCAGCTCCAGACCTTTTCCCGGACTCCCTCCCGGCTAGCTGTGGCTCACTAGCCCGCTTCAGGCTGTGTTCAACCCCAGTCCTCTCCCTGGGATCCGACCTCCGAAGTCGGAACCTCAGCTCCTAGCCTCACTGGTCCCGGTGGGTGAGCAGACAAGCCTCTCGGGCTGGTGAGTGCTGGTCAGCACTGATCCTCTGTACGGGAATCTCTCCACTTTGCCCTCCGCACCCCTGTTGCTGTGATCTCCTCCATGGCTCCAAAGATTCCCCCCTCTGCCACCCTCGTGTCTACCCACGAAGGGGCTTCCTAGTGTGTGGAAACCTTTCCTCCTTCACAGCTCCCTCCCAGTGGTGCAGGTCCCAACCCTATTCTTTTGTCTCTGCTTCTTCTTTTTTCTTTTGCCCAACCCACGTACATGGGGAGTTTCTTGCCTTTTGGGAGGTCTGAGGTCTTCTGCCAGCGTTCAGTAGGTGTTCTGTAGGAGCTGTTCCACATGTAGATGTATTTATGATGTATTTGTGGGGAGGAAGGTGATCTCCATGTCTTACTCCTTCATCATCCTGAAGGTCTCCCCCCGACACCCTTTTTTGAAACAGTATGATAAGCTGAGGTTTTTAAGTGCAAAAGTATGTGGGGACACTTCTGAAGTATGTGTGCCAGGCGGAAGGGAGACTTGAAGGTCGGGTCTGTGGCCAAGCAAGTGGAAATTTGGGGCATATTGCTATCTTCTCCCTTCACAATGCACATGCCAAATTAAATTCCCAGTACTATAAGAAATACACCTATTTAGCTTTGACTAGGTGTTTCTCAAATATATTTGATCAGGGAAACTTTTTTATTATGACATCTATTTGTATCCTAAGAATCCCATGTTCCAAGGGACATACTTTGAGAAATGCTGCTATGTGGCAAATACTGCAGTACTCAGGGTGGTGAGTTAACAACTGTGATCTGTGTTAGTGTCTCTAAGGAAATTAATAAGTGATACATTACTTCTAAAATGTTTTTTTTTTTCTTTTTGCGGTACGCGGGCCTCTCACTGCTGTGACCTCTCCCGTTGCGGAGCACAGGCTCCGGACGCGCAGGCCCAGTGGCCACGGCTCACGGGCCCAGCCGCTCTGCGGCATGTGGGATCCTCCCGGACCAGGGCACAAACCCGTGTTCCCTGCATCAGCAGGCGGACTCCCAACCACTGCGCCACCAGGGAAGCCCTAAAATGTTCTTTTTGTAGAATGAGTATTAAGAGCAGAAATCCCACCCAACTCTTACAAACCACACTGATGCAGAAATGGGAAAATGCTACAAGATATTACTACAGTGCTGAAAGCACATACCCTAACAATCCCACTCTCAAGCATTTTACAGATAGAATGTCAGTATAAAAAGAACAACTCTGCAAAGGTGAGACATTACCAAGTTATCTCAGATCTCTTAAAGTAGTCCTCAGAACTGCTTGAAGGGGATCCTCCCTAAATGATTTGAGTTGGTTTAGCTCATTCTCTGCGGGGGGAGGGGGGCTCCCCTGGCTCCCGTCCACGACCAGAGGGCATCTAGAGACAATCCCCATGCAATGCCCCGGCCCCATGCCCTCTGGACCTGCTCCATCAGAAATTACATATTTGATGGCACAGGTACGTATCAAAAGGTGAAGGCCAAAGAAGTCCCCAGTCCACTACAAGTGTTTAAGGGTGGGGCTGGAGGTGGGAGACATATATGCTCCTAATATCTGAGTTGACTAAAATTCAGAATGAGTTTTTCATGAGAAACAGTATCATAAGTGATGAGTAAGTAGTTTTCTAGGTAAGTAGTTCAGCTCTATCATTGTTAAATCGTTTGAGGGGATTATTGTGAAAATATACTACCGCTTATAACATTATTTCCCGAAAAAATAAAAACGCATTTTGTGTTCTAGATACAGCACATTAAAAAAAATAGTAGAGAGAATTAAAGCATTCATAAATTACAGACAGGCTGCAGATAGTTTCCTAAATCCTTAGGGTTTCCTCCAAGATTTATTCATGGTCCATGTGACATAGCATGGTTTTTTTTGTTGTTCAGTATTTTCTCAACCTGATATGCCCACTTTAATTCTTACAGCAATTCTTAATTTAAACAAATGTTAATCAGCAACTGTCTTAAGTCTTGACTTGAAAACCTGATATTTATAGTTACAATGAAAAAGTAAATGCCTTAAACAGAAATATATTTTACTTAAATCTTATTTATATTTTCTGTTTTTCAATATAAAAATATGCATTTCAAAACACTTCAAGATATTCTGATAAGCTGTGCAGTAGAAAAGGCCCATCCAGTGCACTGTTCCCAGGTGAGTCTGAGGGGCCCTGTCATAGTAGAGCAAGGCTGGCCTGTGGCTGTAGGGGCAGTCCATGTTTTGTAAATTCACACTGACTTGAAACAATATTAAAACGATGTGCTTCGAAAAGCAAAATAAAGATAAAGCACAGAGCACCTTTTACCGTGTTGTAATAAAATATTCATTAATTCCTCTGTGTGAAAATCTGGAGAAAGTTGAAAGGCAAAACTAGATATAAAAGGAAAAATAATAAGTGTTTATAAAGTCAGTTTTCTCTGACTTGTGAAAAGACTGATCAAAAATCCTTTGAGGCAACGTGAAAGTTCATGGGTTCTCCACCTGCCAATACCATTTCAGCAGCTTCTTAGCTGTCCACCTAGATTTCATATTACAGACTGCATGAGGTCTTACATTGACATCGATACGTCTCTTGTTTTTTTGTACTATAATGCTTTCGCTGGTATACCATGAAGTACTATCACAAGTCAATTATAACTATACTTCATCATAAATAGGAATTAAGAAAGTACATTTTGCCAAACTGATTTTCGAATCTCCTAAATTGTATCTGTTCACTCACCTGCCAGTTTGAAAAATGTGCTAATTTGTAGAGGGCTTCCTCATCATTAATAATGAATTAGTGATGCTATAACTTAATTCAAAATCAATTACTTTTTAAAAATGGGACTCAGACCAAGAAAGCTGAGCATCAGCCAAACTCTCCCGGCTCACCATGGGCAAAAGGCCAACTCCACAGTGACATCTAAAGGTCATTTTATGAAGAATCCAAATAAAAATTACTCTCAAAATATTTTGTCCATTAAAATTAGTTTATGAATAGAAATTAAACTTTAACGAGAGGACTTTGGGCCTTTGAGCTAGAATCTCACAACCAGAAAGAAAAGCAATTTTAACACTGACCTATGATATTTTCAGAAAGTTTAACTATTGATTTAAAGAATTCTGTTGGAATAATGCATGATAAAAGCTTTGGAAGTAACAGTTATTGAATCTACAATTAAAAACTAATCATTTAGGGGCTTCCCTGGTGGTGCAGTGGTTAAGAATCTGCCTGCCAATGCAGAGGACATGGGTTCGAGCCCTGGTCTGGGAAGATCCCACATGCTGTGGAGCAACTAAGCCCATGTACCACAACTACTGAGCCTGAGCTCTAGAGCCTGTGAGCCACAACTACTGAGCCTGTGTTCCAAAACTATTGAGCCTGCGCTCTAGAGCCCGTGCTCTGCAACAAGAGAAAGCCTGCGCACAGCAACGAAGACCCAATGCAGCCAAAAATAAATAAATAAAATAATATTTTTTAAAACCAAAAAAAAACTAATCACTTAAATCTTTTCCCCCACGGACAAGACACAAATAACAAGCTTTTTCTGCTTTTCTATCTCCAGAAATTCCATAAGAATCCAGAAATGGAAAAAAAAAAAAAGTGAAGGTAAAACCTGCATCTAGCTGATTGACTATGAAAACTAAAAAAGCACTAAAAAGCATAAAATAGTATTGCTGAATACTGAAGAAATATGAAAAACACCTGCAAACATTTTTCTACACATCCTGATTGTCTTTCTAATGTTGTTTAGTAGTTAGAACTACTTGCAAAACAAGTGCTTAGAGTTGATAAATATTTATGGTGCCACCTGGTGATTTACTTCGTGTTCAGCCAGTGCATTGATTTTGGATGTGATCAGTACTGCCCCCTCAGGAGCACATTCTCCTCTGCATATAATACAGGAAGCTGTACAGCTGGGGACCAGAGACTGTTACAGGTGCTCTGAAACATCAGTGAGAGAAGTTGCCAACTAAAGGAAAAAATGAAAATGTAGAATGCTTTACTCTGCTTTTCCACAGATGTAACCATGACTTCATGCAAAACCTAAAGAAAATGGAAGCTCCTTTATTCCAGATAACCCATAAATTCAGAATTCCACATATAATTTCCTTTAGATGAGCAGAGTATGTTATACATTAATATCCATCTCCTTTATGAATCCTTGATAAGATTTTAGTTGACAAGGAGAATGAGAACCAGGATCTGGATGCTGAATGATGGCTTTGGCAACATCACGTGAGGTGGCTTTTGGGTCTGCCACACAGTTTGAGTTTCTTTGTTGTGAGCATCTGTGCCAGGCCATTGAGAAACACCAGAAAGATGGTCATGGACATGACAATCACGTAGTGGCTGATGCTACAGAAGGAGAAAAAGAAACATGTTACAGGCAGAGAGAACACATAAGAGGAAAAGCATAAGATTCCTCTAACTAACGTTTCTAAATGTACAGTTGATCCTTGAACAACTCAGGGATTAGGGGTGCTGACCCTCTGAGAAGTCGAAAATCAGCTTATAACTTTATAGTTGGCCCTCAGCATCCAGGGTTCCTAAGTATCTATGGTTTGGCAGCCTCGCATTCAACCAACCACGGATCTTGTAGTATTGCAGCATTTACTATTGAAAAGAATCCACAAATAAGTGGATCCATGCAGTTCAAACCCATGTTGTTCAAGGGTCAACTGTGTATATAAAATACACAGAATTACAGAGGATACCAATGATTTTGAAATAGATATCAATATGTTAAAAAGAACAAATTTGTTGTAGAAGTAGTGATGAACATAATATTTTGAGATAGCTCCAACAACTATAATGGTATGAAAATGTCTGATTGATATTAGTAGTGCCTGTGTCTTTGTCACCATTAGAAACTGAATTTTAAAATTTAGCTTTTAGAAAAATAAAGATAATTTCCCCCCTCTAATTCTTATATACTCTGAATAATATCCACAGACTCCCCATGATGTCCCCAAGTTAAGTATTCTGATGTTTTAGACCATGCCATCCCATGTTTTGACATAAGTTAGAAGTACTTTGACAAAAGTACCAGCCACAAAGAAAGAAAAATGTTACCCAAACTCAAATTCAGTGAAGTGAAAGTTTTAGTCAAAGAATCTAAACAAAAGAAAAGGGACACATCTCTCTATTAATCTCAGAGTCAAAGCTACTATCCCCAAGACTTCTGGAAGAAGATAGAATACGCTTAAAATTATTCAATCCCAGTTCCCATCTATCAGCAATATTAAATGTTCAGTTTTTCTTTTTAAACACAGTACATAGTACATGGCTTGATGATAAATTTGGAAATATGGAAAGAAATTTAGGACACAGATCTGACAAATGTGCAACAAAGCAGAGGCTTCCTATAGTGTACTAGTACAGTATTGCCCAAGCTAAGCTTCAGTGCAGATTGGCAAGTTTATTCACAATGCCTATCAGAGTTGTGTTTAACTGTCTAACTTCATAAGAGATTCACACATTTTACACCCTTGTGTAAAGTGTGCGCAGGCAGAAAGCCTGTGCGCAGGCTTTCTCTTGTTGCAGAAAAAACAAGGTTCCGCAGGCCTGTAACCAAGCTGGTTTGATGAAGGGAGGTCATATTTTCTCCCCTTTCCTCTCCTCTACCCCCAGCAAACAGAAGTCCTGGTGTGGGTTAAAGAAGCCCCTTCCCAAGAATGGCCCCCAGGGCAAGCCCCAGGGAACTTGTCTTAGGGCATCTGGGAAGGTGCCTTTTGGGTGCATGTAAAACAGGCGGATCACAGAGAGGGACATGGAGACTAAGGGGAAAGGGAACAGCGGCCTGCAGGCCTCCCTCCCACCTTCTCAATAACTCCAGTCCAGTAGGTGGGCAGCCCCCCAAAATGTCAAACTGCTGGCCCTAGGCCAACCTAGGCAAAGCTTCACTGTGCTGTCAGGTAACTGCTCCATAGGCAAGGCCCCTCAAGGCCAGGAAAGAAGGGCCTCTACTCTATGCAGCTTTTATTTATTTATTTATTTATTTATGGTATTGTTATAAGCTTTTAAGTAAGAACCTCCAATTGTAAAGCTTTATGGTTTGATAGGATTTCCTTTGGAAAGGCACTGATTCCTATTTAGAATCTTTCTCTAGGTTCACTGGTTCATCTTGTAAAGTAAATTTGATATAGAAGAGTTGGCTAATTAAAAAATAAGAATGAGAACTAGTTATGTTAGAAATCTGGTTCCGGACTAGGGTAGGCTCCTGACCTAAAAAGAAAACAATAAAATTAGATCTTTAACTGCTAGCCAAATATTAACATTAAGTTAAGAGTTTTGAAATGTTTGTTTATTTTCACTGTAAAAATAATGTAATAGAATATTGGACCTGGAATTTTCTTCTACTTAAATTTATGTGTGTATGTGTTTGTGTGTATGTGTGTTTGTATATATTTTTTAACCCTGAATGAATATGATATAGCTCTTATCTACCACTTAATTATGTAGATTTTACAAAGCTACTTTCCAACTTTAGTAGCTACAGAGGAAATAAATCACTGATAATTATTTATTTAAAAATGAAAACAATGATAAGACATTTTTATCATTCTACAAAGCCCTTCTGGGAATAAAACTATCTAGATATTTATTTTAACAGAATGCTCTTGAACAACTCATGCCAAAATAGACAAGATTATGTTACCAAAATTATGTGAGTTATGCTGAAATTTTATCACACTTAAGTTGGTAACTGGTTGACTGATCTTACTTTAAACATCTTCCAAAGTGGGGCAATTCAAGTTTATCACAGCACAGAGGTGTTAGAAAACTAGAAGCTTTAAAAAAAAAATCAGAAAATCTTCCTTTTCCTGGAGATGGAGTAGGTGTACTTTCCCCTATTCTTCCTGCCAAGTACAA
Source organism: Globicephala melas (assembly GCF_963455315.2). Taxonomy (NCBI): domain Eukaryota; kingdom Metazoa; phylum Chordata; class Mammalia; order Artiodactyla; family Delphinidae; genus Globicephala; species Globicephala melas. The sequence continues at coordinate 16,648,146 of NC_083326.1, forward strand.
CAAAAACTCTGGGCATTGTATATAAAAGAAACGTAAGAAGACTGAACAGTGGATAGAATACACACAGGTTAAGGATCTTGGGACCCAAGGAATGACACAGTGGGTAGTTCCCTGGATTTTCTTTTTGCTGGAACAAAATGGAACAAACCAGAAATGCCAATGGACATAGCCCAAACCCCCTCAAAACAACCCAACATGATAACAAAAGCCTACTCTCTAGCCAAAGGACAGACAAGGAGTGGGGCAGGCCCAAAAGATGGAAAACTTTTAGACAGTTAACTGTTCCACTTCAGCCAGAAACCACAGAAAAAAGGGTGGTTCGGCTCCTACCTGCTCCAGCAAAGGCCGAGTGGGGAGCCTACACTTCCACCCTCACCAGGCTTTGATGAGGTACTCCAACCCCCATCCATCCCTGACCCTGAACCCCCATGGCATGAGAGAACACTGAGTAGGGAAGCTGGTACTTTCACCCAAACCTGGCAGTGACAAGCAATTCCCACTGCCCGACAGTGTCAGTGGAGACCACGCGAGAAGCCTCGACTTGCACCCCCGTCCAGCAGTAATGAGGGCCCCCTTCACTGGGGTAGTATCAGACGAGGCCCAGTGGAGAGTCATTCACCTCCGCCCAGAGTTAACAAGGCCATTCCCCTCCCCACTGTGATGTTAGTGGAGGTCATGTAGGGGAGCAATAAGGACTTCCAGCCCTTCCTAACCACGGAAATACCAGGGGAGGCCCAGTGGGGAACTGTAATTCCTTCCCCTGCCCTGTAATAACGAGGAGACCCCTTTGGGCATCAATGGAGGCTGAATGGGGAACCTGGATTTCTACTCCAGTCAGTCAAAAAACAGTTCGGTAGTTTCTTATGAAACTAAACGTGCAACTACTATATGACCCAGCAAGTGTACTTCTGTACATTTATCCCAAAGAAATAAAAACTGATGTTCACAAGAATGCTTAGAGGCTTAATTCATATAGCCCCAAACTGGAAATAACCTCGAAGTTCTTCAATGGGTGAATGACTAAACAAACTGTGGTACATCCGTACTACAGAATACTACTCCGAAATAAGAAGGAATGAACTACTGAAACACACAACAACCTGGATGAATCACCGGAGAATTATGCTGAGCAAAGAAAGCGAATCCCATAATGTTACGTACTGTATAATTCCACATATGTCACATTCATGAAATAACAAAACTACAGAAATGAAAAAAAGATTAATGGTTGCTAGGGGTTAAGGAGGAATGGAAGCAGGAAGGAACTGGTTTTGCCAATAAAAGGGCAACACGAAGGATCCTGTGTTGATAGAAGCTGTTCTGTATCTTGACAATATGAACGTCAATATCCTGGTTGTTCTATAGCTTTGTTGCATGAAGTTACCCTTGGGGGTAACTGGGTAAAGGGAGTACAGGATTTCTGTATTATTTCTTACAATCTCATGTGAACCCATAATTATCTCAAAATGTTTAATTGAAAACAACTGGCAGCTTGCAGACAACACAAAAACAGCAGGTGGGCTGGCTTGCACTAAAGGGTCAGAGATTGCTGACCTCTGCCCTAGGCTGTCAGGTCCCTGGAGGCAGGGACCATGGTCCCTGTTTCTCTCCCCATTTCATCTTTAAGGTCCAATTCAAGGCCTTGTGGGCCCTTCAATATTTGTTAAATTATTAAAAATGGTAATTTGTAATTAAAAGAAATCAGAAAATCCTCTTTTGTTTTGTATACCCTGGCAGATTTAGCCTGGACTGAAATCAGACTCCCCTAAAATAAAAGTCATAGACATATAATCAAAATTAAATGATAAAAGACAAAATCCCAAAATATTTAAAGAAACAAAGAGTCTCTCCCAAAATGAAGTAAAACTAGCCCTAGGAGATATTAAAACATAAAGATAAGTGTAATTCTGGCATTAGAATCAATAATCAGAACCAGGGAAGGGAACAGAAAGCACCGTACACTAAAGATAAAGGAACCATCACAAAAAACTCATGACTGTTCTGGCTAGGCTCACTTTAATTTTATGGGCACAGATGAGATTTGGTTCTCATGAATGCCTCAATTCTGACTGCACACTTGTGAATTATTTTTCTGTCTCCAAATCAAACCATTTAATGTCCTTTCTTCTCTCCTCAAAGTTCTATCACCTTCCTCCCCTCTCAGGAGATGACTTTGCTTATTTGAGAAAACTTTACTGAGAGCTAAGAGAGAACTTCTCTTCTTGCCCCAAACCTACTAAAACACCCATATCTGTCTATATTTCCTCCTGCACCTGATCCTGTCTAAAACAAACCCCTCCACTTCTATTTTGGATCCTGTTTCAACTCTCCTACAAAAGGACTTTACTTTTGCAATGATCCCCCACCTCTCTCATAGCGACATTTTCCCCTTCTCTAAAGCGAGCAAAGCTGTCACCACGGAGATGTGTAATTTCTCTCATCCTAAAAATAAAAGAAAAACTCTCCCAAGATCCCATGACTTCCTCTGGCACCATCCTAATTTAAGGCATTTTAAATTTGATATGTAAAACCCAGCTCTTAATTTCCCAAATCTTCCTTCATCAACCTCACTTTTCTGAGGGGCTTCTCCATCTCGGGAAATGGCTTTACTGTTCATTCACTTAGTTACTCAAGATAAAAAACCTAGGAGTCACCCTTGATTCTCACCTTTTCTTCTCCTAGCACATCCAGTCCATTAACAACTTCCACTCACCTCTCTTTCAGAATACTTTGTAAATCTAGCCTCTTGTTACCATTTTGAATCACTGCCCTAGTCGAAGCTGTCATCATCTCTAGTTTAGAATACTGCAAGAGCCTATTAACCAATCTTCCTCTTCCCTCTCTCAATCCCTGAGTATGTTCTCCGTATTGGCCAAAGAGTTGTTTCCAAATGTAAAGCGTATCAAATACTTCCCTGCTCAAGAGTCTAATGCTTTGCCTTATACTTGGAATAAATTCCTAATTCCTTACAATGACCTTCAAAGCCATAAGTGACATCAACTGTCTTTCTGAACTCTCTCCCTACCATGTTTCTCCTCACACCTTTCTCGTCACAATAACCTTCATGTTTTCAAAAGTAATGACATCAGGAAATGGTTATCATAGAAAGCCAACTTAAAAAAAAAAAACCCTGTATATGTTTACATATAAATTAAGTCTAAAAGGAGATACATCAACCTGTTGGACAGAGGTTAACTCTGAGACATTGAATTATGTGTGACTTCTTACTTTTTCTACATGCTTTCTGTATTTTCTACAATGAGCTTGTGATACATTTCTATCTATGTGATGTTTACAAATTATGACATAGAACTCTTGGCCAAGCTCATAATTATCACACAAATCTTCAACTCTCTCCCATTTCTGTTCCTCACAGGACATTTCAAAATCTGCAATGGTTCCTGAGATAAAAATCCTCAACCCAATAAGCTGGATATAATGGTCACAATTCTTCATGTTATAAGAAGGTTCACTCCCCAACCCAGGGACTGGAGTTCGGAGTCAGAGGTGAGAGGAGGGACGGAGTGCAAACTGCCCAGTCTCCAGCCTCAAGGATCAAATCCAGGACAGCCCAATCTGACCCTGGTTCCATGGGAAGACCAGGCAAGGAGGTTAGGAGGCAGGTAGATGAAGGAAAGCCATGAGGACTGTAAAAGGTTACACTATAGAACGAATACACAGAATGTGGCCTATCCATACAATGGAACACTATTCAGCAATGAAAGGGAACAAAGTACTGATCCATGCTACAATATAAAGGAATGCCAAAAACATCACACTAACTGGAAGAAGACAGATGTGAAAGACTACATATCGTATGATTCCATTTATTGAAATGTCCAGGGAATAGGCAAATCTGTAGAGACAGAAAGCAGAGTAGTGGTTTCCTGGGACCAGGTATGGGAATTGCATAGAACTGAATTAGGCACGGGAGAATTTTTTGAGTGATGGAAATATTCAAAAACTAGATTGTGGTGATGGTTGCACAACTCCATAAATCTGCTGAAAAATCACGGAAGTGATTTAAATCATTTAAAACCTTAAAATGGATGAATTTTATGATATATAAATTATACCTCAATAAAGCTGTAAAAAAAAAAGAAGAGATTATATTCTAGCAGATGTTTTTTCCATTAAATTTTACTATCAATTTTAGGTGTTTTTTAAAACTTTAAAATATTAAATATGACTTGATCTCTTAACAAAGTAGTTTTGTAAAACCAGAAAGTAGGTGACCCATCCTCAAATTTAGTGACAGTCTATTTATAAAAGGTATTCCACAGATCACCTATCTCCTTGGCCTGAAGTGGCCTGAAATCATGGACTCTTGGCTCATTTAAGCTAACATCGTTGGCAGGGAACAGTTGTGAAGCTCATCATCTTCGTGCCACTGAGTCTAAGGCATTCAGTTTGTTATATTTTCCATCAATCAAGTCTTGGTGTCATCATAGCATAGCAGAGTTAAAGGAACATCAAATTTCTACTTGCAATGAGTTCTGCTGTTCCCACTCTCTTCCCTTGACTATTTTGACAGCATTTAAATCAGTAATTCTAAAGGTATACATATGAGATGGTAGAGGGACAGGGTCTGTGTGTGGAGGGGCATACAGAATCACCAGGCAGGCCTGTTCAATGTGTACAATGGGTGATAAAAGGTTGATTATACTTCTCAATTAGGATAATGGGCAATAGAAGCAGGTCCTATCTGTCAGATGTACTGGGGAAGCAACAGGTTGAGAATCACTGATTTTAATAAAGCTTAGTATTCATTGTCAAGTGTAAAGATATTTTATGGCACTTATTAATTACATTTAGGAGGATAGTAAAATATTACTGGACTTAATTTTAAGTTTTCACTATATCTAAAGATAGACGTGATACTTTAGTTGTCATTTATATTTTAATAATGTATAACAATAGTGCATGTAGGAAACAAAGTCCAAATGAATACCACTATCAAACTAAAGTTCAAACTGACGATGATGACTATTCACCTCATATCAAACACATTCAGAACATAAATTTAAATCTAATTTTTTTATAGTTATGAAAATTCCCTCAAAGGAATTTTTTCTCTAGTTTAAAAAATGCACTTCTCTCAGTATGGAATATAAAAGGCAATACTCTGTAAAGTTTATGGCCTGCTATAAATGAAGAAACTGTGTAAAAGATCAAAAGAAGAAAATGCTAAATTATAGCTCTGTCGGCCCAGCCCAGTTTCATGGCCTGGGTAGGATATTTTTCACATGGCTGTTGAGAAAAACACCTGATGCCACAAGGTTCTCCAGAAAACCACTGAAATTACACCCACGGTTTCAGGTGATCATACTGACTGGAGTATATTCCTTTAACAGTTTCCATTAAAGTCTGGTAAAATCTGCTCCAAAGATGCATTTTGAACATATTGGACTACACTTACAAACAGATATCCTGTCTTATGCCCTAGCAATGCAATCTTTATTTTTAAAGACACTCTTATTTATTAACCTGAAACTCATAGCTGAGGAATCTCTCCAACCTATTTTGAAAACCCACTGTAGTCCCCACGACGGCACTACAGACATTACAGATACATGTCAGACTGCATTCATGGGGGTCATTAGCCCCTAGTCCTCTCTCAAATTCTAGGACAGGTTCTCACCATTTATGTATTTATAAAGCAATAAAATTTATAAAGCAATAAAAAGGACAAAAGGACAACATTCCATTCCTGTGAATAATAAGCATGGAATGGCTGAAGTTATTAACTGTATTACTAATACAAAGGAGTTTGGAAATAAAATTTGTCACAAAGGGAAACCACTGCAGGAGCACAATTCAAATAACCCTGGTTCCCATTAAGGAAATTATGACAGTAAGTTTAATAATATCTGCAACATGACAAGGAACTGCTCAGCTTTTCAAATGTATATCCACATAGGAATAATTAGAAAGCCAAAACTTAAAAGCAACATTCTCACAAATAAAATGCAGGAAAAAGTAGAATAATGAAGTTTCGAAAGGTGAACCTTATTATATGGTGCCTTAGTTTTGGATCTTGAAGTGTATTTTCCCCCACTATCCAAGCCTTTTCCTGGCAATCAATCAGATGCTTATGAAGATGCATGAACCACTTCTGCGCATTAGACCTGTATCACATGGTTCACTGCGGTACTATATGCCATTACTGCTATACAGGATGCAAAGGAAAGATTTTAGAATTCTAACTCACCAACAAGAGCAGCAGCAGCAACGAAAACCTCACCTTGCAGCATCAACTGGGGCAATTCCACTTAGAAAGCTTAATTCCACTAACTCAGATTTCATTTTGTCTCTGCACCCCAACCTCTTCCACCTCCCCGCTCCCCATCATCTTCCTTTCTTAAGTAGGCATCTTTTGTACAATACAATAAAAGACAAAGAAGACAAACAGAGCAGAGCAAAGAGATATTTCAGCAGGAATGACCGGGAGAGGATGTGGGTAATTTATGTAGGATAGTTCAATGTTCTCAGCCTGAGGAACAGAACTGAGCTCCGAAATCTGAAGTCTCTCAGAGCAAGCATCCCATTTTACCTATGGGAGTTAGACTCGTGATGATAAAGCATTAAGACTGAGATAAACTGAGGTTTAACATAACTTATTAACTGGTTACGCCTTTATTCTCTTCCCATCCACTTTGGATTTTTAATGTTGTATAGATGAGGATGTGAAGATTACACCGGGACAAAAGGCATAAACCAGGACTGCTCCAGGTAAACCTGGACATATGATCCCTGTATGTGTAGGGCAGCTCCCTTTATAAAAAAATACTATTACCACAAAATATTTCTACAGCACAGTTTTTACCCTGTATAGCATTAATTAATTATATACTATTTTAATATGTAATATAAATGAAGTACAGTAATGAACCACGGGGTTAATGTCCTTTTCTCATGGCTAGTGCTGCTGAGGGAGGGGTCATTAATGCATTCACAGCCTACAAGTGCTAATGCACCATTCTGTTTCCCTTGGTTTGAATGACGCTCATTGTTTGTTTTATGCCTCTGCAGTCTCTTTTTTGCTATTATTTTGTGCTCTGATGAACACTTTATTTCCCATGATGGTTGTGTAAAGGAATGCAAGGAAGAGGCCTGGAGGTACCACACACGTGCCAAGAAGAACATCACACTAGATACTAAATTCGAGTTTTGCAATGGGTCAAAGCCTCTTTTAGTAACAAAAATAAAGATAGATAAACTGGACTATATCAAAATTTAAAACTTCTGTGCAAAGGACATAATCAACAGAGTGAAAAAGCAAACTACAGAATGGGAGAAAATATTTGCAAATCATATATCTGATAAGGGGTTAATGTCCAGGACAGCCCAATCTGACCCTGGTTCCATGGGAAGAACAGGCAAGGAGGTTAGGAGGCAGGTAGATGAAGGAAAGCCATGAGGACTCAACACTAAACAATAGGCAGGTAGATGAAGGAAAGCCATGAGGACTCAACACTCAACAATAAAAAAACCAAATAACTCAAATGAAAAATGGGCAAAGGACTTGACCAGATATTTTGCCAAAGAAGACATACAAATAGCCAACAAGCACATGAAAAATGCTCAACATCACGAACCATTAGGGAAATGCAAGTCAAAACTACAATGAGATATACTTCACACCCATCAGGGTGGCTACTATCAAAAAAAGAAAAGAAAACAAGGATTGGTGAGAATGTGGAGAAATTCGTCTTCTGCACTACTGGTAGGAATAAAATGGCACAACTGCTATGAAACACATTAAGGCAATTCCTCAAAAGATTAAAAACAGAACTACCATATGATCCAGCAATCTCATTTCTGGGTGTGTATCTCAAAGAACTGACAGCAGGGACTTGAATGGATAATGAACACCCATGTTATAGTAGCATTATTCACAATAGCCAAAGGTGGGAGCAACCTATGTGCCCACTGATGGATGAATGGATAGACAAACGTGATATATACATACAATGGAATATTATTCAGCCTTCAAAAGGAAGGAAATTCTGATACATGCTACAACATGGATGAACCTTCAGGACATTACCCTAAGTGAAATTAGCCAGATATGAAAGGACAAATATTGTGTGATTCCACCTATACGAGGTACCTAGAGTAGCCAAACTCATAGAGACAGGAAGTAGAAAAGTGGATTCCAGGGGCTGAGGGGAAGGGAAAATAGGGAGCTGCTGTTTAATGGGTACAGAGATTCAGTTATGCAAGATGAAAAAGTTCTAGAGATTAGTTGTACAGCAATGTGAATATATTTAATAAAACTGAGCTGTACACTTTAAAATGGTTAACGTGGTTTTTTTGTAATGTATATATTACGATAATTTTTTTAAAGAAAAGAAAAACATTATCAAGGAAAAAGACTGTCAAAGTTGGCAATTTGGATTTAGTGCAAAGTACTATGACATGGTAACGGGCCCTGTAACATCACTGAAGTCTGGGGGGACAGACCTTGAAGGAAGCAGGAAAAAATTATGCCTGGAAGCACAGAATAACTTCAGGGATCAAAAGAGAATTGAAGCCTGACTGTTAAGGTTATGCCAGGAGCACTTAAGGATAATGCTTAATCACCCTGATGGTGCTGGTTTAGTTAGTTCCTCCATTTCCAGGCACATTCTACCCCACCCGTCACTCCATGGAATGAACTTGTATAAAAAAGGCAGTCAAGATTCCTAACTCCTAGGCAATAATTCACTTGTGGAAGTAACATCTAAAATATTAAAGCTCCAGTAGAACCAAAGTACATGGCTGCTCACTTATATGCCAACAGAACGCACACTGTAGTTTTGTATTCAAGGTTCTCCAAGTTAAGGTTCCCAAGGGCTATTTTCTGGAAATTTGTTTATCCAAAACCTAAGGTTTCTGAAATTCAGCTTATTTATCACACTCCAGATGAGTAGGCATTGGGCTTTTTCACCTCTATGCTTTGCTCATATCCATTCTGTCCGCCGAAAATACTCTAAGTCCCCTAACTGAAATTATACCCTTCATTCAAGGCCCAGCTCAAATGCTGACCTTGAGCAATGTTTTCTCAGTCATTGAAGTCGGAATTGAAGCGGCCTCCATTCGGTATTCACATAACGCTTAAGCACATGCTGCCTCGTATTACAGTTATTCTGTCTTACAACCCTGAATGCAGGGGCCATGTGTCAGAGTCATATCCTTCCAGGGCTGGAATATTCCTTATAAGTTATACAGTAGAACTTCCCCCTTTTCGTGAATTCCCCACGAAAAACTCTGATGCAGGAGTTATCTATCTCTAGCAGTGGGGCATCACCAAGTCTTGAGAAGGCAAGCCCATTCATCTTTGGGCCCTTGGTAACACCTGGGCATGCTTCATGGATGGTCAATGCTCACTATATACTTTTTCCTGAAGAAATGATCTATATATTAAATGTACATACAATGCAAAAACCTGAAACCTACGTATTCCATGTTATTAAGTCTTTCAGAGCCAGTTTCCTCTGCTGTAAAGTAGAAATAATTATATTTTCTTCACATCATTGTCATTAAAACTAATGAAATAACCTATGTAAAACTCCTAATACACTGTGTGCAATAAATGACATTTTAATACTAATTATTATATCAATTTAATACCTTTCTCAATAATCCTTAACTTTACTCATTTGCTGCTTAATTTAATCTGGCTTTTCCCCAGATTTGGGTATAAGTTTTTTTCTGTGGCAAAACAATCCAATCCTCCAAAAGGTTTCTGGAAACTTCTAGCGATCCCAGAAAGGAGGAGAGATAAACATGATTGCATTAAATTCCTTAAAACAGTTTAACATTTCTAAAGAAAGACATTGCAGAATTTTCCAGAGAAAAACGGTGACTATCTTTAAACAAGCAACATGAAAGACTGGGAAAGAGAGAAAATAATTTGTGGACAAAGAAGGATACAGGACTTCAGGAGTGGATCAAGGGCTGATGTTGATGCCAGAAGGTGGAAAATGAAATGCTAAAAAGGGTATTCTTTCTCTTTCTCTCTCTTTCCCTCCCTCTCTTTTCCCCTGCCTCCTCCCCACGGCTCCCTTTCTCTTTTTCTTCCTTCTTTTTCTTCTTTTTGATGAAAGAGTATATTACTAGAGAGGAAGCAAAGAAAAGGTAATTTGAGGGGTTGGTGTTGAGGGGAACGTTCTGCTAATTAAGTTTTCGATGAAAGACTGAAGATGACAGAAAGGGAACAGGGCCAACAGTGCTGAATGGAATGGGATCCGTGAAGAACTGACAAGAGATGGATGTGAGCAAGAGGGCACAATGTAATGAGAAAGACAGGCTTAGAGTTGTTGCTCAATAGGTACTTGTTGAGTGAAAGCATGAAAGACTAAGTAAGTCAGTAAGTGGGGGAAAAGGTCCTGAATTCTGGGATCCAATGCTGAAAAGAAATCTCCTCTACTGGAGTCCTGAGTATAAGGTAACCAAGGTCAGCAAAGGTGATGCAGCTAACGAAAATTTCTGATCAGGGCCTTGCTCATGGGTATCTTGATTCATCACTATGTCCTTGAATTTGCCCTTGACTCTCTGTAGCCCTAGCAAAAGTCCTTCTAGGGCACACACAGAGCCTCAGAATTTCATAAGCATCACAGTACTGCAGCGTTTCTTTAACCGTATATTTTAACTCTCCTAGGAAGAGTCTTCTTTATGTCACAAGGTTTTTCTCTCAACCACCAGTATGAGACTATCTGTTGCCATCTTCTGACATAAATAAGACGCCACTTTGCCAGCCGTGCAGTTTGGCAGTGTGCGCTTGGGTCTGTGGTGCCTGTCGGCAGCCTGCACGCCCCGTGACGGCCTTCCCCTAGCAGAAAGCTGCCACCGGCCTCATTCCCTGCTTCTCAGTATTTTCTCTTTGAGGACACAACTCCGCTCTGTACACTCAACAAAGGCCTCTGGCACAAAACAGGACTTTTCTGACCTAAGATGCCCTTACTCTTGGCTCATTCCCTCCTAATCAATATTTCTTTCTCCTGTAAATCCTAGATTTATATTATTCAAAACTTTGCAGTGAATGGTTCCTTTGCAACAATCACAAACATGGGATTAGACACAGAGCCACTTTTCAAAAAGAGGTTATTAGAATTACAAAACAAAGACTCTGGGGAATTCTAAGTAGAGGCACTTAAGGGCAGTGGGAATACACAGCTCTGGTGCCCAAGTGCTGCCTCCCTGACCTGCTCAGCCATTTACAGGCCCTGTGGCATGAGCAAGTCGCACTCTCCTTAGGGCCACGGGGTCCTCAACTGTAAAATGAGGCAGTAAATATATCTGTGGTGGAAAATAATGTGTACTTCACAGTGCTATGATAAAGATCACATGAAATAATGTGCTGGAAGATACTGTAAACATGGTGGCACAATACCAGTGTTGGTTATTAGTGCTACAGCTGTGACCGGGGCAAGCCTTTGGCATCCTGAGCTCAAACTCAAGTTTGAGCTTCTGTCTTGTTTTGCCTTTTGCCAAATATAAACGGATTCCCTGGTCTCTGAACTGCCTGTGTCACGCCTCTCCGGGCCCATGTCTCAAATAAACAACTGCTGGGTACGAGATTCTGTGTTGCAACGCCTTGCTCTGACCTTGCGGGGATGGGTCACTACTCTACTCTGTGAATGGGCTTACTACATTTAAGCCCCGATGCTGGACCCCAGTTTTGACACAGGGTAACCAGATCTAGGGACATTCATGCCTTCCAACTATAATATCATTCCTCACATCACTCATGGCTGAAACAAAATGATAACAAAATCTCAAAAGGAGGTGTGAGGGTATTCCCATGTGATAACTGCCCTATTTCTCCTTCCCTTTCCAATTAAGCTTGAAAGAGTGGTCTGGACTTAAAACTCTACTTCCTGACCTCCCATTTCATTTATGACTTTCCCTTTAATTTTTTTTTTTAATTGGAACCTTTTTTTTGTTGTTCTTATTTCAGTATATTAACAATATACTTATTCCCTGTTTCTCTTCCTCTTCCTCATTTTTATTTTTATTTTTTTAATAGTCATCAATTTTATACACATCAGTGTATACATGTCAATCCCAATCTCCCAGTTCATCACACCACCACCGCCAGTCCCCCGCCACTTTCCCCCCTTGGTGTCCATAAGTTTGTTCTCTATATCTGTGTCTCAATTTCTGCCCTGCAAACAGGTTCATCTGTCCTATTTTTCTAGGTTCCACAAATATGCATTAATATACGATATTTGTTTTTCTCTTTCTGATTTACTTCACTCTGTATGACAGTCTCTAGATCCATCCACGTCTCAACAAATGACCCAATTTCATTCCTTTTTACGGCTGAGTAATATTCCACTGTATATATGTACCACATCTTCTTTATCTATTTGTCTGTCGATGGGCATTTAGGTTGCTTCCATGACCTGGCTATTGTAAATAGAGCTGCAATGAACATTGGGGTGCATGTGTCTTTTTGAATTATGGTTATCTCTGGGTATATGCCCAGTAGTGGGATTGCTGGATCATATGGTAATTCTATTTTTAGTTTTTAAGGAACCTCCATACTGTTCTCCATAGTGGCTGTATCAATTTACATTCCCACCAACAGTGCAAGAGGGTGCCCTTTTCTCCACACCCTCTCCAGCATTTGTTGTTTGTAGATTTTCTGATGACGCCATTTCTAACTGGTGTGAGGAGATACCTCATTGTAGTTTTGATTTGCATTTGTCTAATAATTAGTGATGTTGAGCAGATTTTCATGTGCTTCTTGGCCATCTGTATGTCTTCTTTGGAGAAATGTCTATTTAGGTCTTCTGCCCATTTTTGGATTGGGTTGTTTGTTTTTTTAATATTGAGCTGCATGAGCTGTTTATATATTTTGGAGATTAATCCTTTGTCCATTGATTCATTTGCAAATATTTTCTCCCATTCTGAGGGTTGTCTTTTCGTCTTGTTTATGGTTTCCTTTGCTGTGCAAAAGCTTTGAAGTTTCATTAGGTCCCATTTGTTTATTTTTGTTTTTATTTCCATTACTCTAGGAGGTGGATCAAAAAAGATCTTGCTGTGATTTATATCAAAGAGTGTTCTTCCTATGTTTTCCTCTAAGAGTTTTATAGTGTCCGGTCTTACATTTAGGTCTCTAATCCATTTTGAGTTTATTTTTGTGTATGGTGTTAGGGAGCGTTCTAATTTCATTCTTAAACATGTAGCTCTCCGGTTTTCCCAGCACCACTTATTGAAGAGGCTGTCTATTCTACATTGTATATTCTTGCCTCCTTTGTCATAGATTAGTTGACCATAGGTGCGTGGGTTTATCTCTGGGCTTTCTATCTTGTCCCATTGATCTATGTTTCTGTTTTTGTGACAGTACTATATTGTCTTGATTACTGTAGCTCTGTAGTATAGTCTGAAGTCAGGGAGACTGATTCCTCCAGCTCCTTTTTTTCCCTCAAGACTGCTCTGGCTATTCGGGGTCTTTTGTGTTTCCATACAAATTTTAAGATTTTTTGTTCTAGTTCCATAAAAACTGCCTTTGATAATTTGATAGGGATTGCATTGAATCTGTAGATTGCTTTGGGTAGTAGAGTCATTTTCACAATATTGATTCTTCCAATCCAAGAACATGGTATATCTCTCCATCTGTTGGTATCATCTTTAATTTCTTTCATCAGTGTCTTACAGTTTTCTGCATACAGGTCTTTTGTCTCCCTAGGTAGATTTATTCCTAGGTATTTTATTCTTTTCATTGCAATGTAAATGGGAGTGTTTCCTTAATTTCTTTTTCACATTTTTCATCATTAGTGTATAGGAATGCAAGAGATTTCTGAGCATTAATTTTGTATCCTGCAACTTTACCAAATTCATTGATTAGCTCTAGTAGTTTTCTGGTGGCATCTTTAGGATTCTCCATGTATAGTATCATGTCATCTGCAAACAGTGACACTTTTACTTCTTCTTTTCCAATTTGTATTCCTTTAATTTCTTCTTCTTCTCTGATTGCCATGGCTAGGACTTCCAAAACTATGTTGAATAATAGTGGTGAGAGTAGACATCCTTGTCTTGCTCCTGATCTTAGAGAAAATGCTTTCAGTTTTTCAGCACTGAGAGTGATGTTTGCTATGGGTTTGTCGTATATGGCCTTTATTATGTTGAGGTAGGTTCCCTCTATGCCCACTTTCTGGAGAGTTTTTATCATAAATGGGTGTTGAATTTTGCCAAAAGCTTTTTCTGCATCTATTGAGATGATCATATGGTTTTTCTTCTTCAATTTGTTAATATGGTGAATCACATTGATTGATTTGCATATATTGAAGAATCCTTGCATCCCTGGGATTAATCCCACTTGATCATGGTGTATGATCCTTTTAATGTGTTGTTGGATTCTGTTTGCTAGTGTTTTGTTGAGGATTTCTGCATCTATATTCATCAGTGATATTGGTCTGTAATTTTCTTTTTTTGTAGTACCTTTGTCTGGTTTTGGTATCAGGGTGATGGTGGCCTCATAGAGTGAGATTGGGAATGTTCCTTCCTCCGCAATTTTTTGGAAGAGTTTGAGAAGGATGGGTGTTAGCTCTTCTCTAAATGTTTGATAGAATTCACCTGTGAAGCCATCTGGTCCTGGACTTTTGTTTTTGAAAGATTTTTAATCACAGTTTCAATTTCATTACTTGTGATTGGTCTGTTCATATTTTCTATTTCTTCCTGGTTCAGTCTTGGAAGGTATACCTTTCTAAAGATTTGTCCATTTCTTCCAGGTTGTCCATTTTATTGTCATAGAGTTGCTTGTAGTAGTCTGTTAGGATGCTTTGTATATCTGTGATGTCTGTTGTAACTACTCCTTTTTCATTTCTAATTTTATTGATTTGAGTCCTCTCCCTTGTTTTCTTGATGAGTCTGGCTAATGGTTTATCAATTTTGTTTATCTTCTCAAAGAACCAGCTTTTAGTTTTATTGATCTTTGCTACTGTTTTCTTTGTTTCTATTTATTTCTGCTCTGATCTTTATGATTTCTTTCCTTCTGCTAACTTTGGGTTTTCTTCGTTCTTCTTTCTCTAATTGCTTTAGGTGTAAGTTTAGATTGTTTATTTGAGATTTTTCTTGATTCTTGAGGTAGGCTTGTATAGCTATAAACTTCCCTCTTAGAACTGCTTTTGCTGCATCCCATTGGTTTTGGATCATCATGTTTTCATTGTCATTTGTCTCTAGGTGTTTTTTGATTTCCTCTTTGATTTCTTCAGTGATCTCTTGGTTATTTAGTAACATATTGTTTAGCCTCCATGTGTTTGTGTTTCTTACGTATTTTCCCCTGTAATTCATTTCTAATCTCATAGCATTGTGGTCAGAAAAGATGTTTGATATGATTTCAATTTTCTTAAATTTACCAAGGCTTGATTTGTGACCCAAGATGTGATGTATCCTGGAGAATGTTCCATGCACACTTGAGAAGAAAGTGTAATCTGCTGTTTTTGGTTGGAATGTCCTATAAATATCAATTAAATCTATATGGTTTATTGTGTCATTTAAAGCTTGTGTTTCCTTATTTATTTTCATTTTGGATGATCTGTCCATTGGTGTAAGTGAGGTGTTGAAGTCCCCCACTATTATTGTGTTACTGTCTATTTCCTCTTTTATAGCTTTGAAGTTTCATTAGGTTGTTTTTGTAGGTTCAGTCAAAACAATAGGTTGTTTTCGTAGGTTCTTTTCTTCTCTTGTGTCTCCCACTTAGAGAAGTTCCTTTAGCATTTGTTGTAGAGCTGGTTTGGTGGTGCTGAATTCTCTTAGCTTCTGCTTGTCTGTAAAGGTTTTAATTTCTCCATCGAATCTGAATGAGATCCTTGCTGGGTAGAGTAATCTTGGTTACTCTAGCAATCAGAGGGTAGTGTTAAGTTTTTAAGAAAGTCTTGGTTTCCTCTAGGTCTAACTCACATATAGGATAGTTGCCAGTAAGTTGTGGGTATGTAATAAAAATTGCTATGTCATGTTTCAGGATTAGCAGGAGGGGTGCCTGCCTCTGCCCTTTGGGCTGGGGTGGAAGGAAGCTATGAATGCTAGAGTGGAGGACAGGTTTTCTATGAGGTAGAAGCACATGTGTCACAGCAGTGAAATTCTTCACATCTCCTCAGCCTCTTTCCAGGTTTTTCCCTGGGAGTAAAATGCAGAAAGTAGTACTTCCTACGTGAGGATGAAGGAAGGAGGAAAGAGGCCATGGAGAGCTCACCGGTACCATCACTGGACTGAGAGACATGTAGTTAATCCCCTTCCTCACTCCTGAGCTCCATATTACTGTCCGACTGAGTCTGGAGCCTCTGGGCTTTTCTGTTCCTTTGGCAGCACTCGCTGATAGATTCTGGGCTGCTGATTCCTCTCTTGGATTATCCATCTTCTAGGAATTTGTTGAACTTGCATTTGCTGATGGTCATTTTTCTATTGTCCTCACTTTTGCTGGGTTTGTTATTTTATTGAAGACTTGGTAGAGAGGAGAAAAATGATTATCTTTGGTCTGTGGTCCTCACCCAGAAATCAATGGATTTGATTCAGTGCAGACGTCTAATATTAAATCTTACCCTGAACCGTCCCTGGCCAAGCTCATCAATGACCCACTGTTTAATCCAATGCATGTCTTTATGTCTTTTCCTACCTACTCTCTCTGTAACATCTCAATAACCTCCCTCCTTCCTGAATGTTCTTTTGATTTCCACCACACTACTCTCACCTGGTTTCCTTCTGCCTTTCTGGCCACTTCTTTCAGGCTCATTGCCACACCTCCTGTTCTCTACCCGTAAATATCAGTGGTTCCTTAAGGTGCCATTAGATCTTTGCCTTTATTTATGCTACACATTCTCCCTAGATCTTGTGACCCAATGCGCTCTTCTAAATGCTACTCTTGCAGTGTCTAAACAGTCCCTCTCCTAACAAGCCTTCCCTTACCCTGCAAGGCTGAGGTAGGTGCCCTGACTAATGTCCCCACAGCACCCAAGAGACTATTCTAGAAATTCTCACACTGCACCATATTGTCTGCTCATGAGTCTGTTTCCTCCTCCAACCTTAAGCTCCCTGAGAGCCTGAGAATGTGTTTTTCATCCCCAGAAATTCACCTGGTGCATAGCGGGTGATCAATAAATATTTGCCCTGTTGAATTGAGATCATGGATATTTAAAAATGCTTTGTGTTTTATGCATGTTATTACTGGTAATAACAGTGAAATTCACACTTTGAAGAAAAAAATCTGCCAAGTAAAGATAAACCTCAAGTGAATCAGAGAAAATCAAATCCTTAATTTGTGTAATATAAATTAATGATGCTATGTAGAAATTAATGATGCACATCTTCATGTGAGAAATATATCCTCTTCATTCCTTCACATCTCTTTAGAGCCAAAACCAATATAAATTTCTCCCATCAAAAAGTCTCAAACCCACATTATAGCAGCATTATTCACAATAGCCAAAAGGGGGAAACAACTCAAGTGTCCACTGATGGATGAATGGGTAAACAAAATGTGGTCTGTACACAATGGAACATTATACAGCCTTCAAAAGGAAGGAAATTCTGACACATGCTATAACATGGATAAACCTTGAATATATTATGCTAAGTGAAATAATTCAGTCACAAAAGGGCAAATACCGTACAATTTAATTTATGTGAGCTATCCTAGAGTAGTCAAATACATAGAAACAGAAATTAAAATGTTGGTTGCCAGGGCTGGTGGAGATGGGGAATGAGGAGTTTTTTGCAAGATGAAAACCATTATGGAGATGGAATGATAATGATAGTTGTACAACAGTGTGAATGTCCTTAATGCCACTGAATTCTACACTTGAAAAGGGTTAAGATGGTAAATTTTATATTATGTATATTTTGCTACAATTAAGAATAAAATAAAAAGTCTCATATGTAATAATGCTATATTTTGTCAGAATATTTTCCAAACAAAATTCTGACCTATGTTTAAAATGAAAATAAATTAATCAAATTATGGAGATAATAAGGAGAGGTATCTCAAATACAAGAAACACTATGAAGGATAAAAACATAATAATAGTTTCCATTTATTGGAGCTTATTTGATGCCAGGCACTGTGCTAAATGCTTTACATGGATTAATTCATTCAAAACGACAAGAGACAGAGAGAGATTAGAGACGTTAAGTCACTTGCTGTCAGTCTTACAGCTAAAAAGTGGCAGAAATAGATCAATCCCAGGAGCTCTGGCTTAAAGCCCATACCATGACCTACTACCTGCCTGGACACTTTGGGATCAGAGGGCTGGTGAGAAGGACACATTAAAACTTTCCCTAAGCTTCAAACTTAAGAGACTAATGAAAACAAAATTAACGACCTGTGGAGTACCCTCTCTGTGCCTAGCACACAAGGAATGGAAGAGAGTCAAATCAGCTGACTATCAAGGGAGACAGACCTCTATATAAATAACAAGGCGGTACAAGCCTGAGCTGCCTAAGAGGTAGGAACAGAGGAGAGGACTTGTAATCGAGTACCTCACCTAAACCTACACAATTCCTGGCTGAACAAATACTGGCTAAAGGAAATAAAATTAGTCTATAAGAATGTATTCTATCTCTGAATGCATTTGAAAACAAAAAGGCAAAAGGATCAACCTTGCTTTCTTCCCCTCAAAGAGAAGAAATTTAACAGATTATGGCAATCATTGACGTTCAAATCACAATAAACAGGAAACTGACATTTTGTTCAGATTATACTTTAAAACACAATGTTATAGGTATCACATGTTAACATGTTCCCATATTGAAGATTCTAGGAGGCATATGATGATTACATGAAATGTAAACTGCCACAGAAAATTCACACTGCAACTTGAATAGCTTCATTGCTCTTGAGAGAGATTGAGAGATTATGAGAACACAGACACTGGAGTGATCTACCCCAGATTCAAGCAGTTTTCCTTGTACCTTCCTGCTGTTCTGCATTTCTTTCAGACTTAACATCTGTCCCCACATCATCCCAAGGAAACACCTGATAATGTGTTAATGCCAAGAACTGGAGGGACGTGTCTCACCTCCAGAGGTTTAAAATAATTGCTACTTGCTATGCTTACTTCAAAAATCAAATTGAAATCTTCTATACTAAGATACCAAGTTACTATTTTTCACTGCACTCTGAAGAATTCTATGTGAATATATACTATACCTTGTTCCAATATCAAGCCAGCTGCCATAATCTTTGATCAAGAAGAAAAAATGCTGTAAAATAAAACAAAATATGGCTTCATTAAAAACAAAGGCTATATAGATTCAGCCTAAAAGCAACTTTGTTTTAGGATTATGTCCTTCAGATTTCTGACCCCTCAGAACCACTATCTGACTGGAATCAATAAGAATTCGCCCTTTATTGAAATTTTTGCTTGGACTAAAATGAGCAATAGCTTAAAAGCCACAAACAGCATTGCCATTCAATCATATAAGCACAAAAGTGACATCTTGAATAACTAGAAGAAAACCCAGCCAACTTTCATAAAAGACACTAAGTATCGATAATACCAAAGACTGCAGTGAAAGGAAGCCGTATCATCTATTCATCAGCAAACATTTACTGACCGCCTACTATGTGCTAATCCTTGTGTTAGGTCCTGGAGATAAACTCTCTTTCAGGAGATTTATAATCTAGTGACTGATTCAGTCAATTTATCAGGCGTGTGTGTGTGTGTGTGTGTGTGTGTGATGAGTGTTATGATTGGAAATACAGGCAAGTACAGGAGCACAAAGAAAGGGGCACACACCCCAGCTGGGGTAATAAGGGAAGGTTGTCCCAATAAAAAGTCTAAAAATCTAAGTGACAAGTAAGAGTCAGAGGAAAGAGGAGGTTGGAGAGATCCGGGGAGAAGTTTGTTTCTGACAGAGGGAGTAACGCTTATAAACATCAAGAGTCCAGGTAGAGCTTGGCAGGTCCAAGGTGAGGCTGGGTAGAGGAAACAAGGAGGGAGAGGAGAGATACAATGCCAGTCAGGTAAGCAGAACTTAGACCACACATGGCTCTCTAAGTTAAACTCAGCAGTCTGATTCTTCATATAAAATTAATCAGAGAATTTAAATTCTCTTCTGTTAACATGTCTTTGTCTATTTGCCACTTTGTGAGCAAAACTGAAAGCTAATTTGTTCTAACATTATGTGTGGTCAATTTCAGAAATATATCCAGTTCGATACAACATAAAAATGTTCTCATCTGAATCAAGTGACTAGGAATCTGATTTGGGAAGTTACCCTAACATTCGTCTCTCAGCACTTCCAGCATAAGATGTGTAGTGAAGAATTAACCCTATCTAAAGAGAGGTCTGGCCTCTACCTTCAGCTACTAGGAGGTGATTACTAGGTCCTGCCTGATAGGAGTGTTTTGCCTGGGGGACCTCAGCCATTGGACAGTTTAATAATGTGATTTATGTTCAGGGCTTTGGGCCGTGTGTTATCAGTTCTACCTCTAGAAGGACTGGAGATTAAAGGTTGGCCACGGGAACAATATACGATTGGGCTCCAATAAAAAGCCTGGACATCGAGGTTCTGGTGAGCCTGGCTGGCAGTACTCCACGTGCACTGTCACACATCACTGCCGGTAGAGCACGGCTGTCCCAGCTTCACGGGGAGAGTATGGCCAGACCTGGACCCCTTCTGGACTCTGCCCTCTGCGTTTCTTCCCTTGGCTGATTTTAATCTGTCTCCTTTCCCTATAATAAGCCACACTTGTGGATATAACAGTCTTCAGTGAATTCTGTGAGTCCATCTAGTGAATTATCAAACATTAGGGTAGTTTGGGGAACCCTCCTGAACTTGCAGGTGTAAAATGGGTTCTTTTTGTTAATACATTACATACTAGAGGCCCACCTACCTGTTCTGCACTAGAACCCATTATTAGAGCTAGCATCTTGATAACATCATCCCACTCTGTTCCCTCTTTCATTCCTTCCCTTCCTCCTCCCCTCTTTTTCCCTTTCTTTTTCAATCTGACAGAATGGTTAAAAATCAGCACTTCAAGTAGGAAAATGGTATATTACCTAAACCTAAAGTTAGTTTTTTCTGTTAACTTCCTATGGAAGTTTCATTTCAAATACAATGTACCACTGAAGACTGTGTATAAAGTGACAGATTCTAATAAATCAAGTTAGAAGATTTCTGACACTCTAAGAAGAGCACTCTTACCACATTATAGGTCATATAAAAAGAAAGTCATTTATGTGTAAATTATGCCAGCACTTATAACTCAGTATGTAAAGAGTTCACGTACAGAAATGCATTCATATTTCACTTGATTAAATCAACTCATTGGGGGACTTCCCTGGTGGCACAGTGGTTGAGAATCTGCCTGCCAATGCAGGGGACACGGGTTCGAGCCCTGGTCCAGGAAGATCCCACATACCACAGAGCAACTAAGCCCGTGCGCCACAACTACTGAGCCTGAGCTCTAGAGCCCGCAAGTCACAACTACTGAGCCTGCGTGCCACAACTACTGAAGCTCGCACACCTAGAGCCCATGCTCCACGACAAAAGAAGCCACCGCAATGAGAAGCCCGCGCACTGCAACAAAGAGTAGCCCCGCTCACTGCAACTAGAGAAAGCCTGCGCACAGCAACGAAGACCCAATGCAGCCAAACGTACATAAATAAATAAATTAATATATATATATAAAAAAATCAACTCATTGTTTAGCTTGTCAATCTTATTTATATTGAATATCCAGTAATGCCTTACCAAAGCCATGATGTCTGATATGTTGATAACCATGAGAAAAAGACTGGAAAAAAATAAAGAAAAAACACATGTAATACTGCAGACACATTTTAAAAGCACATTAAAATCAAAATGAAAATAATCAAATAATCTAACATTCTGTTATTAGTATTTCTGCTTCTGAAAATACTACATTTGACAAAGGCTCTTTTCACATTATCATGGACTACTGTCCCACAGTGATGGGTTAGACTTCAAAAATGTTATTTAACACTTTGAATATTTATTTCAATGGTATGAAAGGGACATGATAGAGAACAAACATATGGACACCAAGGGGGGACAGCAGCGGGGGGGTGGGGGTGCTGTGATGAACTGGGAGATTGGGATTGACATGTATACACTGATGTGTATAAAATTGATGACTAATAAGAACCTGCTGTGTAAAAAAAAATAAATAAAATTTTAAAAAGAAAGGGACATGAATTATGATTTTTTAAATTAAAGTTTTTATTTTAGATAATTATGGATTCACATGCAACTGCAAGAAATGATATAGAGGGAACCCATGTACCCTCTGCCCAGTTTCCCCCACTGGTAACATCTTACAAAACTATAGCACAATATCACAACCAGGATACCGACATTGATTCTATCAAGATACAGAATGTTTCCATCATCACAAGGATCCCTCATGATACTCTTTTATAGCTACATCTATCCTCCTCTTGCTTACTCTCTGTCTAATCTCCAGTCCCTGGAAACCACTAATCTGTTCTCTGTTTCTATAATTTTGTTATTTCAGGAGTGTTGTACAAGTGGAATCATTTGAATCACTTATAACATTTTGGGATTGCCTTTTTCACTCAGCACAATTCTCTTGAGATTCATCTAAGGTTCTGTGTGTATCAATAGTTTGCTCCTTTTTATTGCCATTATACCACAATTTGTTTAACCATTCAAGCACCAAAGGACATCAGGGTGGTTTCCAGTTTATGGCTATTACAAATAAGCTGCTATAAACATTTGTGTACAGTTTTTGTGCAAACACAAGTTTTCATTTCTCTAGGAAAAAGAGCCGAGTGCAGTTACTGGATTATGTTGTTTGCGCAGTTTCATGTGAAACTGGATAACTCTTTTCAGAGTAGTTGTACTATTTTACATTCCCACCAGCAATGTCTGAGAGCAATTTCTTTGCATCCTCCGCAGCATTTGGTGATGTCACTATTTTTAATTTTTTGCTTCTTCATCATTATTTTGTCAGTTATAGATTTTACTCTGGGTGGTTTTACCTTTTTACAGTGTTATTTGTTGTTGTTTCTACCAAGTCTAATTTTTCCTGGGTCAAATTTTAGTGCTCTATGGAACCAAAAGGGGGACGTTCTTAAGTCAGTCTTGTGTATAAAAGAAATGTCACAATGTGTAGTAGTAGCCATTTCCAGTTTTATTTTGTGCTGATAACTTCTACCACTAATTTAGCACATAGGTTTTCAGTTTCTATTGTATGCCAGCCACTGTTCTTGTTGCTGGTAAAACATTGGTGAACAGAGCCTACCATCTACTCAGGGAGACAAATAATAAATAGAATGTTTGTAATAACAATAAAATGTCAGGTGGTGTTAAATGTCAGGAAGAAAAGTCAATTGATCGGGGGAGACCTCTATGAGGAGAAGACATTTAAGTAGAGACCTGTGTGAACAGAGTGAACCATGAAACTATATGAGTAAAGAGCACTGCAGGCAGAGAGAGTGTGGAACGTACAAAGGGCATGAAGTGAAAACGTGCATGGTGTATTTGAAGAACAGAAAGAGGGTCAGCTTTAAGCAGAGTGTGCTAGCACAAGAGTTGTGGGAAATAAGGTTGGAGAGATAGATATGCAGGGGCCAGATCACATGGGGCCATTTAGGCCATAATTAGGACTTTAGAATTTTTCCTAGTTGTGACAAGAAGCCATTGGAAGGTTTTAAAGGCTCCTCTGTCTGTTGTATGGATAATAACTGTAGGAGGACGGGAGTAAAAGCAGGGAGATCAGCTAAGAGGCCCCTGAAGATGACTGATGATAGTGGGTTCGTGGAGGTGACTGAAAATGTGAATAGAAAGAAGAGACGATAACAGTGACATGTAGCGAGTGGATTTGGCAATGAGGGATGGATGGATTTGGGTTTGTGCAACGGATTAGAAAAAGAAAACAGGATGAGCAGAGTTCAACAGGAAGAAAGGGAATTGCTGGGTTCAATGTACGACATGTTAAGTTTGAGGGGTCAGTGTTATATTAGGGGGGAATGTCAGTGACTTGTAAAGGTTTAAAGGTCAAAAGAGAAGACATTTATAAAGCCACAACTTTGTCATCTTTGCCTCAGTTCTCTCCCTTTGTATTTAGTTTTTCGTTGTAGAAAAACTAAATACTAAACAAACTAAATACCAAACGAACAAAACTAAAACTCTCCCTTTGTATTTAGTTTTTCATCGTACTAGTCTCAGGTTAAAATTACTACACACACACACACACACACACACACACACAAATACACGCACACATATACACACACATTTTGATGAGACTTCTACCTCTCATCCCACATATCCCCAGGTCTTCTTAAACTTTAATTAAAAGCCCTTCTAAAAACTTGCATCTGTTAACAGAGATGTGAGAAAGTACATGTCACTTACTAGTTTTTTTTTAATTGCATCTAAGTATCTTCTATGTGGTATTGACAAGGTATAAATGCTTTTAATGTTAAATTCATGTAAATATCCTGCAAAAATATACTAAATTAGTCTAGAAATGAGATTTCCACTATTTTTAAATAGTGCAAGAAAACCTTTTTTTTTATTATTATTATGGCAAATACATAATAATACGCTTCACTTGGTTCTAGCTTAAATTCATCAAGAAGAACATGCAAATTTATGCTAATATTAGTTATTTCTTTCAGCATTGAATATTCCAGTTTGGTTCAAGAATAACGAAACTGCTAAGAAGCTACACATTTATCTCGTGTCTTTCAGAGAGGCTGATCAGTCCTGTGCTGATGACACAATTTCATTGCGTTCAAAAAGCAAATAGTTGAGTTGACAGCTTCTTGATTGCTTAACACTGACTGCTCCAGAAATTCCTAGAAACTCAGAAAGGATACTTCCCATTCCATTTGCCAAAAGTGTAGAAATCAAGACTAAGAAACTATGTAAATTATTGACATCTAGAAGTTAATTTCAAGCCATGTAAAATGATATAATGTTAACACATTTGTCTAATACACATTTAAGAAATAATCCAAAAGAAAACAGAATGATATCCCTTGGAGTTTGTAGGCACAGTTATATCTACAATAAACAAGTTATTAACTACAAGAATTTAACATTTATATTTTATAGTTTTCTAGGGGGGCTCCTCTCTAGCTTGAATAATATTCTAATAACATTTTATTGTTGAGAAAGCATATTATTCTGCTACAGGCTCTAATCAACTAATTTCCTCTCATGACAACTGAATTCTGACTAAAAGGGTGAAACATTTTTTTCTCATTTTTATAATAAATCTATGTTACTGTGTCTTAATAGCAATCACACAAAATACCCTCAAGTGTTAACTCTCATTTCCTAAAAACTAACAAATTCAATGTTTCTTAAACATTCATCTTACCTTTTTGATGATAACTGGGTAGTTAACTGAACAGCTTCAAAAGCACACATCACAAGAGCAAAGGGGATTAAAATCTGTTTAAAAGAACAACAAATGATGCCATGGGTAGCTGTAGCATTTGAAGAAATATTTCAATTTCTCAAAGTTTGTCTGTATTAGTGAAAAGCCAATGCTGAAATAAAACCGTGATACCAATGACATATAGAATGGTGACGAAAACAGATTTAAAAATCCACATCAACAGCATTTGTAGTATAAAAGATAACAACAAATATTTCAAATAAAGCCTATTCCAAATTTTTGTTCTATTTAACGCAGTATAATAATTAATGACCCAAATCAAATAAACTATGGAGCCTGATGATTTGATTCACAGATCCCTGAACTCATCTGGTTATTTGATACTACAACTCTATTAACATGATTTAGCTGTTTTACCATTGCTTGCTGTTGTTTTATTTTAATACTAATTTATTTCTGATTATAAAATTCATACTCTGTAAAAAAAATGGAGAAAGGTATAATAAAATTTACACTGGTTGAAAAATCTATAATCCAGGTGTAACACTGTTAATATTTTGAGATACTGCTTTCCAGTGACCAATTAAAAAAAAAAATACACACACACAATGTTTAAACAAAGAGGGGAGGGAGAAAATATGGAAAAGAAATGATGTTCAAAACTGCATAAGACTCTTGTTCAAGCGAAGGCTACATGTAGTGAAGGCTACATGACTGAAACAGAGGTCCAGGAGAATTTTCACTTCCAGCCATATCAGTCAAAGAAAGTGACCAAATATATTAGGTCAGTAAAGCTTACTGAATTAAGCTAGAGATTATAAGTCTAGCATTTAGTTTAAACTTCTATTTTTCTTTCTTTTTTTTTTGCTTGTTTTTAATTAAAGGCCCATGATCTTTAACAGACTGAGAAAAGAACAACTACCTTTAAGAAAAATGTAAATAAAGATTAAGGAAACTGTTAATACACATTTCAAAAGAATTCAGTAGAGAATGGGACATGAGAAAATGAACATCTTTTTTTTTTTATTTAATATTTTTATTTATGTATTTATTTGGCTGTGCCGGGTCTTAGCTGCAGCATGCGAACTCTTAGTTGCAGCATGTGGGATCTAGCTCTCTGACCAGGGATCGAACCCAGAGCCCCCTGCATTGGGAGTGTGGAGTCCCAGCCACTGGACCACCAGGGAAGTCCCTGAACATCTTTTTTAACATTTCTTAAAATTACATTTGTATTAGTGCAGTAACAAAAAAAAGGATATTAATCCGTTAATAAACACATACTTTAACAATTATTACTTATGTGATCTGAATAGAAGGCAATCAGATTTTAGGCAGATATTAGTTCTTTTATTTAAACAAATATATACGAAGTACATAAAATGTGCCAGGCACTATGGTAGAGGGAATAAGACAAGCTTAATGATCCTAGAGAAAAAGGGAAAGAGCATGAATTACATTCTATTGGAGAGTCTGAACCCTTGGAAAGCTGATAATTTGTCATTATCTTAGAACCCTCAGTACCTAGCCGGTGCTCATAAGCCTTCAATGACATATTTATTGAATGAATAAATCAGTTCTAAGTACAGGGATTATGAGAAAAAATGATAACACGTTGGCAGTCTTGGGGGTGGGGAACATCAGTTCGGGGAGCCTTTGATCTTGAGGAGCAAGGCAGTTTTGATCCACCCTTCACTCCCCACAGGCTTTAATCACCTTTGATAGGACTTCCTGGGACTAACAGCCTCTCTACTTCTTTGAAGTTAAATGGGCTTAGGAGTAAAGTAAAAAGATTATATTTTGAAGTAAAAGCTAAAGTGTCCGACTTCCCATTCAACAGTGTCTGAGAAGGTATCTTCTTTCCATGCGACTTAACTCTGTCACTTTATAATCTTAATGTCATATGTTACATAATCTTAATTGTCACAATGAGTTCATAATCTTATAAATCAATATCTTAAGAAAATAAGAAAACCAACCTTCCACATCATCAGGGCTCCCATCATGTAAGGACTAAACACGGTCAGAAAGCAATAGACAGAGGCAAGATCAAAGCTAAGGAATCAACAAAAAGAAAACGGAGTTTAGAATTCACATTGTAACTTTAAAAGAACGTTCTTCTAAAAAGCATGTTTAACCTAATTTTCTGAAACCTACTCTTACTAAAGCACAAGTATACATTGTCTCAAGAACTATTATAAAATCAGTAAAACGAATGAGATAGACTTGTATGTGCCCATACATACCAATTTTCAAAATACATCCTTCAGTGTAAAAAGCAAGGTACAGAACAAAATCCCTATTTGTATTATTTTCTGGTTATACATATGCTGTTTTTATTTTAAATTACCTGTTAATAGAAGCTATATTCCCAGTTCCAAAAAAGGCCGTCATTAAGAAGAAAACCTAAATAGGGTTAAGGAAATGCCAAAACAAGTCAGAATTCATAAAAGTTCTTTTTCATTGAGAAAAGATATACCTATTCTACCATGAGGGTAATTTGCTTTTCTACTTGTACATTTGATCATAAATTGTTGTAAATGAGTGTTCCATTGTATCTCCTTGTGAATGCATTTGGAAAGAACCAGACTGAACAAGCAATGTACTAAGAACAATGAGGCATGGGAGGTCATCCTTGTCACTAGTAACCTTGGGAAGGTTACTATTTTCCTTGCCTCTAACATAAACAGTTGGATTACTGCTATTTGTAGTTGGCTGCTAATGATTAAAAAAAAAAGCGATAGACATTTTCAGCTGAAATACGACGATTTCATTTCATACATGCTCGCTGTGTGCCCACTACATGTGAGACGTGCCAGGTTCTTTGAAAGGCTTAGGAAGAAATAAGATATCATGTTTTAAAATAATTCAATAGAGAATGAGAAAGAGTAAACATCTTTTTGACATTTCTTAAACTTACATTTGTAATAGTGCAGTAATAAAAAGTAGGTATTAATTATATTGGGGTCTAAGAACTTACTGCTAGTAAAGTATTTAAAATAGTGCCTGGCCCACTGAAAGGGCTCGATAAATGTTAGTTACTTTATTATCATAAACACATACACAAAAATGGTACAGACACACTAAAAAGGAAGTATGAATCAAGGCAAATTTCAGTGAAAAAGCGGCATTTGCGTTGGTAACTTGAGCCTTAAATATATTAATTGTTCCATGCATTCAACCAGTCAACTAACCAAGCAAGATTTATCATCTAGTACATGTCAGAGGCAGAGCTAGGCACTAAGAATATAAATATAAATAAAATAGTTTAAAGTGCTCATATGGTGACTAAGATTATGATGATATGTAGAAGTATATAAGATGAATTGAAAGGTAAACAGTTGGAAATAAATGATGTAGTCAAGGACTTCCCTAGCGATCCAGTGGTTAAGACTCCATGCTTCCAACGCAGGGGGTGCGGGGTTCAATCCCTGGTCAGGGAACTAAGATCCCACATGCCACCCAGTGCAGACAAAAGAAAAAAATAAATAAAATGGTGTAGTCAAGAAACAGTAAACAGGTGTGATAGAAGCTGAGCGTTTATTGAAGGGTACAGTGAAAGATGAAGCAAGAAATGTAGATGGGTGGCATATTAATAAAAAACCTTGAACTTTATTGTGGAGACAATGAAGAGCTGGCAAGAATTTTAGGTGAGTAATATAAATAAGAAATACCAATAACAGTGAGATATTTGGATCAGGGATACAAATAATTAGAGGCAGGAAATTCAGTTAGGAAGCTATCTCAGTAATCTATGTTGGGGACAAGGAAAGTCTGAACCAGTGTGGTTAGAGTGGAAATGGAGAAGGAGGGGAGACCATGGAACTTTAAAACTGGACAGGGAGTTGTTAAATATGACAAGTTTGATGCCCTGGGTAGCTGGGAGCATGGCGATGCCATTAAATGAGATGAAACCTGGCAGAGAGTGATTTTGGAGAGGGGTGGGCAGTCATTAGTCAGTGTGGATATATATCTGGTGATGCCCAGCAGGATGTTGGACATTTGACTCTTAAGGTCAGAGAGGTCAGGGCTGGAGAAGTAGATCTTAGAGTTGTTTGTACAGAGGTGTCAGTCAAAGCTATAGGAGAGGATGACATTACCCAGGCACAATTAGAGGAGAAGGTTAATGATAGAGCTTGGAGAAAAACATACATGGTTCAAGAGCAAAGGAAGAGTAAGTTTCCATGAAGGAGAATAGAGATGGTGTAAAAAGCTGAGAAGAGAACCTGGATCATGTTCTGGATGTCAAGGGAAAAGAAAGAGAAAAGTCAATTGAGTTGAATGTTGTAAGAGTGGTCAAGTAAAACTGAACAGATTAGACTGTGCAATCAGGAAGGCCCTGCAGACCACGAGAGGACAACTTCAGCAGAGACATTTGACAAATATTGAAGAAGTACTGTGTGCCAGGCACTGGTCAAGGCTTGAGGATATAGTACATAAATGGGGAGGAAATGGTAGCAGCAAGGAGCTTGGTAGTAGACACAGAGGACAAGATGAAATTATAATTTAGGGAGATGCAGGGTTCAAAGGAAGAAGTGTTTTATTAGTATAGGCTGAGTGGAAGGAATCTGCAAAGACAGAAAGCAAAATTGAGAGTGAAGGCAAGAGGTAGAGGAGAGAATAAGAACATTTATTTTCTGGACCTATAAGGTCCAGACTCCACCACGGTAAGTTCAAAGGAAATATCTCCCTATGAGTTTTTTCAACCCAGTCAGCCAGCCTTCCCAAAATGAGACTTTATTCTGTCACACTGTCTTACAAAATTCTAATACAAATAACTTTCACACAATATTGCCTCTGATGTGATCCAAAAACCTTGTGGGACAGATGTTATATAACATGAGTATAGTATAAAATACACATAAAAAGATACAAACCTAACTCATAATAGTGGTGTCTTCTGGATGAGGGAAATTAGTTTGGAGTTGGAAGTTGAAAGGAGACTGTCTTTAGCTGTAATATTTTAATTTTTTAAAATGTGTGACATATGTGACAAAATATTAGTTGTTGATATCTTGGATGGCAGGAATACACATATATACATTTGTTTGTTATATCATTCTTTATGCTTTTCTATAGTTTCAGAAATTTTTTGAAGTGTAAACTATATGAGAAAATTATGGTTGAGAGGGCGGTTAAATGGCCTCCAAGGTAATACCACTACCAAATGACAGGCAGAAACCCCTCCCACTTCTTACTCCATTAAATGGGAGGTTGCAGTGCCTTAAAACAGAAGTCCATAAAAAGGATACAAGGAAAAAGGCCCTACGGATGTCATCCAGATAGAGGTCTCGAAACTGGGTTATATCAGTATTATAGGTGAATTGGATACTGGAGACCTGTGAAATAAGAAGAAATTTATAAACGCACAATAACAGTTTGCTTACTTCTACCCTCAAAAGCAAACTTACCGTCAAAGTTACAATAGCTAGAAAGATAACTTGTACTGACAAGAAAACAAACAAAAACAAATAAATCTTTTCCTATAGCTTAATTTCACCTTAATAACATCTGCCGAAAGGTAAAATATACTGTTAATAATATAGGGAACTGAGTTGTAGTATTGCCATATGTGTAATAAAAGTGAGAATTGGGCTTTTTATTATCCTGTATAAATGCTTCACTTTTAAATCCCTATATAATTTTTCCCTTTTCTGACATCTGATTTCTCAGTGTCCCGATCTTCTCAAACTCAAGTATGGTATGATATTAAAAAGCATGATAAATTAAATATTTTTCTGTTTTTTTGTTCTTCTGTTAACTCATTTCCAGAGAAATTATTTTCTCTCTATAAAAAAACAATATATTTCTGTCCTGGTAAAATAAAAACCTCTCAATTCCAACATGATGGATGCACTCTTGCTTAATCCCCCTTTTTCCACAAAAGAAAAACTCATGGATAAGTTTAAAGGGAGAATTTCCCTATCTCCCACTTCCCATGTAATTTTCTGTTAAGTTCTTGGGATGCTTTAATCCTCTTTTCTAGAAAAAGACATATCTCCTTTCAGTTAAAATATAGAATTTAGGGCTTCCCTGGTGGCGCAGTGGTTGAGGGTCCGCCTGCCGATGCAGGGGACACGGGTTCGTGCCCCGGTCTGGGAAGATCCCACATGCCGCGGAGCGGCTGGGCCCGTGAGCCATGGCCGTTGAGCCTGCGCATCCGGAGCCTGTGCTCCGCAACGGGAGAGGCCACAACAGTGAGAGGCCCATGTACCACAAAAAAAAAAAAAAAAAAGAATTTAAAAAATAACACAATAAACCTCATTTTTAATTTAATAATATTTAATTATTAAAATTTTGAATATTTAATACTAAGGACAGTCTGACCATTTACTTGAATCTGATCAAAACTTCTTTTCATGTATTGTTTTAATATTCCAGGACTGAAAGTTAGAAACCAGTAATTACTCAATATACTTCAATAAAGTTTCTTCTTTATTGAAATTGTTTATTCTAAAACATCAAGTACTCTTTGTGAACTCAACTAGAACCAGTTAAGGATGAATCAATGGATCAATTATGAAGGTATTTTCCTGCAATATTTCTTTTATCTGACCTCAGTAAAATTGTAAATATTTTATCACCAATTTCTTATAATTATCTTCAGTTCTGAAATAAAGGCAAGAGACATCAATTAGCTCTCTAGCTCAGCATGATAAAGGTGTCCTTAATATCTGGTTGGCTTTTAGCCAATTCAAAGTATATTATGTTGAATAAACAGTCTAAGATTTGGACTGAGGCCATGATCACTAAGGTGACAGAATAAGCATTTTGGATTAGAATGACTAGAAAGAGAAAAATAACACTGGAACACAAATGTCACTTTATGATCAAATTCATAAGCTGAAGTGTGACAACATAAATATTATTCCAACGAAAATAAACTGAAGGAAAGAAAAATTAGATGTGAAAACAAAGGCAAGCAAGATAAAGAACATTCTTTCTCCAGTATTCTTTCACCTCTATTAATGTTTTTTTGCATCAGAGATTCTCAAATAATCTCTAAGAAAAGCCCAACCCATATAATGCCTATGAAACAATAAAATCATGCTTTTCTTTTGTTGTAAGTGAAAATTTCCTTACAAACTGTTTGACTTAATTATTAATGCCTTAAGTACTGTAAATTTTTAAGTAGAATTTTTGATGAAATAACATTGCAACCTCCTTATAGGATAGAGAATATTCTAATATTCTTAAATAAATGCAAGAATGATTTTGACAAGCTACCTTCTGTTTACAGAAAACAACAGATTGTGGCAGGGTTTCTTGTTCCATGTGTATCCAGACAAACATCAAACATGACAACACTAATGGGAAGAGAGCTTCATACCTAAGGGGTGGGGGGTGTGAGGTGGAAGTGGGAGGGTAGAAAAGAAAAAAACATTAAACAAATAAAAATGCAAATTTATAATACTAATAGGTCTTTCTCAAAATTAAAACAATCTTGATAATACTTCTAAGTTACAACATCACAAAATTTAAATTTTTTAGGCTTTCCAGAAGAAGAAAATAGGAAAGGAAAGTAACATTTAAATATCAACTCTAACACCATCTTTTGAAATTTATCAGATCTTGAGATCATTACATGTTTAAAATAGTAGAGATATTTAAAATTCATTCATGAGGTAAATGACAGAAATATACAAAAAAGAAAGAAAGCATAAGACAAAGGTAAAAAGACAATTCCTGAGTTAAAATGATTAATATACAGAGAAGAAGAGCAAGACAAACATCCCAAATTTTTTAAAAACTGGGTGCAATACGGGAATATAAACCTCTCAAAAAGCAAAAAAAGAGCCAATAAATCCATAAAAATGTCTGACCATATTGATAACTGATACAGAAATTATAAAACAGATGCCATAGTCACATAATATTTACCCATATTAAAAAAATGTCAACAAGAGTATAATGAAAAAGGAACTCTCATACTCTCTACTTAGGAATAAACACTTCCTGGAAGGCAATCTAATACTATGCATCAAGAATCTAAAAAATATTCATATAGTATAAATCTAATAATGTCACTTCTAGGAATTCACCCTGAGAAAATAATCAGACATATACACTATGATTCCCATCTGAAGATGTTTGTTACAATATTGTTTACAGAAGAGAAAAACAAGAAAACAGCTTAATATCCACAGGGGAGTTTAGTTAGATAATGTATGGTACATCTTTAGGCTGGCGTACAATGTGGACATTAAAATGTGGACAAAGGAGAAACGTTCATGAGAGAATGCAGTGACAGATGCTTTTCCTAACCCTTTTCTGCTCTAGTTTAAGATAAGTGTTTCGGGGCTTCCCTGGTGGCACAGTGGTTGAGAGTCCACCTGCCGAAGCAGGGGACACGGGTTCGTGCCCCGGTCAGGGAAGATCCCACATGCCGCGGGGCAGCTGGGCCCGTGAGCCATGGCCGCTGAGCCTGTGCGTCCGGAGCCTGTGCTTGGCAACGGGAGAGGCCACAACAGTGGGAGGCCCATGTATCGCAAAAAAAAAAAAAAAAAAAAAAAAAAAAAAAAAAGATGGTTAGGAAGCCTATAAGCCAACTAGGAAAATGCTTCTAAAATAAAGTAGAGGGACTTCCCTGGTGACGCATTGGTTAAGAATCTGCCTGCCAATGCAGGGGACACGGGTTCGATCCCTGGTTCGGGAAGATCCCACATGCAGGGAGCAGCTAAGCCTGCATGCCACAACTACGGAAGCCCATGCCCCTAGAGCCTGTCTGCAACAAGAAAAGCCACCGCAATGAGAAGCCCGAGCACCGCAACGAAGAGTAGTCCCCGTTCAATACAACTAGAGAAAGTCCGCATGCAGCAGCAAAGACCCAATACAACCATAAATAAACAAAAATAAAATAAAAATTTAAAAACATTAAAAATAAGATACAGCAAAGTAGAAAATAAAGATATAAAATAGTACATGGACTATGATTAATACTGTGTTAAAAAGATAAATACAGAGCTAAGACTGGAAGGAAATATGTCAGAACATCAATAGGAGGGGTAGGGTTAATAGATGATTTTTCTTCCTTATTCCTACTCTTCAAAATGTGATTATACTATGTTTACAATGATTAAAAAAAAATTGAAAAAGAAAGAATTAGAATGCCTGTATCCTAGCCATTCTTGAAAATTTAGTTCAATTTCCACATGAGTCCTTGATGGCACCAGTTCAGCTCCCTTACCCAAACCCTGTCTCTAGTCATTCTTTATATCACATAATTCACAACTTAAATTACGATAACTTAATTGTTGCATTTTGTAATTGCCTAACATTGTAAAATAGAGTACATATTTTATAGCAGCTTACAACTCTATTATACACCTGGGGTACACTAATTGTTCTAACTGTATGTCTGTCTAGTGTTCAGGACACTAGAAATGTGAAAAAAAACTTGGCTAATTGAATCAAGAAAGTGT
Organism: Globicephala melas; assembly: GCF_963455315.2. Lineage (NCBI taxonomy): Eukaryota > Metazoa > Chordata > Mammalia > Artiodactyla > Delphinidae > Globicephala > Globicephala melas. The sequence continues at coordinate 16,682,892 of NC_083326.1, forward strand.
ACTCTCTGAGCAAAAAACAAAGAAAAAAACCCATGATTTTTAAAATATTTGCACTTATATATGAAATTATTCTTTCCTAATATGTAAAAACATAAATTCCATAGTTCTACAAATAGTGCTACAGATTTACTTCTTTTCAAAAACTATAAAATAAAATTTTTGTAAAATGTAGATGAATAAATCTGATAAAGACAATCTTCTTATGGGACTTTATTTCTTTAGAGAACCAATATCTCATATAAAGTCTGTATATCTGAATTAATAAACTGAAATACCAATAAAATGTCATCATGGGCTCAGAGTGTACATAATAAAACCTTTCTAAATTAGGATCTGCTAGTTTGGTCTCTGTGCAAATTGAACAGGGCTGAAAAGACATTTAGGTTGTATTATACTTTGTTAAGCAAAGGGATAATATAATCAAAATTTTGGAGGAAAATGTTTATAACCAACTAAAGAGAAATATTTTCAAGTATTATAATAGCTTCCATCTGCATAAAAATAATTAAATGCTGACTAAAAATAAATCTTCTTTATTCATTTAATCAAGGGTGCATTGTTAGAAGTAGGATTGCTATTATTGTACTTTTGTAAAGTAATGAAACTGCATTTCTTTTAAATATCCTATAATTCTGACTATTCACTTATTTACATGGAGAACCCTCCAGGTCATCCAAAAATAGTGACGTGGAATGATAACAGGTGGACTATGTTTTGCAAAACTGATTTGACACTGAAAAATGTACTAACTGAAATTATTAGACTGCTTTTTCAGGCTACCTCTGTCTAATTTCTTTTGCAAAGGTAAATATACTTTCTGATGTTGGGTAATATATTTCTTAATACATTCGTTAATAAGGTCATACTTATTATTCTGATTTTAGGCGTGATTTTTCACTTTTTAGATTTCTTAACTTAAATGTGCTTAAATGTGCACAATGTAAATCCCTAGGTTTATTCTAATTGGGATAAAGATCCTATATTTGGACCAAATTTTGAAACTGTCTAAGTGGTGGTTATTCGATTTGTCTGCTCTATTCAGTGTTTATTATAAAGTGCATATTTCTCACCCTCATGAAGATTTAAGTAAAGATGAAATAAAATTCAAAAGCAAGTGAAGAACTCTTTTCTTCAAAGTAGATGGGAGAGTATGTCATCGTTCTCACTGATTTCTAGAGAATGCTTCAGAATCCAACCCAAATCAAGCTGTTCTTTTTTGGTTTTGTTTTACAAGAAAATTCTAATCTTCAATGAAAATGTTTAACTTTTTAACAGTTTACCTTTTGGGAAAATATTCTAAAAGGTTTCTGAATCAAAAGGAATATCTGGACTATGACATATGTAGGAGTAAAAATAAAATATTATACTCAAAGAAGAATGAACAAATCAAAACATAATTTAAAGTGCATGAAAGGAATGCAACAAAGACTAAAATTCTTATAAGTCATTGTTTGAGACTTAAAATTCCTCCACAATCTATCAGAACTCTCTAACACTGTAGGTAAGCAATATTTAAGCAACTTCAGGAAATAAACAGAAACACAAAGACTACAGGCAATACTGTGAAAATGATAAGAAAAAGAAAACTGAAGATTACAGATCAAGTCACGTACAGTTTTTACAGAGGAAAAATAATTTATTCCTCAAGATTCACGTATTTTTCATTTCCAGAGGTTAAATACTCAGAGAAATGTCAATATGTCATTTAAAACTTGCTACTAAAAATTAAAATTTAAAAACAGTTTATACCCTGTGCTTAGAAGTAGGTAGGTCGACATTGAGGAAACAAGAATGCTAAACAGCCGATCAAAGAGAATCAGAGGACTCAGTAGAGGCATGACGAAGGAAGAGGCTGCAATAAAACACATGTGGGTAGTGTTAGTACAAGCGACACAGGGTATGTTGAGTTTAAAGCACTGAATACTCTATTATCATTTATAGCATTTATTATTTGTGTGATATTTAAAATGAAGCCACATTTGCCCTACTCATTTTTGTAAGAAATTTGAAACTTCACATTTTTAATTAAAATTACATTTCACCATTTTAACCACAATTTTTTTCAGATTTTCCCAATTTATATTCAGCCTTGCTCAGTGTAATAACTCTTAAATAATTTGTCATTTTCTAATGTAAATAATAAAAAAAATTACTCAAGATTCAGCAACTTTTCTCCTAATTAAACATTTAGTTCAAAGACAACTTACTCCCCAGAAATTGATTTTTCCTAAACACTCCCTCCTCCAAGTTTTCCCACTGCAAAGTATGCATTGAGAGTTGTAGTGTGCCAGTTAGAAAATTAGAGACAGGAGACAAGGACTTCACCACACACGACAGTTGTAATAAGAGTAATCCAAATAAGTGAAGTAATCTTCCTTCTCAATATTAGAAAGCAACTACTTCAGTGGGAGAAGAGCAAATAAATTGGGGGGTAGCAAAACATAAACTCCCCAATCTTTATTTTGGAAAGAAAATGTGCATAATTTCCTAATCCTTCTGGCTAGGATGGCAATATGTGTGGAATGAAATGCTCTAAAGTATGAAGACAGATAATTTGGGAGGGCATGCTTGCTGAATTACTTATAACTCTTTAACCATGAGGCAAGTTTGTTAATCTGTCTAAGCAGTATTTCCATCTGTTAAGTAGAAATGAATAAAGTTGTTGTGAGGTTTAAATACAATTTCACCTATAAAATGCTCCTTGAGCATAGTGCCTGAGATAGAGTAAGTGCTTAATAACTGCTAGGTGCTATTATTACTACTAGTCAACACCTACTAATAAGTTAAATGTAAAGACAATCTCATTCAAAGTTGAGTCACTGCAAGATTTAAGATTATGTAAGTTATATTTACAGTAATCTTAAAGGAATTGCTTCTGATTTTTTTTCAGATGTGTAGTTCCAGTAACGTTATCATCATCTGGTATATATTTTAACAGAAAGAAATAGTATTTTAATATTTATTTAAAAAGCCAGTTCAAATGAGACCTGTTTTACCAACCTGTATTTTCTGTATTTGTTTGACTTTTGTGTAAAGGATTGATAAGATGCTAAAAGGGAAATAAGAGTCCCCATCCTGAGTGACATAAGTTAGAACCAGTTGCATAACATATAACCCATTTAGGGATCCCAGCACATTAGCAAAAAATGTTCACTGGAGCTAGACTATAGTGAATTAGTGCCTGGAAGATACCTCTGGAGATACTGCTGACCTACCTATGAGTCAACTATTTCATGCCTTGCACCATATGGTAGGCATCCTCTAGTACCGATGCTTTCCTAATCCCAAGGAGGAAAAGTCTTGTTTAAAATATATGTCCAGCCTATAAGAGACTCACTTCAGATTTAAGGACACACATAGGCTCAAAGTGAAGGAATGGAAAAGATATTCTATATAAGTAGAAACCAAAAGAAAGTGAAGGGTAGCTATAGCTATATCAAACAAAATAGACTTTCAGCCAAAAAATGGTAACAACAGACAAATAAGGTCATTACATAATGATAAAGGGGTCAACTGATCAGGTAGATATAACAACTGTAAATATATATGCACCCAACATCAGAGCCCCTAAATATATTAAGCAAATACTAATAGATCTGAAGGGAGAAATAGACAAGAATACAATAATAATAGGAGACTTCAATATTCCACTTTCAGAAAGGGATAGATCATCCAGAGAGAAAATCAACAAGGAAACATTAGACTTGAACCATACATTAGACCAAATGGATCTAACAAAAATTTATATAACATTCCAACTAGTAGCAGCAGAACACATTCTGTGCATGGAACATTCTCCAGGATAGATCATATAATAGATCACAAAACAAGTCTTAGCAAATTTAATAAGACTGAAATCATTTCAAGTATCTTTACTGACTATAATGGTATAAAACTAGAAATCACAACAAGAGAAAGCTGAAAAATCTACAAATATGTGGAAATTAAACAACATACTCCTGAACAACTAATGGATCAAAAAAGAAATTAAAAGGGAAATAAAAAGATATTTCAACAAATGAAAATGGAAACACAACATACTAAAACCTATGGGATGCTAATGTTAATCATATACACTAGTGCACAAGGAAAATATCAGTAGGTCCTATAAGGTAAAAATAATACAAAAAATACTCTCAGACACAATGTAATAAAACTAGAAATTAAAGATAAAGCAAAAATTAATGAGGTATTGAACAGAAGAACAGTAGATCAAATTAGTAAATCAAAATCCATGTTCTTTGAGAAAATAAACAAAAAGGACAAACCACTAGCTAAGTTAATCAAAGAAAAGGAAGAAAGTGCAAATATACAAAATAAATTATGAGGGAAATGACTAATGATACAGAAGGAATTTTTAAAAATCATAAGAGATTACTTTGCATCCCTCTATATGAATAAATTTGAAAATCTAGAAGAAACAGAAAATTCCTTAAGCAAATATAACTTTCCAAACTAACTGCAGTAGAGATAAAAAGCTTAAACAGACCAATTTCATAGAGAAATACAAAGTTATCAGGGGACTACCCAACAAAAAAGGACTAAATTCAGATAGTTTCACAGGGGAATTCTTTCAGGACTTTACAGAACAGATAGTCCCAGTGCTACATAAATTGTTTCAGAGTATAGAAATTAAAGAGAAACAATTCTTTTTACGTAGCAAATATAACATTGATAACTAAGCCTGATAAATTTAGAACACCAAAGAAAATTAAAGAACAATATCATTTATGAATACTGATGGAAAAATAGTAGCAAATGAACTCCAACGCTACATTGAGAAAATAATACATTATAATCAAATGTGTCTTAGGAGTTTATATCAGAAATGCAAGAATGGCTCAATACTGGAAATCTATTAGTATTATTCACCATATTAACAGGTCTAGGGAAAAAAAAACATATTATTATCTCCATAGATGTTGAAAATGTCTTTGACAAAATTCAACATCCATTCTTAATAAAAACCCTAAATAAAACAGGAGAGCATGTACTTTCTTTAACATGATAAATATATATACCTCAGTCCTAAAGCCAGCATTTGTCTTAAATGGGGGGACTCCAGAGACATTCCCACTAAGATCAGGAAAAAACTCAAGGAGGTTCACTATCTCTACTATTTAATATTGTTCTGTAGGTATTAGCCAATGCGAGTAAATGAAAGAAAAGAGAGGAATAAGAACAGGAAGGGGGAAATACATATCTGTATTTGTAAATTACATGATGGTATACTTGGAAAATTCTACCTAGAGAGTCAATGATAAACCTAACTCAAGAAAGGAAAATTCAGTAAAGAAGTAGGATATAAAATTAACTTGCAAAAATCAATAGCATCTTATACTCAAAAAAAAAATTAGAAGATACAATGAATGAGAAAAGCTCATTTATAATAGCAACAAAAAAGATAAAATACTTAGGAATATATTTAACAAGAAATATTCCCAGCCTATATGAAGAAAACTATGAAGACTGCTTTTAAAGGCACAGAGGTAGACTTGAACAAGTGAAAGAACATCCCTTGTTCTTGGTTAGAATGTCTCAGCGTAACTCATGGGTAAAATGTAAGTTTTCCCAGAGTTAATTGGCTATATTCTTCAAAAATGTCAATGTCATAAAAGACAAACAAAGGGAAAATACCATAAAGGATATTATTAAGTCAACTGAAAAATTAATATAAGGATGGTAGAATAGATAAAAATATTGAATATGATGTTTAAAAAATTTTATACATACATACTCATAATCACAGATGGACAAGAACATGAAGTAGAGGATGACTTTCTGTAATTCTGGGAAATTTCTCTTTTTTTCACCTTTTTAGACGTTTTAGATGTTTAAAAATGAGATATAATAATATGAACACAAATTGTTTTCTTTGCTTCTCTGTCATGTGGTTTATCCCTAGGTGATATATTGTTTATATGCTGGTGTGTGTTATATACACCACGTATTTTTGGAGTTATGCAGGAAAATAAAAAGACTTCCCTTTAATGTCATCGTTGCCATTCATAATTTTTGATTTTTCTGTGGATTTGAGAACTAACATGTCATATGAGAGACAATTACATATAGATACCCCGCTAGATTACTAGCCCCACCACCCAGCCCTGCAGAATATAAGCTCCAGGAGGGCAGGGACTTGTTCCATATTTATTATTCTCAGAGAACAGAATAGTGCCAGAACATAGTACAAACTAAACATATTTATTTTTTAAATGAAAGAGCAGTCGCTGCTATTGTCATGCAGAATGAATGTAAATAGTAACTTTGGTAATCAAGATAATTTAAAAGGGAAGGCCTACATAATGCCCATAATGAAATGAAGTTTACACAGTGAAAATAAAGTTATATATACAAGAACAGTTATTGTCCAAGAGTAACTTCCACTTATACAATGACCAAGGTGTTTAGAAAATGAGCAAATCAAAACTTTAGGAGATACATGTCTGTTTCCTGTTGTAGTTTTAAGCCTCTGCTTGGATTTTAAGAGCAATCCAAGGACAAATACTCCTATCCCTTAATCATCTTTTTAAGATAAAGTTCCATCCAAAGATCTTTTTTTAATAATGAACAAAAATCATTTATAAATAAATAAATGTTAAATTGCACATCATATCATTCATAGGCATTACAAACTTTTTTTAAGTGAATTTTACTTGGTTCGCTTTACTTCATTTTTCTTTTAAATTAATTAATTAATTAATTTATCTATTTAATTTTGGCTGTGTTGGGTCTTCGTTTCTGTGCAAGGGCTTTCTCTAGTTGTGGCAAGCGGCGGCCACTCTTCATCGCAGTGCGCAGGCCTCTCACTGTCGTGGCCTCTCTTGTTGTGGAGCACAAGCTCCAGACGCACAGGCTCAGTAGTTGTGGCTCACAGGCCTAGTTGCTCTGTGGCATGTGGGATCTTCCCAGACCAGGGCTCGAACCCGTGTCCCCTGCATTGGCAGGCAGATTCTCAACCACTGCGCCACCAGGGAAGCCCACTTTTTCCTTTTTTTAATGAAAAACATGGACTTAAAGTTTGCTCCTGTTTTCCAGTTGGAAGGAAAAGGCTAAGTCCTTAAATGACATGTTTGCTCCACACGCACATTCTTAAAAGAACTATAGAGGAATACGTTTTAAAATGTATAATCAGGGGCTTCCCTGGTGGCGCAGTGGTTGAGAGTCCGCCTGCCGATTCAGGGGACGCGGGTTCGTGCCCCGGTCCGGGAAGATCTCACATGCTGTGGAGCGGCTGGGCCCGTGAGCCATGGCCGCTGAGACTGTGCGTCCGGAGCCTGTGCTCCGCAACGGGAGAGGCCACAACAGTGAGAGGCCCGCATACCAAAAAAAAAAAAAATGTATAATCAGCTTTATAAAATGTGTAATGTGTTGGGAGGTGACTAATCAATGTTATTTTCAGCAAGGGAAATACAGATAAAATTGAATTGCTTCCTAGTGCCTGTGTAAGAACTGAGAATTTATGAATTGACATGAAATTTCAGCGAAGGAATCTCTTCACAAAACCCTCTTCTCTTCTGGAAGCACTTTCTATCAGGTGCGAATAAATATACAGCTTCATTATCAAGTCATAAATATTCTATCAAGTAATTCTTAATAACACATGAATGCTCACAAAAGTTCTAATTTTCTTTGTCAACTTCCAACAAGAGACAGAAATAATAGCTTGTTATTATTATTTTCCCATAACAAAATTATTTGTTTCAACAGCAATGATACAGATGTAAGTGGATAATTTTAAGATGTAACTTGATGGAAAGTTATCTCATTTGATTTGATTGACCTCTTACCTAATATTATCCAGCTAACAACCTGATTAATAAGAGGCAGTCCTTGTTTCTTGAGTAGACTATTATGAGTGCCATACACAACACAAATGGAAAGCACCGTGCTTAGCATCTGAAAACAACAAACACAGAGGACGTAAATAAAAGAGAAGGTGGTGAGTGACTAATTTATATATTAGAAAGAATACTTAGAAAAGTGCTTGAACAACTGGAATCTGGCCAAAATGTTATTGAAATTGGACCAGCTCACCTTCTTGTGGCTAAGACCAACAGTCAGAATTCTTGTACTAAGCAAAAGCCCTCCTTCACAAGCATGAATGAGGTGTTTTACACTTTCAGGAGTATTTTGGCATACATTATCACACTGTTTTTACTTAGAAATATTTGTTATTAATCTTGAAGTTTTCTTAAATCATGGAAGTGCAGAGAGTGAAATGTATATAGCTTGGCATATATGGCTGAGTGTCTTCCACCTCTGGCCCTCACTAACAGTCATATCTATTTATTCATTCAATACATATCTGTGGCCTGAGTTTTCACTGGTACTGGGAATACAAGGAGTACAATATTCTTTAGGGAATATAGACAAACTAGTGTAGAGTTGGTAAACTATTGCTTTTAGAAATATTATTTTATTGGAACATGGTCACTCTCATTCATTCACATGTTGTCTACAGCTCCCTTTGCCCTACAATGGTAAGCTGAAAAGTGACAACAGACTCCATATGCCCCACAAGCCTAAAACATGTACAATCTAGCATGTCAGAAAAATGTCTGCCAACCCCTGAATTAGCGGATTAATAGCCAGTTTAAGAAATAAGCTAAATTATGGCTATGAACAAAGTAAACTCTCTTAAAGATCAGATTAGCAACCTGATCACCAAATCCTAGAGATACATTTAATTTACTCATATTTTCAGTGAATGAAGAAGGAAGAATTGCTGTCAATAAATCTATGACACAATTCTAGGATCCTTTCAAATGTAAGACACATTCTCATTTTAGATACATTAAAATGTGAGAAGACAAATCTTAGAATCATAAAAATATATATATGGTACACAATAGAGGAATGAATGCAAATTAATAGGTTAAGGTAAGAAGGAATTACTTTATACTTAGGGGTATTTCTCACAAAGTCCATAAGAATTTTAACATGGTATTCTTTGCTCCTACAGATAAGGTTCAGAAACACTTCGTCAAAGTATTCAGTATTACAGGTGAATTTTTTCAAAGCTACTATGGTTTAGTGTAAAATCAGTTGGTATACCATTTAAAATGAAAAGATACACTTCAGTAGGGCTTCCCTTGTGGCACAGTGGTTGAGAGTCCACCTGCCGATGCAGGGGACACGGGTTCGTGCCCCGGTCCGGGAAGATCCCACATGCCGCAGAGTGGCTGGGCCCGTGAGCCATGGCCGCTGAGTCTGCGCGTCCGGAACCTGTGCTCCGCAACGGGAGAGGCCACAACAGTGAGAGGCCCGCGTACCGCAAAAAAAAAAAAAAAAAAAAAAAAAGATGCGCTTCAATAGCTTGATAGGATCTTTGACAAAAATACTTCTCTTTTTATATGTTCTCTGTTGTTCTCCGAGAACGAGTTAACATCTTTTAAGTGTTGTATATTTTAATTTTTGAGTGTTCTTGGAAATACTATTATCCCAGCTTTGTTCTGAGTAAATTTTTTGAGGAGACTTAAATAAGTTTTTTTCTCAGTGTTCTAGATGTGGTTTATTGTTTATTGTTGAAAAGGGAAAAAAAAGTGGTTTCCACTCTTATCTACAAAAAAGCTATCATTTTACAGAATATGACATCATATAATCTCTTACAACCCTACTGGATATTATCTTTACAGATTAAAAACAAACAGACAAGTTCTATTACTGAAAATCACACATCTAGTACAAAGCATAACTGGGAATTGACTCAATTTTGAAATGTCAAGTTCAAAGTTCTTTTCACCACTCCAAAACCACCAACCAAAGTGATGTTTATTTTCTCCTAGTATGTCATCTGAAGTCTTAAACTAATTTTCTTGTAAACATACTAAGCGGCTGCTTTCACTTCAAAGAGCTTACTTTTTTCCTGACCCAAACTAGGACACCACAGAATCTCAGACCAGAGGAAGTCTTTTTCAGTTCAACTCTTTGGACAATACTTCTTATATCTCCTTAATCTCTGCTATCTAGGCGTTTTGGGGGGGGGGGGCTCTGTTGACCTTTTTGCTATTTCATACCTTTTAGAGAACATATTTCCATATAATATCTTAAACAGAAAACTCTTCTCAGCTGGTATTGAGGTTAAAAAAAACAGGATGGCATCTTAAGAACAATATAATTAAATACAACTGTAAGATACATTTTAGTGTATCATTTGTATAACATAGTGTTGAAAATCTGTAACTGACCTGTAATAGATGTAACACCAGCTCTTCACTTACAAGACTATCTTTTCTTTTTAAGACAGATGTTACAACAAACAGGGATAGCAGAAGAACCAGCAAGCCTGCACCCACTCTGTTTTAAAACACAATTCACAATTTCAAATTTTCTTAAGACATTTATAGAATATATATCACATGAAAATATTAGATATTTTACTTTAATATAGAACCTCTCAATCATTTGCTTAATCAAGATGAAGTAACAAAATGAATACACAGGTGTAAGAAGAATAAAAATCTTAGAATAAAGATCCTGTGGGGATGGTGTTATTTGTAACTTTTCACACAATTTTTTAAGTATCTTCATCTTATTTCCATAATTTGATTTTTTTAACATTTACGCATACCATAATTCTCAGCTTGACTTGGACAAATTTACAGAAAACAATATAAAAGATAGCTATACAAATATATCAGTATCTACACCACACATTTTCTGACTATGAGCACCTACTCATACACAAAGGAAAATCTACATTTATAATCCACAAATTGTTCCTCTCTATCACTGACGTTGGTGCTTTTCACAGCTGTTTCTGGCTAAGGGAAGGATGGAAGAGGGGCCACAAAAGTAGCATGTGGGTGAGGCATTGGTACAGTAATGAAACAACAAATTCCACTTTTTCAAGAACACCAGATACAGTATGGTTCCTGAAATCGAAGGAGACTAACATCAAGGAAATACTGTACTATTACTATTGAGTTCTATTTCTCACCTCCTAAAAATCCAAGTAACACAGGACGACTGAAATTATATTGAGGATAGAATCTGGAACCCAGTAATATAATAGAACTATGTGAAAAGGAGTTGGTTTAAGAGAAATAAGAAGGAGCAAAAGGCAGGGTTATAGAGAACGTGAAGCAGGAACTCCCAGGAAAATGCTTGTTTTTGCTTTTGTTTTGATTCTTCTAATATTCTCTTTAAGAATCATGAGGGAAAAGTTAATTAAATCTTATGAAAAACAACCGTGTATGATTAAGATTCTTTGTTTTTCTCCCCCATACCCTCTTAAAAAAATAATTTGGTATTTCAATTAATTGGCAAATATGTTTTTACCTCAGAATATTATAGCTATGTTATATAAATTTTTGCTCTTTCTTTTAATTTATCCTTAAATATTTCACATATCTATCTTTGTAATTTTCTAAAGAAGAGAGATGAGGTGAGAGATCAAATGGAGAGTAGCAATTTCTCCATAAACCAGGAGGCAAAATGAAGAAGTTGCAAATATAGCTACTGGGAAACTTGAAGCACTGAGGAATTTAAATTAAGAGGGGAAACAACATAATTTTTAAAAATACAAATTAGATTTCTCATGGTTTAACAAGTTTACTTCCTGAATTAATCTTTACTGGAATAGGTAAAGTGAAAATTTTCTATGAAGACCATTTATATAATTTCTTTTCCTTTTAGCATAAGTCCTGTTCAAATATGTCAATAGTGCTTGAGCAGGACAGATGGGTAGAGGCCAATGAAAGGAGGGAAAGCGGCTTTATAGAGACAAGAGAAGAGCTCACAGAGTAGTGGGAAGCAAAAAATAAAATGTTTGACTTCATCTTTGCACATGCTGTTTACAGTTTATGACAGCTGCAAAATGTTTTCACTTAGAACTAATAAAGTATGGCTTAGATAAAACAGTCTTAGAATTCAATACAATTTTTTGAGCTCTGCTAATAAATTGACTTCCTGGAATAATTTCTGATCTAGTCCATATTGTTATTCTCACAGAAATGAGATAAAATGTATATAATTTATAGGTACTTTAAAATGAACACATACTTTAAAAAAATATTGAGTTAATTTTCCTTCAAAAGATATACCCTCATCTATTAAAGATGGGGTTAGAACGCTAAAAAGTTGGTTACACAAAGTTCAAAAGAAAGTAACAAAGATGATTACATGATTAGAAAATAAGAAAGGAAATGTTAAATGAAATAGTGATCATTTAATTTGCCAAGCGCCTGCACACACACACACACACACACACACACACACAGCCATCAGATTACATGATAATAACTTTAAAGTTAAAAACAAATGTAACCAATTATTTTAAAGATTTGCTTGGGATATACTGAGGAGAAATAAATATAACAGCAGCATGGAGAATTCAGGTAAGGTATATAGAATTTTCTAACAGCTTAAGTGATTAAACATGAGAAAGCTGTCAAGGTACAGAGAGTTTCCTCCCATGGAGATCTTTACATTCAGAATAGAAGAGAATTTCATTTTTCTCAGACATTTAAAATGTGGACATGATCAAAGGAAAAGAGAGATTGCATCAATCATCAGTGGCTTTTAGACCTTTTAATTTTGGTAACAGAACATTTTTTCATGTGAAACCGTTTACTGATCTCCCAATATATAAAACATACAAAGGCTTCTAGACCTTTAAAAAATTCTTGGCATTTTAAGTTATCACTGGCACAATTTCATTTTTCACAAAGGTCCAGAAGCATCTTCAGGGAGTTTTAATGCCTCTCAGAGCCTGAGCCAAAATTATGACTAATGGTTTGATAGTATTTAGTATTTTAACTTCTAGTTTGTTCACATGATTTTAAACTCATGGCCAAGACTTGGTTCATATTTCATAGTGTTGATTGAGAAAAACAATTGCATTAAAAAGAAAATAAGTTAAAATATGGTGCATACACTAGAAAGATATTTGGCTTTCGTCCTACAACAGGCATAAGTGGGAACACTGCCAGGAGCAAACAGAAGAAAATCCAACTCAGCGAGGTGCTCTAAAATAAAGAAAAAAGTTATCTTTAGACATTATGGTACAAAAACTGTCTTCAGTGTTTCACAGACTACATGGCTGTGAAACTAAAAGGAAAATTCAAAGCTTTACATCTGTTTACTTTAAAAAGTAATATAGTTACTATTTGTGAAGGATCTGTTATACAGTAGGCACTATATTAGGTATGATATAGGCATTATCTCATTTAATTCTCACAATAACCTCAATAGGTAGGCTGTATTATTCACAGTATTTCAGATGAGGAAACTGAGCTCAGAGATGTCAAAGTGTAAGTAGCACCAGATCTATTACTAGTAAATGAAGCAGCCAGGATTTAGACTCAGGTCTGCTGTTTCAAAGCAAGCACTTCATTCAATTTATGTTCTACCATATATTGATGACATCTTTAAGAAAGCTGGCCTGCAATCATAATCAAATGATTGTGCCCAGGAGGGAAATAAGTAAAAATACTTCTGTAATTAGATTAAGACAAAAAATTGTCAATAGTCCCATTAACTGGAAAATTTTGTAGGTTCTCATAGAGTAGAAAGAAGATATTTCTATCTTCCTGCTACCTCCACCAAAAAGTATCAAAATGAAAACATGAGAGTATTCTTTGTAGAAGCACACTGTAATTACCTACCTAGTTAAAGGCAGAAAATCAGGAGTAATTATACTTTAAAATAATCTATCATGAATAAATACTTCTCCAGAGAAAAACTGAGGTGGCTCCAGACCAGGAGGGAGGTGACTCCTCTGACTTGAGTCCAGAGTGTGGCCTCTCATGCCACTGCACTGCTCTGGGCAGTTCCTCTGTGGCATTTAGATATTTGAGCCTAAAGGAATCTAGGAAGTGCTTCAGAGAAGGACAAATCAGCTCTGCTTCTTGAGTATTTCAATCACCACAAGACCAGTTCACTTTGATATGAAAGTCTGCATGAATCACTGAAACCTTAAAGTCAACTTCAGTCCTCCTGTCAAAAGGGTCAGGATCTTTATGTAAGGTCACATTCTACCCTGTTCTTAAAAAAATGAATAATTCCCTGAGTTAAACGCATATCAAAACAAAGCCGCTATGAATCTGCCTAATTTCAAAGTGAGTACTTATACCTTTGCTCGAGTCCACAGTGGAGTGATAAATGGCCAACCTGCAAATGCAATGAGTCCAGCTGTAAGCATATAGCGGTAGAAAAAACTGAGAACCTAGTAATGCAATCCAAAGAAGAAAGGGAAAATGAGGTCATTTCAAAGGAGTTACATGTGTATGAAAGAGACCTGAAAATGTGGTAACGTGGTAAATTACTTACTAATACTTCAACTCCCAGGATAAAGAGTAACAGGTATCCAACAAAATGACTTGGAGGGAAGGTCAACAGTAATGTGACCAAGCCTTGAATAACTGGAAATCTGTTTAACAAGATTATTTATAAAAAGATTATTTATAACCTATATTGAATATAAAAAATTAGTTCTCATATAGTTAAAAATTTTGTGCATAGAAATCAGGGAATTTTCAATTCATAGATTTTTCAAAAACTAAGATAACCTCCAACATTTGTTTCAATGGCTTTACTTACCTAAATCTTTTTTTGATACCTAGTATTCTAGGAAAAATGTAACTTCTGAAGTAAGTTGATAATGATCACATTAATTTGCTTGGCTTTTTTATAAACATTAATGACAATAAATGAGCCTTATTGGATGTTTAAACATGGGCACATACAATTACAGATACAACATCAGAAATAAAATACAATAAACCCAAATGAATAAACATAAAGAACATTTTTAAAATTCACTAAAGTTAATTTTATATTGAAATCTCAACTGTCTTAATAAAATAAAGGTCGTTTTCCTAGTCTAGGTAAAGAAAATCTTAATTGCACTTTTTCACTGGGTGAAAAAACCTTTTCCAAACTCAATTTAAGATGTCACTAATTGTACACTAATTGTAATTAAATGTGAATTCATAACCATTAAAAATGTATTACATACTTGAGTCCTTTTTATATTTCATCACTGGAAAAATTGTTTTAGCATTGGTAGTGCATTATTAAGTAGGCAATTATAAAAAGTCAGTATCACTTGGTTTATAACCTTTTTCTGATTGAAAACAATGGTTACATAATGTCATCAAAACGATTAAGGTGCCATGTTAGGAAAGAAAAGCTAACACCAGTCTAAAGGAGAATGTTTCTTTTGTTCCCAACAGTGATGATTTTGTAAAATCATTTAGATTATTTCTAGAAGAAAAGTGAATTTTTATGTTTTATTTTCTTTATAATCTATCAAAAAGATAAAGATAGAACACAACATATTTTCAAAATCACTCTGTCCTTAAAATTTTAATGTATATGTATTCTTCATAAATAGAAAATTTAATAATTCAGGAGGGAATTTTGGATAACACCTTTCATTCTAAAAATTTTTAAGCCAGAGCAAATGACATTAGGAATAAATCCAATTTAAATATGTACATCCAGCAACCCTATTCCTTTCAAATGGAGAAGTAACAGTCTGTTCTTTTGTCAGTGTCTTTTTGCCTTGTTTTAAAAAATGTTAACATTTAAAATATTTTAATATTAATTTTTATTTTTCATATTAAGAAGAGGTGGTCAAAGCTGGAGGTAACAAAAATTAGAAAAGAAAACACATTGTGTCATTGCAACATGCTCGCCAGCCCTGACAACACCCTTATTCTGGGCTGTCATTCCCTGGTCTGCTTTCGGCATCTGGTTTGCTCAAAGGATGCCCAAGACTAAGTTTAAATTTAGATTACTGGTGCAAATATAGAAATCAACACGATCTGTATCATGACCCTCGCTGCCTGTGAACATGAACCAGCCCAACATTTTAGTGATTTTCTTTTAAAGTGTTTATAACTTCCATGAGAGCTCTACCTCTGCTGTTTCCTACAATGATAAGAATCCATTTCAAGTCCACCTTGTGAGCAAGCACTTAAAGGTAGAACCACAGCATACAAGAATAATCTCCCCTAACCCCTGTAGGTATACATTACTAGATTGGATTTAACTGCGAACTTTCATTCATCTAGGTTTACATGATAGCTGGGAAAGGAGGGGCAAAAATGTATGGAACAAAAGCATGCAAATTGCTTTGCGAAACATGAAGATACACTGGAAACTGGGATGATGAGACAAATTCAAAACGTAAGTCACTCCTGACATAGTACAATCCATATTAATTACTTAATTTTTACTCCAGATTTTTCTTATAAAAGATAACACAAAGAAGGGAATGAGGCCAGTGCTACCTCAGGGCAATCAAGATGAAGTCAAAAGGGAAAAGTAAAAAGGATGTTTAGGGAATTCCCTGGAGGTACAGTGGTTAGGACTCTGCACTTTCACTGCCGAGGGCCCGGGTTCAATCCTGGGTTGGAGAACTAAGATTCTGCAGGCCTCAAGGTGCGGCTAAGAAAAAAAAAAAGCCTGTTTATATGCAACGTTTATGCTGTTATGAATGAAATGAAAGGGCTTGGAGATTTGAGGGTATTATAATTATCTTTCATAACTTATGCTACAGAAATCTAACGCATTTAAATACAGATTTAACTGTCAGTGAAGTGAAAAACAAGACCACAAGATGTGTTACTTACTCTCTCAGAACTGCATACCATACTGGCAGCGGCAACAGGCAATATATGTAGTAAGTCCAGGGACAGGCTTGAATCAGCAGGAAAAGTGCTAGTAAAACGCCAACAGCTATAAAACTACATGACAGGAGATGGCTTGGTTTCTGAAAGTTAAACAAAACATTGAAAACACTCCAAATCCATGCTACTTGATAGGTTTTTAAAAGAGATTTTATAAAGTGAAGAAAATACATTACTTTCTTTCAGTGATTCTACAACTAGATGATTAATCTAAGAGCTGCATTTAAAAAAAATCTGTCATTGGAGAAGCACATTATAGAAGAAAAAGCTGGATAGCCTGGAATTGTTGCAATTAGGTAATTCTCAATTTAAAATGACTATGCTCCTAAAGTTTGTTTGCAAGTAACTTCTTCAGAACTCTGAACATATTTCTCCTTAGTAACAATTTTATAAATGTTGATTAAGTTCACTGACAAGCCCACAAAAGCCCATTTAATCTACAATAAACTGTGGGACCTAATCTTCATTTGGAACAATGATTCTATCTATTCAAACTTCAACTTGACATGCTGCCCACGCTTCTCTCTCCATCACCCAACCACAGTAGGTTCATTCAGTCATATCTTCTCTCCCAAACACCTGCCGAACAAGAAAGGAGCTCCTCCATGTAAATCACCAGTGACGGCCTCCACAGGCCGTGGGTGCTCTGGGCCAGGAGTAATGATGTGAGGGTCAGGGACAGAAATGCCAATGATTGGAACAAGAACACACTTATGGAAAGCTGTGATGCTAAGAGCACACTGGAGAAAAAAAAAGGACTGGAGGGGTCACATGGTACTCTCTTGCCTCCGTGCCTTGTTTTCTCTCTCTCTGTTTCCCCCTTGTTTTGCTAACCAAACTAAATAAGGTGAGAATTAAGAATTACCTTCTGGAGTAGGGGAGGTTAGGGAGGAAAAGCAAGAGTTTTTTCCCCCCTTATAATTCCTCCCTCTGGCCTAAAATGTCACCAGAAAGGAAGTAAAGAAGCAAGAATAAACTAGGGCAGAGTTGTAAAAAGGAAGGTGAGACACAGCATTGTGATTAAGAGTTTGGCGCTACACAGATCAGAATTCAAATCCTCGCTCTGTCACTTGCTCACTGTATGACCATGAGCAAAGTACAAAACAGATTCTGAGACTTAATTTTACCCCATCTATAAAATGCAAAGAATAATTCCATATCTATTTATCAAGGCTAGTAACGCTTAAATGAGATTATGAAAAGAGCTTAACAAAATGCCCAGAATATTACTACTGCTTAATAAATAATGGCTACCATTATCACCTTTATTTTTCTTCGCTCCTCCTCTACCTCTCTGCATTAGTCCCAAAAGTCACTACAGAAACCTCTCAGTGACTAGCACTGGAAATGGAGGTCCCATAGCAAGGGGGTGGAAGAAGAAGGAGCAAGTCTCAACCAGATATGGACAGGTAGAGTCTCTAAAGCTCAAGGTGCCTGAGGCAGGTATTCACTTTAGGAATTGGGACTGGTTTCACATCACTCTGAGGATAGTAAAATAATAAGAAAATAAGTTTAAAGAGTACCTAAAAAAGACACTCGAGGAATTTTCTAGAGTCAGTACAATACCATATAATTATCCAATCCTTTGACACATAAAGTAATCGACATTACAAATAAACATCTACTTGTAGGAAACCAAATCAAAAAGAATTCAGTTCAGCTAAAGTAAAAATTGAAAGGATTTTAAATAACAGGAATGGGGAACATTTTCCACCTCATCATCATTAACTCCCTGCCTCCCCAGACCCTCCAAAAAATACCTGATGATAATGAGCCATGCTGTGTGCATTGTCATGACTCCTCCATCCAACTAGCAATGATTAAGTTGCACAGTCTACGCCATGCTCTGTACTAGGTGCTGGCCTATGAGGAGTTTAAACCATACAGGTGGAGACTGAATCCTGGGACTTGGTTTAAGGGGTTAACATTTTGTGATTTCCCTAAGTAGTGAGAGAATAAGGGAAGCATGTGGCAAAATAAGGATATTCAGTTCTAAAGCAAAAGACATCTGAACTAGCAAAAGCAAAGGAGAAGAGTAGATAGAAGTTAAATGCAGAGTTCAATTAGGAGGAGCTATGGCAAATTACTTTAAAGAGAATGTTCACTGCAGAGTTGTCTGTAAGAGTGATAAACCTGTAAAATCTGGGGGACACTATCATGGAGAAGTGACAGAAACTTTGGAGTCAGACCTAAATTTAATTCCAGCACTGCTGTTCTATTTGCTGTCAATTTGACTAAACCATTTAGCTTGTCTCAAGCTCTGTTTCCTCATCTGGCCGTGGAGGGTAGCATTTGCTGCGAGCTCACCTCTCACTCCCCCTGGGCCATCTATAGTCTAGCCGTATCAGTGACTTGCAGCCCTTCCAAGAAGTCATGCTGCCTCACTCCTCATCTGGCACATGCTGCTCTCCCTGCACCTTTTTCCTTTTTTCTATTGTGCTATCCGACTCACCGTTTAAGATTTGACTTTGGCAACAACTACCTCAGTGAAGGCTCCCTACACCCCAACTGCAAGCATCATGTTCTAATGAGTGCAGAGCTGCAATCATCTCACCCCCAATTGCTCTCCAAGCCTCCCTTTGGTTAATGCTGTAGACTTCTGGCAACTTATTCTTCCTCCAGATGCTGTCACTTCACTAGATTATAAACTCTCACTGAAGAAGAATCAGAATGTTTTTGCAAACAGAACTAAAGGGTTCAAAATACTTTTAATAACCTCAACTGTAAAGGTCAGTTTTATGTGTCAACTTGGCTAGGCTACAGATCCTAGTTAGTTATTCAATCACACATTAATCTAGGTGTTGGCTGTGCAAATACCTTGTAGATGTGATTAAAGTCCATAATCAGTTGACTTTAAGGGCGATTATCCTGAACAAGCATGGTGAACCTGATTCACAAAAGGCTCTAAGAGCAGAACAGAGGGTTCCCCGAAGAAGAAACTGTACCTGTGGAGTGAAGTTTCCGCTCCTGCCTGCAAGTTCCAGTCTGCCCTTCCTGATGGCCTGACCTCTGAACTTAGGACCTGCCTAACTAGCCCCACAGTCACATGAGTCAATTTCTTACACTAAATTTCTTAATACAGAGATCTTACTGGTCTATTTCTCTGGTTTAACGCTAAGTGATAGACCAGCTCTTCACTAAATAAAGTCTAAACGCTATAGTCTACCATTTGAGGCCTTTGATTACTTCCACCTAATCTATATTATCAGTATTATCTCTTATTAGGCCCTTGAACAAACCTCCCAAACTCCCCCCAAACTGAACTATTTATTTTGAAGGCAGCATGGTATAGAAAGAGCATGAATTTAAGTATTAGAGTTCAAGGACACCAGTGTGTCCTGGAGGAAAACATTTATCTCTCTGAGCCTAAATTCCCCCATCCATATTATGAGAATCATACCATTAAATTTAGGGTAGTATTAAGCTTAACTGAATAACACATGTACAACACCCAGGACAGTCCTGGAATAGTGCAGTTTAATAAATATTACTTATTATCCCAGAATAAAAATACATCTTCCCAACTCTGCCTCTATTTATATTATTCAATTTGCTTTAATTCTTATCCTCTCCCTATATTCTGACTGTTAAATTTCCACCAAGACTTATTTTTTCCTGTTATCATCACCCTAGCTAAAGTGAGATTTTCTTTATTTAAGATATGATAGTCATTGTATCACATTCACTTAACATTTTTTGTTTGTTTGTTTGTTTGTTTGTTTGGTGGTACGCGGGCCTCTCACTGCCGTGGCCTCTCCCGTTGCGGAGCACAGGCTCCGGACGCGCAGGCTCAGCAGCCATGGCTCACGGGCCCAGCCGCTCCGCAGCATGTGGGATCATCCCGGACTGGGGCACGAACCCGTGTCCCCTGCATCGGCAGGCGGACTCTCAACCACTGCGCCACCAGGGAAGCCCCACTTAACATTTTATATTAAAGTTGTCAAACATTTGTTGTCTTATGTAATATAGCATAGTATATGACCTATACCTGATAAGGTGGCTATGTGTATACACCTTTTACCTACTTTATTTAATTACAAGCTCCTTGAGAAGCTTGTAATTTTGTATCTGAATTTTGTATTTCTTGGTGTATCCTATGAAGCATCTCGCATTGTGCTGTATAAGCAAATATTCTCTGCATTATCAGATTAACGAATAAAGAACTATCAGCTGTGAAATCTGCTGACACAACAATCTAAAGATATCATATCCCTTCTCAATAACCCAAAACGTCAAGACAAATACCAAAAGGCAGCGTTTGGCATTAGACTACTCTGGACTCAAATCTCAGTTCCTCCACAACCTAGCTGAATGGCCTTTTGCAAATTACTTAAATAGCTTCAGTTTCCTGTTTTATACAGAAAAATTATAATGCCTACTTCCAGCACTGTTACGTTTAAAGTGGCAAAATAAATTTCAAATACCCAGCTGAATGCCTAGTTATATCCTCCACTAAAACACGTCTGTTTTTGTCTCTTTTCCTACCACATAAGAAATGATTTCTACTCTAGCCAATTTCACATACATTCAAATAATGAAAATTAGTTGGGGTAAATTATTTAAGATGCATTACAGCATTATACAAAAATGGAATAAATACTACTGCTCTTCCTTCCATTACAGAAAAATAAAGTATAAAATTGAAAAAAGTTATCACTGGAAATGTCTGCAGACTATTATTATTAATAATACACCATTCAGGTATATTACTTTTTAGATGATTTGGACATGGTAATAATCATTAGAGAATGAAGTAAAGGAGATGGAAGAGGCATATTATCCCTGGTAAATGACAGTAATATATTTTAAAAGAGTAAAGTGTTTTAATATAGTTAAACCATATATGTACTGTTATATTTTCTCAGTTGTATAAAGTATTATTAAAGACCGGGGTTTTTTTGGCATTGAAAGTATGGGGTTTTTTTGGCATTGAAAGTACAGTAAACTAGGGACTAATTCTTAAAATGAGGATATATAGAAAGTTCTGGAAATCTGTATTTAAGAATTTTAGAAAGATGAAAAAGGTAAGAAAAATGTATATTCCAGAAAGGAATATGTTCCTTTTAAAAGGAACATTTTGAATAACTGATTTTATTTCTTTCCAGCTCCTAAACTTAATATCAGATAAAGTTAAATATATTGCTTTGAAACTGTTTTCTGATCACCTGTACTGTAGAAAGATACAGAATACTTATAACATGCTAAATAATTATAAAAATAAACAGAAAAACAACACAATTAATGCCATAGGCAAATGTAAATTACACAGCTATCTTTATAGCCTCTTAAGTTACAGGACCATTATTACTGATACACCCTTTTCCTAACTAAAGAAACAGATTACTGAGAAAAAAAAGACCCAATACAACAAAAGCAAATGAGTTAGCTTAGTACAGCATGTACATTATATGAACTCACTGCAGTTAATTTGATATAATTTCTTTCCTTAGTCTTATGATTTTACACCATCATCTGAATCTTTATTATACTTTCTGAACATACCTTGACTTCTTTACTAACACCTCTGGTAAGGTTGCAGTGAGACTTGATGATCAGCAAAGAAGCATAAGATGTCCATCCCACAAAACCAAGAACGACATTGAAAGCCAAAAAGAATCTGTCATAAGTGTGATAATAGGACAATCCTTTCAATGCAAGATTAATCAGCTCCTTGCAAAGGGAAACCTATGGAGAAAGAAAAATATAATTCGCCACATGCAAAGACAAAGAAAATCTAAGTTTCAAAGGAAGAAAAATTATTAAAGTAACCGTAGATGATTGATCAAAAACAGATTTTGATTGTTCAAGGATCTTCTTGCAAAGTATAAGAAAAATTCCTGAATAAAATAAATTTCTAAATCTTGATAAGAAAGGACATTTAAAATGCAAACTATCTATGAGATGTACAATGATTTTAAATGATTCTGAATGATTCATTTTGTGAAATTATCTTCAAATGACACATGAAAGAAATGGTTCTCTAATATAGGTCCCTGAAAGGAGATGCCCACATTTACATGTTTTGACTTTCTCATATCAGATTACCCAAATCAGTTATAAAACATTATTAAAATAGCTTAATATTTTAGTGGAGAAGAATAGCTTGCCACTGTAAAACTATAACAAAAATAAGCATTAGAAATGCCATCATACTACTCAGGCAATGTTAGAAACCAAAAATAGAATTCTTTCTTACTTTAAAATTATATGACCATTTAAAACAGAGAAAATTAATGAAAAACATAGTAGGGCAGGAGTTGGGAAAAGTCAGAGCTTCAGTATGAACCATTAGATTTCCAATAGTGTGAAGCTAATTCTAAATGTACAGATATGTCATGTTCTAAAATATTATGCATAAATAAGTTGGACGACAGAAGCCTGGAATATACTTTCTCATTATAGAGAACAGCAATTGTTCATTTCCAATGTTAACCTAAAAAAATTTACCTATAACATTACCTGAAATAAGAGAAGTATGTCCATGTGGCTAAAGCAGCTACTTAGGAAATTCAACCCTTCCTTAAAGGTTCAGGAAAGCTCCCTGGTCTGCCCACTTTGCTCTCCGTCACCATACTTGCCCCTCCCCATACCTGAATGATCAGCTATTTATATATACAAGGCCTGCATACTTACTGCTTCATCATACTTTTTCTGTTTTATATAAGATCTTGCTTTTCTTAAAATGTTGATCTGTTTAGAATCAGAAAGCGAGCTACAAAAGAAAAAAAATGCTTTAGGTTTAAAATGCTTCTTCATTTTAATCACATTTTTTCTTGGTTCTTTGCTTAATTGAAAATAAAAAGATGGTGAAAATTGAGTAAAGACAGAAAGAAACAAACAAACAAACTCTGAGCCAAATTGTATCACTGCTGGTTATCTGAACTCTTCCAAGAAATAACTTATAAATTAAATTTGGTTTTCTTGACTCAAAGTTTCAACTGCCAAACTCCACTTATGACAGTCATACAATACATCATTGGAAGAAATGTAATGCTCTGGCTAACACAGAAATTCTGATTAAATCAATGTAATTAATGGAACAACAAATGAGTGGTCTGAGTTACAACACTCAGCTCTCTCATGCTCATGGTAGACACAACAGACAGGGCAGATTCACTACGGTGCTTTGTACCCTTGAGCCAGACAGGGCCTGACAATTTTCATTATCTAAGAGATCTGAGCAGAGCTTAACCAACAATTAAAGTTAGTGAATAATTTGAATATATTTGCTATTTTTGTATTACACCATATACTTTTTTGGTTTTCCTATCTTGCATTTCTCTTTCCACCATTTCCCTGTCCTTGTTTTACCACAGTAAAAACCTTAAATACAAAGGAGAAATACTCCTAATACTGCATAAGTAATTTTTAAATAAGTATATTTAAACACAAAATTGAATATATACTGCTTAACTAGCATCTACATTCCTAAAGTGAATACCTTTACATTTTAAAAGTATAAAAAAGTTATTTAAGGATATATTAGGTTGGATCATTTGAAATTGATGTTTTTATATGTCAAAAACTACTAAATTAAATTTTGATAATTTCATATGGCTCAATAATCACTTGTCTTCTTTCTACTTGGTTTCAGCAGCTTCTAAAGAGATGAGACGGAGACTTTGTAGAAAGTTCATCTTTTAAGCAATGTTATTAGTTTGGGTGGGTCACAGACATCTTTCAGAATCTGAAACTTGCTCTAGAAAAATAAATAATCCAAAATCTTACATATAATTTCAGAAAATTCAAGAACCCCAGAACTCAACTATGAACTCTCTACAGTTCTATAGAGGCTTGATTAAGAATATGTGCCTACTCCAAGGGATCCCAGATCTTGCAACTCATGGGAACCCAATCACTTTGCCAGATTGTAGGAAAATCCCCCACCCCTGGACTCAATGGGATGTGGAGGAAAAAGGTACCAGGAAGCAAGAATACATGAAAGAAAAACAAATTACTTCAAACTGTTGCCATGATCCAGTTCTCTGTCCTTCAGACACCACACATTTTGGAATATCTTCCTAGAAGTCTTAGAAATGGAATTACTGGGCCAAAGGGCACAGGAATTCTTTGAAGGCTACACCTAAGATAAATTTTCCGAAGTTCTATAAAACCCTTCTAAGTTGATCTTCCTTCCCCTTGCTCTAATCCACTCCACTTCCTAAAACACTGATTACATCTTCTGATATACTTGAAATTGATATGGGTATATTATTGTCTACTTCATCAATTCTAAATGTCCTGGACTACTGATGACCATCTCCTTCTATTCTACTTAATTTCCCATTATCCCAAATATATACTCTCAGTTATAAAATGGTTAAGCTCTTCATTCTTCACCTATCTTGCCTTCACGTCTGAGTTATTGTTCATAAAGATCCTCCAGTCTCTGCTTTCCAAAATCAAATCTTATCATCCTTTATGGTCTACTCCAAATCTCACCTCACACCATTAGCACTTTAGTGTGGTCTCATCATCAATTTATTTCTCTTCAATTAAATTTTAACCTTCATGAGGGCCACTAATTATTTACATTAATATCAATAATACTCAGCAAAGTGCAAAGCACATAAAATGAATCAATAAATCTTAATTGATTAAAATGCTATAAGGAGAGGAGCTTCAAGATGGCAGAAGAGTAAGACGTGGCGATCAACTTCCTCCCCACAAATACATCAGAAATACATCTACATGTGGAACAACTCCTACAGAACACCTACTAAACACTGGCAGAAGACCTCAGACCTCCCAAAAGGCAAGAAACTCCCCACGTACCTGGGTAGGGCAAAAGAAAAAAGAATAAACAGAGACAAAAGAACAGGGACGGGACCTGCACCAGTGAGAGGGAGCTGTGAAGGAGGAAAGGTTTCCACACACTAGGAGCCCCTTCACGGGCGGGAACTGCGGGTGGCGGAGTGGGGAGCCTCGGGGCCACGGAGGAGAGCACAGCAACAGGGGTGCGGAGGGCAAATCGGAGAGACTCCCGCACAGAGAGGATCGGTGCCGACCGGCACGCACCAGCCCGAGAGGCTTGTCTGCTCACCTGCCGGGGCGAGCGGGGCTGGGAGCTGAGGCTCGGGCTTCGGTTGGAGCGCCGGGAGAGGACTGGGGTTGTCAGCGTGAACACAGCCTGAAGGGGGCTAGTGCGCCACAGCTCGCCGGGAGGGAGTCCCGGAAAAAGTCTGGACCTGCCGAAGAGACAAGAGACTTTTTCTTGCCTCTTTGTTTCCTGGTGCGCGAGGAGAGGGGATTAAGAGCGCTGCTTAAAGGAGTTCTAGAGACGGGCGTGAGCCGTGGCTATCAGCGCGGACCCCAGAGACTGGCATGAGATGCTAAGGCAGCTGCTGCCGCCACCAAGAAGCCTGTGTGCGAGCACAGGTCACTCTCCACACCTCCCCTCCCGGAGCCTGTGCAGCCCGCCACTACCAGGGTCCTGAGATCCAGGGACAACTTCCCCGGGAGAACGCACGGCATGCCTCAGGCTGGTGCAACATCACGCCGCCCTCTGCCACAGCAGGCTTGCCCCACACTCTGTACCCCTCCTTCCCCCAGGCCGGGGTGAGCCAGAGCCCCTGAATCAGCTGCTCCTTTAACCCCGTCCTGTCTGAGCAAAGAACAGACGCCCTCAGGCGACCTACACGCAGAGGCGGGACCAATGCCAAAGCTGAACCCTGGGAGCTGTGCGAACAAAGAGAAAGGGAAATTTTCCCCAGCAGCCTCAGGAGCAGTGAATTAAATCTCCACAAACAACTTGATGTATCCTGCATCTGTGGAATACCTGAATAGACAATGAATCATCCCAAATTGAAGAGGTGGACTTTGGGAGCAACGATATATATATATATTTTTTCCCTTTTTCTCTTTTTGTGAGTGTGTATGTGTATGCTTCTGTGTGTGATTTTGTCTGTATAATTTTGCTTTTACCATTTGTCCTAGGGTTCCGTCTGTCCATTTTTTTTTTTGTTAGCACTTCTTATCATTGGTGGATTTGTGTTTTTGGTTTGGTTGCTCTACTCTTTTTTTTTTTTATTACTTAAAAAAAGCTTTTTTTTAATGATTTTTTTTTATTTTAATAACTATTTTATTTTATTTTATTTATTTATTTTCTCCCTTTTATCTTGAGCCTTGTGGATGACAGGCTCTTGGTACTCCAGCCAGCTGTCAGAGCTGTGCCTCTGAGGTGGAAGAGCCAAGTTCACAACATTGGTCCACAAGAGACCTCCCAGCTCCACATGATATCAAATGGCGAAAATCTCCCAGAGACCTACATCTCAATGCCAAGACCCAGCTCCACTCAATGATCAGCAAGCTACAGCGCGGGACACCCTAAGCCAAACAACTAGCAACACAAGAACACAACCCCATCCATTAGCAGAGAAGTTGCCTAAAACCATAATAAGGCCAAGACACCCCAAAACACACCACCAGACGTGGACCGGCCCACCAAAAAGACAAGATCCAGCCTCATCCACCAGAACACAGGCACTACTCCCCTGCACCAGGAAGCCTACACTACCCACTGAACCAACCTTAGCCACTGGGGACAGACACCAAAAACAAGGGAAACTACGAACCTCCAGCCTGTGAAAAGGAGACCCCAAACATAGTAAGTTAAGCAAAATGAGAAGACAGAGAACCACACAGCAGATGAAGGAGCAAGGTAAAAACCCACCAGACCTAACAAATGAAGAGGAAATAGGCAGTCTACCTGAAAGAGAATTCAGAATAATCAAAGAAAAGATGATCCAAAATCTTGGAAATAGAATGGAGAAAATACAAGAAACGTTTAACAAGGACCTAGAAGAAACAAAGAGCAAACAAACGGTGATGAACAACACAATAAATGAAACTAAAAATTCTCTAGAAGGCATCAATAGTAGAATAACTGAGGCAGAAGAACGGATAAGTGACCTGGAAGATAAAATAGTGGAAATAAATACTGCAGAGCAGAATAAAGAGAAAGAATGAAAAGAATTGAGAACAGTGTCAGAGTCCTCTGGGACAACATTAAACACACCAACATTCGAATTATAGGGGTTCCAGGAGAAGAAGAGAAAAAGAAAGGGACTGAGAAAATATTTGAAGAGATTATAGTGGAAAGCTTCCCTAATAAGGGAAAGGAAATAGTTAATCAAGTCCAGGAAGCACAGAGAGTCCCATACAGGATAAATTCAAGGAGAAAAATGTAAAGACACATATTAATCAAACAATCAAAAATTAAATACAAAGAAAACATATTAAAAGCAACAAGGGAAAAACAACAAATAACATACAACGGAATCCCCATAAGGTTAACAGCTGATTTTTCAGCAGAAACTCTGCAAGCCAGAAGGGAATGGCAGGATATATTTAAAGTGATGAAGGGGAAAAACCTACAACCAAGATTACTCTACCCAGCAAGGATCTCATTCAGATTTGACAGAGAAATTAAAAGCTCTACAGACAAGCAAAAGCTAAGAGAATTCAGTACCACCAAACCAGCAATTTATAACAAATGCTAAAGGAACTTCTCTAGGCAGGAAACACAAGAGAAGGAAAAGACCTACAGTAACAAACCCAAAACAATTAAGAAAATGGTAATAGGAACATACATATCGATAATTACCTTAAATGTAAATGGATTAAGTGCTCCAATGAAAAGACACAGACTGGCTGAATGGATACAAAAACAAGACCCATATATATGCTGTCTACAACAGACCCACTTCAGACCTAGAGACACATTCAGACTGAAAGTGAGGGGATGGAAAAAGATATTGCATGCAAATGGAAATCAAAAGAAAGCTGGAGTAACAATTCTCATATCAGACAAAATAGACTTTAAAACAATGACTATTACCAGAGACACAGAAGGACGCTACATAATGATCAAGGGATCAATCCAAGAAGAAGACATAATAATTGTAAATATTTATGCATCTGACACAGGAGCACCTCAATACATAAGGCAAATACTAACAGCCATAAAAGGGGAAATCGACAGTAACACAATCATAGTAAGGGATTTTAACACCCCACTTTCACCAATGAACAGATCATCCAAAATGAAAATAAATAAGGAAACACAGGCTTCAAATGATATATTAAATAAGATGAACTTAATTGATATTTATAGGACATTCCATTCCAAAACAACAGAATACTCTTTCTTCTCAAGTGCTCACGGAGCATTCTCCAGGATAGATCATATCTTGGCTCACAAATCAAGCCTTGGTAAATTTAAGAAAGTTGAAATCGTATCAAGCATCTTTTCCAACCACAATGCTATGAGACTAGATATCAATTACGAGAAAAAAATCTGTAAAAAATACAAACACATGGAGGCTAAGCAATACACTACTTAATAACCAAGAGATCACTGAAGAAATCAAAGAGGAAATCAAAAAATACCTAGAAAAAAATGACAATGAAAACACGATGACCCAAAACCTATGGGATGCAGCAAAAGCAGTTCTAAGAGGGCAGTTTATAGCAATACAATCCTACCTTAAGAAACAAGAAACATCTTAAATAAACAACCTAACCTTACACCGAAAGCAATTAGAAAAAGAAGAACAAAAAACCCCCAAAGTTAGCAGAAGGAAAGAAATCATAAAGATCAGATCAGAAATAAATGAAAAAGAAATGAAGGAAACAATAGCAAAGATCAATAAAACTAAAAGCTGGTTCTTTGAGAAGATAAACAAAATTCATAAACCATTAGTCAGACTCATCAAGAAAAAAAGGGAGAAGACTCAAATCAATAGATTTAGAAATGAAAAAGGAGAAGTAACAACTGACACTGCAGAAATACAAAGGATCACAAGAGATTACTACAAGCAACTATATGCCAATAAAATGGACAACCTGGAAGAAATGGACAAATTCTTAGAAATGCATAACCTGTGGAGACTGAACCAGGAAGAAATAGAAAATATGAACAGACCAATCAGAAGCACTGAAATTGAAACCGTGATTAAAAATCTTCCAACAAACAAAACGCCAGGACCAGATGGCTTCACAGGTGAATTCTATCAAACATTTAGAGAAGAGGTAACACCTATCCTTCTCAAACTGTTCCAAAATATAGCAGATGGAGGAACACTTCCAAACTCATTCTACGAGGTCACCATCACCGTGATACCAAAACCACACAAAGATGTCTCAAAGAAAGAAAACTACAGGCCAATATCACTGATGAACATAGATGCAAAAATCCTCAACAAAATACTAGCAAACAGAATCCAACAGCACACTAAAAGGATCACACACCATGATCAAGTGGGGTTTATCCAGGAATGCAAGGATTCTTCAATGTACGCAAATCAATCAATGTGATACACCATATTAACAAATTGAAGGAGAAAACCCAAATGATCATCTCACTAGATGCAGAGAAAGCTTTCGACAAAATTCAACACCCATTTATGATAAAAACCCTCCAGAAAGTAAGCATAGAGAGAACTTAGCTCAACATAATAAAGGCCATATATGACAAACCCACAGCCAACATCGTCCTCAATGGTGAAAAACTGAAACCATTTTGTCTAAGATCAGGAACAAGACCAGGCTGCCAACTATTATTCAACATAGTTTTGGAAGTCCTAGCCACGTCAATCAGAGAAGAAAAAGAAATTAAAGGAATACAAATTGGAAAAGGAGAAGTAAAACTGTCTCTGCTTGCAGATGACATGATACTATACATAGAGAATCCTAAAAATGCCACTGGAAAACTACTAGAGCTAATCAATGAATTTGGTAAAGTAGCAGGATACAAAATTAATGCACAGAAATCTCTGGCATTCCTATACACTAAGGATGAAAAATCTGAAAGTGAAATCAAGAAAACACTCCCATTTACCATTGCAACAAAAAGAATAAAATACCTAGGAATAAACCTACCTAAGGAGACAAAAGACCTGTATGCAGAAAATTATAAGACACTGATGAAAGAAATTAAAAATGATACGAATAGATGGAGAGATATACCATGTTCTTGGATTGGAAGAATCAACATTGTGAAAATGACTCTACTACCCAAAGCAATCTACAGATTCAATGCAATCCCTATCAGACTACCACTGGCATTTTTCACAGAACTAGAACAAAAAATCTCACAATTTGTATGGAAACACAAAAGACCCCGAATAGCCAAAGCAATTTTGAGAACGAAAAATGGAGCTGGAGGAATCAGGCTTCCTGACTTCAGACTATACTACAAAGCTACAGTAATCAAGACAGTATGGTACTGGCACAAAAACAGAAATATAGATCAATGGAACAGGATAGAAAGCCCAGAGATAAACCCACGCACATATGGTCACCTTATCTTTGACAAAGGAGGCAGAAATGTACAGTGGAGAAAGGACAGCCTATTCAATAAGTGGTGCTGGGAAAACTGGACAGCTACATGTAAAAGTATGAGATTAGATCACTCCCTAACACCATACACAAAAATAAGCTCAAAATGGATTAAAGACCTAAATGTAAGGCCAGAAACTATCAAACTCTTAGAGGAAAACATAGGCAGAACACTCTATGACATAAATCACAGCAAGATCCTTTTTGACCCACCTCCTAGAGAAATGGAAATAAAAACAAAAGTAAACAAATGGGACCTAATGAAACTTAAAAGCTTTTGCGCAGCAAAGGAAACCATAAAGAAGACCGAAAGACAACCCTCAGAATGGGAGAAAATATTTGCAAATGAAGCAACTGACAAAGGATTAATCTCCAAAATTTATAAGCAGCTCATGCAGCTTAATAACAAAAGAACAAACAACCCAATCCAAAAATGGGCAGAAGACCTAAATAGACATTTCTCCAAAGAAGATATACAGAGTGCCAACATACACATGAAAGAATGCTCAACATCACTAATCATTAGAGAAATGCAAATCAAAACTACAATGAGATATCATCTCACACCAGTCAGAATGGCCATCATCAAAAAATCTAGAAACAATAAATGCTGGAGAGGGTGTGGAGAAAAGGGAACCCTCTTACACTGTTGGTGGGAATGTAAATTGATACAGCCACTGTGGAGAACAGTATGGAGGTTCCTTAAAAAGCTACAAATAGAACTACCATATGACCCAGCAATCCCACTACTGGGCATATACCCTGAGAAAACCATAATTCAAAAAGAGTCATGTACCAAAATGTTCATTGCAGCTCTATTTACAATAGCCCAGAGATGGAATCAACCTAAGTGTCCATCATCGGATGAATGGATAAAGAAGATGTGGCACATATATACAATGGAATATTACTCAGCCATAAAAAGAGACGAAATTGAGCTATTTGTAATGAGGTGGATAGACCTAGAGTCTGTCATACAGAGTGAAGTAAGTCAGAAAGAGAGAGACAAATACCGTATGCTAACACATATATATGGAATTTAAGAAAAAAAAAAATGTCATGAAAAACCTAGGGGTGAAACAGGAATAAAGACACAGACTTACTAGAGAACGGACTTGAGGCTATGGGGAGGGGGAAGGGTAAACGGTGACAAAGCAATAAAGAGGCATGGACATGTATACACTACCAAACGTAAGGTAGATAGCTAGTGGGAAGCAGCCGCATAGCACAGGGAGATCAGCTCGGTGCTGTGTGACCGCCTGGAGGGGTGGGATAGGGAGGGTGGGAGGGAGGGTGACGCAAGCGGGAAGAGATATGGGAACATATGTATATATATAACTGATTCATTTTGTTGTGAAGCTGAAACTAACATACCATTGTAAAGCAATTATGCTCCAATAAAGATGTTTAAAAAAAAAAAAAAAGAAATTAAAGGAATACAAATTGGAAAAGGAGAAGTAAAACTGTCTCTGCTTGCAGATGACATGATACTATACATAGAGAATCCTAAAAATGCCACTGGAAAACTACTAGAGCTAATCAATGAATTTGGTAAAGTAGCAGGATACAAAATTAATGCACAGAAATCTCTGGCATTCCTATACACTAATGACAAAATATCTGAAAGAGAAATTAAGGAAACACTCCCATTTACCACTGCAGCAAAAAGAATAAAATATCTAGGAATAAACCTACTTAAGGAGACAAAAGACCTGTATGCAGAAAACTATAAGACACTGATGAAAGAAATTAAAGATGATAGAAATAGATGGAGAGATATACCATGTTCTTGGATGGGAAGAATCAACATTGTGAAAATGACTCTAATACCCAAAGCAATCTACAGATTCAATGCAATCCCTATCAGACTACCACTGGCATTTTTCACAGAACTAGAACAAAAAAGTTCACAAATTGTATGGAAACACAAAAGACCCCGAATAGCCAAAGCAATCTTGAGAACGAAAAACAGAGCTGGAGGAATCAGGCTCCCTGACTTCAGACTATACTACAAAGCTACAGTAATCAAGACAGTATGGTACTGGCACAAAAACAGAAATATAGATTAATGGAACAGGATAGAAAGCCCAGAGATAAACCCATGCACATATGGTCACCTTATCTTTGATAAAGGAGGCAAGAATATACAGTGGAGAAAAGACAGCCTCTTCAATAAGTGGTGCTGGGAAAACTGTACAGTTACATGTAAAAGAATGAAGTTAGAACACTTCCTAACACCACACACAAAAATAAACTCAAAATAGATTAAAGACCTAAATGTAAGTCCAGACACTATTAAACTCTTAGAGGAAAACATAGGCAGAACACTCCATGACATAAATCAGAGCAAGATCCTTTTTGACCCACCTCCTAGAGAAATGAAAACAAAAATAAACAAATGGGACCTAATGAAACTTCAACGCTTTTGCACAGCAAAGGAAACCATAAACGAGACAAAAAGACAACCTTCAGAATGGGAGAAAATATTTGCAAATGAAGCAACTGACAAAGGATTAATCTCCAAAATTTACAAGCAGCTCATGCAGCTCAATATTAAAAAAACAAACAACCTGGGCTTCCTGGTGGCGCAGTAGTTGAGAGTCCGCCTGCCGATGCAGGGGACACGGGTTCGTGCCCTGGTCCGGGAAGATCCCACATGCCGCAGAGCGGCTGGGCCCGTGAGCCATGGCCGCTGAGCCTGCGCGTCCGGAGCCTGTGCTCCGCAACAGGAGAGACAACAACAGTGAGAGGCCCACATACTGAAAAAAAAAAAAAAAAAACCTAATCCAAAATTGGGCAGATGACCTAAGCGACATTTCTCCGAAGAAGATATACAGATTGCCAAGAAACACATGAAAGAATGCTCAACATCATTAATCATTAGAGAAATGCAAATCAAAACTACAATGAGATATCATCTCACACCAGTCAGAATGGCCATCATCAAAAAATCTACAAACAATAAATGCTGGAGAGAGTGTGGAGAAAAGGGCACCCTCTTGCACTGTTGGTGGGAATGTAAATTGATACAGCCCCTATGGAGAAGAGTATGCCAGTTCTTTAAAAAACTAAACATAGAACTACCATACGACCCAGCAATCCCACTACTGGGCATATACCCTGAGAAAACCATAATTCAAAAAGAGTCATGTACCACAATGTTCATTGCAGCTCTATTTACAATAGCCAGGACATGGAAGCAACCTACGTGTCCATGGACAGATGAATGGATAAAGAAGATGTGGCACATATATACAATGGAATATTACTCAGCCATAAAAAGAAACGAAATTGAGTTATTTGTAGTGAGGTGGATGGACCTAGAGGCTGTCTTACAGAATGAAGTAAGTCAGAAAGAGAAAAACAAATACCGTATGCTAAGACATATATATGGAATCCAAAAAAAGAAAAAAAAAAAGGTCATGAAGAACCTAGGGGAAAGATGGGAACAAAGACACAGATCTAATAGAGAATGGACTTGAGGACACGGGGAGGGGGAAGGGTAAGCTGGGACAAAGTGAGAGAGTGGTAATGTATATATGGTATACACTACCAAATGTAAAATAGATAGCTAGTGGAAAGCAGTTGCATAGCACAGGGAGATCAGCTCGCTGCTTTGTGACCAGGTAGAATGGTGGGATAGGGAGGGTGGGAAAGAGGAAGATGCAAGAGGGAAGAGATATGGGGATATATGTGTATGTATAACTCATTCACTTTGTTATAAAGCAGAAACTGACACACCATTGTAAAGCAATTATACTCCAATAAAGATGTTTAAGAAAATGCTATCAAAATATTGCAGACCTAAAAAAGGAAGAAAAATAAAAGAATGTACCTTGCTATTCTTAAAGCACCTAACAATTTGCTAAACTAAATAAAAAAAGGGAAAAAAAGCTTGTCTGGAAATAAATTACTTAAGCTAATTTATGTTCTCAAGTGAAGTCTTAAAAAAAAATAAGAAACATTTTTAAAGAGAAATACTTGTTACATTACATTATATACATATTTTATATGAAATATTACATTATATATGGAGTATTAGAAACCATGGTCAGTCTAATTTATATTTTTCTAAATGGACTCTATAAATTTAGGGACATACCAAAGGTTCAGAATGTGTCTGGAATTCATCAAAATGTTCTATACAAACCTCACTGTTGCATTATGACATTAAAGACTCTTATAAACGTGTTCCCCATGTAATTTTTTTAGTTTTCCATAAGTTGAGAACGACTGCCAAATAAGTCTTAGTATCACATATTTTAAACATAAAGAAGTTTTGTGAAAAATAAAAAGTCCAGAATATAAGGTACAATATTTTAACATCCATGTAAAAAAGACAAAACAAATAAGAACCAAAGAAGGGGGGTTGGCAAGGGAGTAATCAAAGGAGTAATGTATACAAATTAAAATGAATAACGGGGAGCTGCACGTGCCAATGCTGGTAAATCTTGAAAATCATACTGAAGGGAAAAAAAGAGAATTGTAGAAAAAAAAATTGGTAGATTTTAAAAATAGGGATTCAATTATATTACACCACTTTACTTCTTAAGAAAAAAAGAGGATCTAAAGAAATATGGTAAAATGTTAACATTTTTAAAACCTGGATTGTAGGTACAAGGATTTTTGTTATAGTCTTCATTCTTTTCAGTGTGTTTGAATAATTTCATAATTAAAATCAAAAATATGTAGCCAAAGGGATATATACATACACATACATAGGTACACATGATATATATATAGACAGATACATAAGAAACTGCAGCTACACCTCCAGGAACAAAGACTGTAAAGACTGGAACACACCAGGCACGGGAACTTTTTATTATCATCTGTGTGACTTTTATTGTGAAGATGTATTACTTTTTTTTTTTCTTAATTCATTTATTTTGTTTTATTTATTTTTGGCTGTGTTGGGTCTTCGTCGCTGCGCGCTGTCTTTCTCTAGTTGTGGCGAGCAGGGGCTACTCTTCGCTGTGGTGCGCAGGCTTCTCATTGCAGTGGCGTCTCTTGGTGAGGAGCACAGGCTCTCGGTGTGCAGGCTTCAGTAGTTGCAGCACACGGGCTCAGTAATTGCGGCACACAGGCTTAGGTGCTCCGTGGCATGTGGGATCTTCCTGGACCAGGGACTGAACCCGTGTCCCCTGCATTGGCAGGCGGATTCTTAACCACTACACCACCAGGGAAGCCCCAAGATGTATTACTTTTTCATTCACATTTTACTAACCAGATTTTTAAAATAATTAAAACATTAAAATTTAACCATAGTTTCTGGCTATGATGGAGAAGCTTTGGCATACCAATGCTCCCACCAGGAACAACCAGAAAGCCTGATAAAACAAAATTAAAAATAAATTTGAAGGTACTGGAGAGCTAGCAGACCCTTGATGGTCTTAAGACCATCAAGAATTGAAGGGTTTGGACCCTAGAAAGAAATCACACAGAAAATTGTAACCCTTAGGGCATCTGTACACAAGGAAAAAGGCTGAGAATTTGGGCAGATGGCTGCTGCCAGGATGTAGAGAATCCAACAAAGCCTTTGGCAATCTTATCAGACTGTAGAGATAAAAATTAAGGTTTGCAGCATCCCATGAAGCCGGGACTTGAGGACCCAAAAGAGAATAAAAATAAGAGAACAATATACAATTTTCATTCTGGATTTTTAAAAAAAAGACATGAAAAGAAGGTTATCTGGAATTACTTAAACTAAT
Organism: Globicephala melas; assembly: GCF_963455315.2. NCBI lineage: Eukaryota > Metazoa > Chordata > Mammalia > Artiodactyla > Delphinidae > Globicephala > Globicephala melas. The sequence goes on from NC_083326.1 coordinate 16,719,583, forward strand.
TTAATACAGATTCTGAAGTGAAGTCTTAAGAAAAATGAGAGAAGGAATTTTTATAAGCAAGAATTTATATATGGAGAACTCAGATAAAGAAACAGAGGCCAAGTGCTGGTAAGAGGGAAGGTGAACTTTACACTCAGCCGAATTCTTCAGCTGTTTAGGACAAGAGGACAAGAAGTTGGGGAGAAGGCACCTGAAAAGTAGGACAGTAATCTCAAGATATATGAGAGAGAAAATCTGATGTTTAGGAGGCACCTAAGAGGAAGGGCTCTAGCTAACACAACAAGCTTCAGCTGAGATCCATGGGTGGCTCCACTCTAAGAGCAGACACAAACCAGTGGGAAGAAGAGACAAAGGAACAAACTGCAACACAGCTTTGAGTCAGCTACTGCTCTGCGCCTGTCAGAGGTTAAGGTAAGACCTCTCCAGAGAATGAGATAATCCAGAGCTTCTAAAACTTTTAATGTACAATGATAAGGGTTCATTTAAAAACTACCAGACTCAACAACAGGACCAACTGACAAAGGACAACAGTAACAAACTCACAAACAATACGGTTATTGGTGTTATCAAGTACAGACTTTAAAATAATTGTGGTTAATATATTCAATAATGGAGAATAAGACAGAAAATTGCACCACGTATCTGGAATCTACTTTTTACATAAATTGAAATAAAAGTCCTAGAACTGAAAAACAAGTGATAACTGATAGCCACAAACTAGACAAAGCAGAAGAGAGATTTGGTATATCAGAAGATAGGTCAATAGAAAATATCTTGCCTCAATCTTGAAGAGCAGAAAGAAAATACAGAAAAGACCATTTAAAAAATCAACCATACACATCATTGTTAACAGGAACATATATATATATATATATATATAGATATATATATTTCTCCTGTATATATACACACACACACATATATATATATACACACATAATTGGAATCACAAAGAGGGAGAAGAGAGAGAATTTGGCAGAAGTAATATTTATGATAATAGCAATGCAACATTTCTACACAGTAATTTGTATGAAAATTTTTCCTCTATTGACAAAATCTTTTATATTGAAAACATCAAGTTTTAAAAGAATCTATTATCAACATGTTAAGCTTAATTAAAAAGCAAAAGAGAAATAAATATTAATTGTGCACATTTCTTTGCTGTGATTGCTATTGTTTCATCTTTTTTCCATAGTTATATGAACACTGTAGAAGAAACTAAACCATGTTTTAGAATTATCAAGACTTTCAGCATTTTTTCAGGGTGAACTAGTGTTTGGAGGGTGAAATCTCCTTAAAATGCTACCCTTAGAAGTATTATATATTCTTTACTCAGATTTTTATCATTTGCATTTACAAATGATATTTTAGAGATACCTAATGATACCTACTCCATTCCTTTTTAGAATATCTATTTAAAGGAAAAACTATATCAAGAAGACAAAGAGAAAGCAGGAAAAAAAAGTATTTATAGAATAATTTGTACTCCTTTAGACTGACCAATGACATAGAATCTTATCTTTCATGTCATAATAAAGTAAATGAATATTTTCCAATATAGGTATGTGATGTATAAAAGTTACTTTTTAAAAAAATATTTATTTATTTATTTTTGGCTGTGTCAGGTCTTTGTTGATGTACGCAGGCTTTCTCTAGTTGTGGCGAGCAGGGGCTACTCTTCATTACGGTGCGCGGGCTTCTCATTGTGGTGGCTTCTCTTGCTGCAGAGCATGGGCTCTAGGTGCGCGGGCTTCCATAGTTATGGCTCGCATGCTCTGGAGTGCAGGCTCAGTAGTTGTGGCATGTAGGATCTTCCAGAACCAGGGCTCAAACCTGTGTCCCCTGCATTAGCAGGAGGATTCTTAACTACTGTGCTACCAGGGAAGTCCCCAAAGTTACTTTTTTAAAAGAAGAATTTCGGGTTTGAGGCAGAAAATTACACTTTTAGTAAATAATTAGTAAATCAGATGGATGAAGTGGTAGAAAGATTCACATTAAAACAAATATTTAAAATTTGGTCCAAGGGAGGAATTTTAATCCATATCAGACTAAAAGAAATAAATATATTAAAAAGAATCAAAGTATCTTTTGTCATTTTAGTAGAAAATATTAATATTAAAATATTCTGTTAAAATTTATTTCAGTTCCCTGAATTTAAATAGTGATTTTTAAATAAAATATAACAGATGTTTTGGCTTCTATTGGCAAGGTACAATATCTCCGTCCCATTTTCATTTTTTTCTAAAATATCTCTTAAGAGTCTTCTCTTGTTCTTTTCTCATTTCATGGAATTTTTTTCTTTTAATGTTTTTCTTATCTTACTTTAGTCTCTATACACACTTTTCAAATAGAAAGTGTTTTTTCCTCCTTTTTAAGGTACTTTCAATGTAGCCAAACTATACTTTTTCTAGTCATGTAGCTCCACCTGCTGGTCATTCCTTGGCATAGACTCAGGGTCCATTAGACCCAATTTTAGTTTTGAGGGTTTTTTAAGCAGTTCTATTTGTCATAATGAATATTTCATGATTTTTATTCTTTCTTAGAGGTCTTTAAAATATCAAAGGTAAAATTTACTTATTTTTTAAATAATAGGATAAAATAGGATATGCGATTACCATATGGATCCATTGGACCCTTTTACAAGTCTAAGATATGTTACAGGATCTTAGCAATCTTGTTCTTCCTCTATCTTGACACATTTGCTATTTCATCACCCTAGGAACTATTACATTATTCACCAATTATTCATTCTAGGAAAGACTAAATAAGACAATGGAAGAATGGTAGAGAGATATTATTAAACCTAAATCTAGCGATGCTGGTGAAATTAATCACACAAGTAAAATCTCAAGACTGAATATCCTAGATAGCTGTCAATATCCTAGATAAGTTTTCTTACATTTAAGAACTGATGAGTGAACAATATATTTCTAACAAGAAAAAGGAAATATGGTACTTATTCAAGAAGGAAGGACTTCATTGAACAATTATTTGTAACAAGAACCTGAGCTGTTTTACAAAAAGGATGTGTGACCACAGCATTCTTTCATCTTTTATGATGTTTATGTTCCAATAATTACTTGATATAGTTTCTAAGTGGACAATGCTAATATTAGGTGTATATATAAAGGTGACTGGAAGGAAAGAGATGGTGTAGAAATGAAAAAAACTCATTGGATTAGAGAAAAATAAAGAGCCCATTGTACTCAGATGATAAATGATGATAACTGTTTTTCCTGGTATACTGAACATATGTAACAGGGAAAACAGGATACTACTCATAATAGAAATAAAATATCCAGGAATAAAATAATGAGAAATGTATATTGGATGGGAAAAGATAAAATTTTACTTAGGGACATAACAGAAGCTATAAATAAATAAACAAAGTTCAATAGTGTAAAAACATCAATTCTCTCCAAATTGCTTCCTAAATACAGTGTAATAACCAAAGAATTTTTTATGTAATTCAAGTTGATGATTCTCAAATTTACATGGAAGAATATATTTCTTTTTTATCTGTGCTCATAACTTTTATGATTTCGATTCATGCCAATGATTAGAATACCGTTTTTTTTTGTTTTTTGGGGTTTTTTTGCCGCACTGTGTGGCTTACAGGATCTTAGATTGAGCCCAGGCCCACGTCAGTGAAAGTGCCAAGTCCTAACCACTGGACCGCCAGGGAACTACCTATTTTTTGTTTCTTTTTAAATTATGTTTTATCAAAGCAATATATACATATAATTTTTTTAAATCAAAAACAGTACAGAGGGGCAAAATGACAACCAATGTGTCCCTGCCCCACCCTTCTCAGCTCTCAGTTCCCCAACCCAGAAATAAAAACTTTCACGTGTCTGTTATTCTGGTAGTTACCCTCATTTTTCTTAATAATATGCTTTTATTACTATATCTTTTTTAAAAAATTTATTTACTTATTTGTTTTTATTTTTGGCTGTATTGGGTCTTCGTTGCTGTGCACAGACTTTCTCTAGTTGTGGTGAGTGGGAGCAACTCTTCGTTGCAGTGCGTGGGCTTCTCATTGCAGTGGCTTCTCTTGTTGCAGAGCACGGGCTCTAGGCACGAGGGCTTCAGTAGATGTGGCTCGCGGGCTCTAGAGTGCTGGCTCAGTAGTTGTGGCACATGGGCTTAGTTGCTCTGCGGCATGTGGGATTTTCCTGGGTCAGAGCTCGAACCCGTGTCCCCGGCATTGGCGGGCGGATTCTTAACTACTGCACCACTAGGGAAGCCTCATTACTATTTCTTGACTTGATAACCTGAGACCCTTGCTGTTGACTCCCCGCTGACTCTGTTCCTGCTGTCTCCTCCCACCTCAATATGGTTATATTACTATTTTTACCTCCTGGTGGCTACGTTGGTCACTTTAATAATCTAATACCCAAATCTCTACCTTATTCTCTCAACTATAGCTGGAATCATCTCCACATTCTTTTTTATGAGAACAATAGCACCACTATTATTCCATTTATATTTCTGCCTTCCAACCTGTAGCCTTGTACATTGCCGAAGTTGGTAACATTTGCATTCTATTCTGTAATCATTATTAAGTCTTCCTTGCTCTGTCTAAGGTTTGACTCTAAAAGCTGAAAATCAATATTTACATTATTTATGATTACTTAAATGCTGTTCACTCAGTAGCAAAGTTTTATACTATAATTAAATTTTCTCATCTATTTCTTTGAAGTCTTGATCCACATGCCAATCTTCAAATCTTTCTTACAGTCCCAACAATTGCTCAAAATCATGTCACATCTTAGGTTCTTCAGATTTGAAGCCTGCTTTTATTGTACAATTTAAAATGTTTCCTTTTCCCCTAAGTTTCCAGTGTATGGGGGGTGAAGAAATGACACCTTCCAGTGTTTCCTCCAGCTTCTCATTCCGTGCAAATATTACTTAAAATTCATTTCACTTCTTTTGAGTTCTACTTGCTGTTCTAATTTGGAGGATTTGCCTCCCATTTGGACCATTCTTGTACAATTTATCATTCTGTAGGTTTTTAGTTGCATTTTGCATTTTTAAAAAAATGCATCCTATACTTTTTCTCATTTTGTAAAGTTTGTGCTGCTTTTTTATTTATGGATACAACAGTTTCTCAGATATTTCTGAGGATTTTAATATTTTTAAGCTCTTTTCTATTCCTTCAGTTATCTATTTCCTCACGAGTCAATTCTTTGTTTTACCCAAGGCTTTTCTCATCATACTGCAGGCTTTCAACGAATGATGATTTTCAGCCAGACAAGTTTGCAGGCAGGGTGGGTGAGCCAGTGGGTGAGAATCAACCATCCTGTTGGGCCCCCTGGTGACACAAAGCTAGCAGTGGCTCCGCAGGCAGGTGTTGAGCATGAAAGCAGGGGAAGTTCATGGTCAGCTCCCAGGCCAAGTGGAGGAAGGTGGGCAATGTGCACTTGAACCCCTTCCAGAAGAGCATTTCCCTGATCAGTCTTTCTCAAGTAGCTGATCTAAAGTAACTCTCAGTTACTTTCAATGTCCTGTGTATTTTCTTCATATCAAAAATTGATAATATATTTCTTGTTCATTTGTTTATTTTGTTACTGTCTGACTATACCACTACATTACAAATAAACAGATGCATATGATAGCTAAATGATATAATATAGGGCAAATTCTAATTGATAAAGACTTGGCTTATAGTCTTTATAAGTATATGTGATAATGCTACAATTAGGGACACTCCTCAAAAATAATTCTACCTTTGACATATGTAATATAATTAATTTCATAACTTGCAAATTCATAACTACCTTGTTAATGTCATAATTAATTAACATAACTTGTTAATGTCATAACTTGCAAAATCTTAATTTTGCTTTGTTTTTGCCCTCCTATACACACACACACACACACATACACACACACACACACACAAAGGCAGGCTGCCATAGAGAATGATGTGATTACGTGATTCAGAGGGCAATAGTTTCTAGTTTATGAATACTACACTAGTGCTATATAAGTAAAAATAACTCCAATGAAGTCATTCAATCAGATCCTTACCACCCATATTTCAAACAGTTTTTATTTATTTTGGTCAAGAACAAAATCCTTCCTAATTAAATGTGAATCCCTACTAACTGCAAACGAAGTCCAAGGAGGCTGAGAAAACCCGCCCGAGTCGGTGGTGCAGAGCCACATTTATGACTCAAATCTGCCCATTCTCAATTCAAGGAAAGTACGTCTTTCTGGATGTGGGACAAAATCTGCTGCCCACCAAAATCAACTCTCCTCTTTTCCCAAGTAGTTGTCAGTGTTTCCCAGAATTGTCTCATTGGCCTTTTCTTGTCACTTTTTATATTCTCCCCAGAGCCTCCTACATGTTTAACACTTTCCACCACCATCTTTATGCTGTTGGCTCCAAAATCTTAATAATCAATTCTCATCTCTATCTTGAAATTCAAGTCCTTATTTTTAACTAATTAACTGGTATCTTCAAATGTAAGTTGAACTCAGTAAATTCATCCTTACCTTTCATACTAGCTCTTCTTTCTTTCTATAAGCCATAATGGCACAAGCATCTTCCCAATCAACCAAACCAAGAGCCCCACACCTTCCCAGTCAAGCCCTGTTGAATTTATCTCCTTTATGTTTCCTATATCTCTCTGCACCCCTATATCTCCTCTACCAGCCATTCAAAGGTATATAGCATCTGGTTCATTATTTATAAAACAAGAGAAGAGGCTTTCATTTAGAAGACTGCACTAACGTACCCAAAAAAGACAATGTTTCTAAGTACCTAATCTATCCTGTCAAGCTTTCAAACTCAGTGAAAAATTATTTCCTACAAGTTAATAAAAAAATATAAGAGACTTACTTAAATGGTGTGAACAAAAATGGTAAAGTAGCTTCTTTTTTCTGAGCCATTTTCACCTGGGAACCAAGTATGAAAATACTTTATATTATAAATGAGAAAAAAAATTAATTTCATTTTGAAATATAAACATCCATTGAAATAGTTCTTCAGGGACAGAAATAAATGGAATTTTGTGTTGCTATATTATTTCATAAATATCTAAAGAAAATGTTAATATTATTGTACCATTACAATAAGCTGAGAATTAAGCATATCAAGCCTGCAAAATAACATATTGTAATGTAATTAAACTATATTTCTTTAATTCTTAGGAAACAAAATAAGCCAAGCTGCATTAACATATTCTGTTATTAAGAATAACAGAAAGGGACTTCCCTGGTGGCGCAGTAGTTGAGAGTCTACCTGCCAGTACAGGGGACACGGGTTCGACCCCTGGTCCAGGAGGATCCCACATGCTGCGGAGCAACTAAGCTCGTGCACCACAACTAGTGAGCCTGCGCTCCAGAGCCCACGAGCCACAACTACTGAAGCCCGTGTACCCTAGAGCCCACACGCCGCAACTGCTGAGCCCACGCACCGCAACTACTGAAGCCCGCGTGTTCTAGGGCCAGCATGCCACAACTACTGAGCCCATGTGCTGCAACTACTAAAGCCCCTGCTCGCCGCAACTGGAGAAAGCCCGCACACAGCAATGGAGACCCAACGCAGCCAAAAACAAAAAAGAATAACAGAAAGTTTCAGTTAAATGGTCACCTCTTTAAGCTCTTAATGCATATAATAATATACATGGAATGACAAGAAATGTTGCAATCTCTAATCCTACTTCTACAAGGCAAATTTCATTGATAAAGACTTGGTTTGTAGTCTTTATGAGCATATGTGGTACTCTAACAATTAGGAACACTCCTCAAAGGTAATTCTACACCCTTAAACTGATTCATGGAACCTGCACCTCAGACATGTGAAACTTTAGGACATTAGTTAAACACACAAGATTTAAAGATAATAAATTATAGAAAATCATTTCTTGAAATGCAAAATCAAATATTTTCACTTAATATATGCAATTTTAAAATTGTAGTAGCGTCCATTTTTGTGTGTGGTCTTGTTTTACCTTGAACTGTTCAAGAATCTGTACTGCATTTGTAAACATGCTCTCTGCTTTGAAGAGATCAGTGCTGTTAAGTATATCCACAGGAAGGGTTCCCTGTAAATAATAGACACTGATTTAATATTAGTACTAACAAAGCTCAAAATATTCTTATAAAACAAAACAGACTTACAAAGGAAGCAACAGAGATGACATATGGACAAATTCTTGGAATAATTAAACAAAAAATCTTTTTAAAAACCATAACTAAAAAATGTTCTATTATTTTTTCTTACAAAGTAGATATAATAAAGTAAATAAAGCAAAAGAGATGAATTAAGTTCAACAAAACCTAACATTTATTTAAAGATTACTATGTGGCAGGCAGTGAACTAAAGGTGCTCTGCACACACACAAAATTACTATGGTGGGCCACAGCCAGCTCACTTAAAAAGAAAAAAAAGAAATAATAAGAAAAATAGGACTATATTACTATGTATAGTAACGGTAAGGATTGTTTTGTGAAACGTTGGTTTCAGTGACAGACATACACACACACTTATGACTATAGGGATCATATCAGAGTTCTGAGGTAGATGACATTATGTTTTTAAAGTTTGATTTGAAGGGCTAGAAAGAATGGCTGATGGGAATGGATTTTGTTTGTTTTTTAGCTTTTCAGCATCCAGTTCCCATTTTTAACAGCATTACCATTCTATGTTGAGATATCAGGTAGAGCATAGTAGGTCTCTAATGAGGCCCCCCCAGCCTTCCCTCACTGAAGGGTAGACAAATAACTGAGGCCAGACCACTCAAATGGTAAGCACTGGAATTTGACACTTGAGAGTCAAGGAACAGAGAGTACACCAGGTGTAATGCTACTCTCCCCCAGTGTCAGTGACCTTGCAGACTGGCCCTGCCATGGGACCACGGTGAGCTTCTTTCTCCAGAGTCTCTGGAGCACTCTTGGTTCCTGTTCATTTCCCAGTCTGGCCTTTGAGGACCCCTTTGATTTAGCAAACCAGCAATATCTTTTTAATAAATTTCCTTTAAATGGATTCAGTTTCTGCTTCTTACAATAAAAAATTACTTATATATTTTCATCATGTAACTAAAATACAAAGATATAAATCTATTTACATTTTAGAAAATAAAAAATTTTTAAGAAAAGCTATTAGGCTTGTGCTCCATGTTGTATTTCATACATAATTATGAGGTGTTACATCTTTAGAAAGAAATATAAAGGAAAAAAGTTTTAAATGTAATCAAAGATAATTCAGAAACACACAAAAAGTTAATTTTACTGTACAATAACTTTTTTTAATTCTGAGAGTTGATAAGAAAATTGTATTCTTTACCACTGAATTAAGAGGGAAGGGAACTCCAATAAGAGCAGCCATCAGTGGTGCAACATCAGCCTACAAACAGAAGAAGTTCAAATCTAAGAAGCTGACAGAGATCAACAAGGAAAGTAAATAATCTAATTAATATCACTGTAGTTTGAAAAATAACCATGATATTCATTATAATCCATTACCTTCAAACATTTATTTAATACATAGTAGGTACTGATCTCTAAAAAATGTCATTTGCTAGAGGTATGTGAACTTATGAAAACTTAAATTTGACAAGAAACCACTAGGAGCCCCAAATGTAAAACACATAAAAAGTTACTTATTCTAGATGCCAAAAACTTGACCACTTTATGCAACAGTGTTTGAGTATTATGAGAAGGATGCTTTAACTAGAAAATAAATAGCAACAATAGACTTTAACTAAAGAAATATAAATATATATATATAAATTAAAGACAGTATGTATCAGAAGGAGGTTTGTTTGCCAGCCAGTGAAGTCCAGAAAAGATACAAACCAGATAAGAGGTTCTTTGGACAAAAGACCTCAAATATCATTTTGGAGAGCTCCCTTCAAGTCCAGTTTCCCAGAAGAGTTGTTCATGCTTTCTGTCTCCATGGCCTCACCTCCCCATCACTCCCCAGGCCACTCTAACTTGTTTTGACTCTTTATCATTCTGTAGACCGCTCTTCCTAAAGAGCTAATAACCTCCATTTTTCTACAACTAATTGATTGCTTTTATATTAGTCCATACAATTTTTCAGGGAGTAAAATACTTGGCTGTCAGAATGCTCAGTTTCAAACACTTGCTTGTGATCTCTGAGACCTTGGGCAAGTTATTTAACCTCTCCAATGCTTCAGTTTCCTTATCCGTTAAAAAAGAAATAAAAGTTTCTCCCTTACAGAGTTATGGCAGGATCAAATGAGACTAAATTTATAAAGTACCTGGCGCATAATAGTCCTGCACTAACCGGTGGCTACAAATGCTGTTGTGATGATTATAATTACGTGACCTCTTGGCAGTGCTGTGCGGACCACCCCCTCCTGGGCCTTAACATCCCTCCACTGAGTGCCTCCAATCTCACTGTGGCTTCTTTCCAGATACCTTCTCTAGCCCCTATTTAAAACTGGAGTTTGGTCCCAGGCTCTCAGTCTTACTTTTTACCATCTAGACTCTCTTTACCATCTCATAGAACACTGAAAACCCCATTGGCCGCCTAATCGCTTCCTCTCCTTCCCCCAGAATCCACCGTTGGCCTCCTCTGATCTAGTCTCCAAGCTGCAGCCAGAGGAATCCTTTCACAGAAAATCAGATCATGTCACTCCCCAGGCTTTGAACATTTCAAAGGCTTCCTCAAGCTTTAGGATTAACTCCATAGGGCCCATGAGGCCCTGTGTGGTCCAGTGTCTACCTTATTCTGCCTCACATCAAAGCACGGCCTGTTACTCTGTACACCCATTTCTTCAAGATCCTTTAAAATGCCACGTACCCTCTACCAGAGCTCTGGGCACATGCTGCTCCTTTGCCTGAAAAGCTCCCTTCCTCCTGCCTTGGCCTGGCAACTGCTACTCATTCTTCAATCGCAGCCCAAGTCTCAATTTCTGGGGAAGTCTTTGCTGACCACACAGCCTATGAGATATATCTGCTTTATACTCTGATGGCTTCACAGGCCTCTTTTGTTGTACTTATCACGGCTATAATTTTACATTTGTTTGTATGATAAATACAAATAAAAGTAAAATTTATCTTATTCCTAAACTATAAGCTTCCTAGGGTAGGGAGTGTGTCAGCTTTTATTCACCATTATATCCCTTATACAAAGTTTAATGTTAATGTGTTAATGTTTCAATATTTTAATGTTAATGTTAATGTTTGCACGATGTTTAAACATACTGCAGACACACAACAGTGTTGGCAGAAGGAGTGAATAAAGAATTCTCATCTAATGTAGATCTGAAGCAGTATTCAGAGAGCAATAGCTGAATCTATATTTAGTTTTTGATTATGATCCAGTCTATATAAAAAACACGTTCTTGTTTTATGGACTTCAACTTATTCCTATCCCTTTGACAGTGATTTTTATTGCAAAGTAATAGACTGCTATCTGATTCTATACATTGTCACTTACTTGGATAATAAGCATCCATCCTGAGCGAAGAGACCATTCTTAATATGCTGAGAAAGAACAGGCTTCTATAACCGTAAGCCTGAAAATGAGACCCTAGACCTTGGTTTATCCACCACAGTAAGGAATGTCAGCTTGTGAGGTGACCTGGAGAAGTAAGGTACTCCCACCATTTTGGAGGCCACACACCAACGATGCCATGCCTTCCACAAATAGTAAAGATGGCTGTCTACACAGCATATCTTCAACAAGAAAAATCTGTGCTTCATATTTACAGATAATATTACTGGTCTAACTTGATTAGGTTGGCCACGCATTTTCCTATAATGTAAGGTTTCTAGCTGAGTAATCTATATACTCTTGTCACTTTTTCTCCATTGCATTTGTAAAAACTCTGGGTAGAATTAAAGATAAAATGGGTGTTAATAAAAAAGAAGTGGTAACTAACACACTAACAGGAGAGAAACCCATAATGGGGTTTTATTAGATCTGTGCTTAAAGCAACTAAGCAAGGCAACCATGACAAGAAATCACAGAAATGTAACAGGCATGCAAATTTTAATTTGCATAATAATTCTTTAATTAGCCAGTGTTATTTGGAGGGAGGGCATCTTCTCTTTTCACTTTTATTTGCAGCTGCTTTTTTTATTTTGCCAAAAGGAAGATTACTTGGGGTTAAGATATTCTCATTTAACAGGATTTCCCTTGGTAACTGAAATGTTTTAGAAAAATCTTTTATCATTATTAATATACTTTTTTCCCAGACTTTTTTGGTCTAAACTTCTTATAGACGAAATTAAATCTGAACATGATTAAATTTAATGAATACCTGATTGACATCTTGTCTCTTCCAGTTCTCCAATTTCCATTCTGAAATATACAAATAAACACCAGAGCTGCTGTTAAGAATTTTTTTAAAAGATAAATCATTTTATTATTATAAGTGGTCAGTGGAAACAAAAGTATTGGTAAAGTTCATTTTAAGCCAAGTATGAACAAAAAGCGTGCTTAAGAAGGAAGAGCTATAAATTTTTTAAACTAGAATTTTAAAAGAATAACTGAAAAGTAAATATTTGATATTTTCTGTGATAGTATATTAATTTGGAAATAATTTGGAGATAATTGTTTCAAAACATCCAAAGGCTAAGGAAGGAAAAATGGTAGTAAAAGGCACAATGATAACAACTGTCAGCATGACTACAACTAATGACAGTCATGTTCCAGGGAATTATTAAGGCAACCAATAGCCCGTTAGTCAATCTAAGCTTTTCTTTTTTCTGTAATGAGAGTTGCTTGCAAAATATTTGAAATTTTTTAGCTCTGATGCTCCTACCGTCACTAATCCCAAATGTGAAAGTAGTATAGTGAGTTACTATTAAAACTGCCTCATTCCCCTATCTTTCTACATATAAATTCAGAAATTTCAATAAACAGTAATCAAAACAAATGATTATGAGGCCATGTCTTGATTTTAAGACTTTGTTTTTGACTTTAAGATATATTACCCAAAGGGTTCTAAGGCATTTTTATGATGTAATTTCCTTTAATAAGCTAAAAAAGTTTAAAAATATGATCCTAATTCTACCAGTCAGCTACTAAAAATTCAGACTAATCACCTGATGAGGAAAAACACGTACATTCCCTTTCTCTGTAACTTATGATACCAAATACCCATATAAGAAAAAATACATTCTTTCAGTAATGATTCTTGAAGTCATATGATTCTAAAACGTTAAGTCACTGAGAAATCAACTGCCAAAAGGAAGTTTTGTCTCCTAAGTACTCAATACAAACATACTATTTAACCTAGCTTCTATTTAGATTCAATCTAATCCATTTAACACAGAGCATAAGAAGATAAAATGGTGCAGCTACTTTGAAAAACAGTTTGGCAGTTTGCAAAAAATAAAACATAGAGGAACACATGACCCGTTAATTCTACTCCTAGGTACCTGCCTAAGAGAAATAAAAACACATATGCACTCAAAACCTTTTACACAAATGTTCATTGAGTCATTATCATAACAGTCCAAATGTGGAAACGACCTAAATGTCCATAAGATGACAATGAAATATGGCATAGACATACAATGGAGAGAGAAGTAAGGAGTGACTGCTAATGGGAAGGGATTTGGGGCGGGTGGTGGCAATGAAATGTTTTGTAATTAGATAGTAGAGGCGATGGCATAATCTTGTGAATATACTAAAAAAATTTAATCATACACTTTCAAAACATGAATTTGATGGTATGAGAATTACATCTCAATAAAAAATAAACAAAAAAAAAACAAAGAAAGTGTGTAGGAAAATTTTATTATACAAACCAAAAAGTCTTCTATGGTAGAAATACCTAATACAGCTGGGAGTCCACATCCCTGGAGAAGGTTTTAAAAGGAACATTTCTAGGGCTTACCCAGACTCATGGAATCATAATACCTACAGACAAGGTCTGGAAATCTGTAACTTTTTTTTTTTTTGCGGTACGCAGGTTTCCCACTGCTGTGGCCTCTCCCATTGCGGAGCACAGGCTCCGGACGCACAGGCCCAGTGGCCATGGCTCACGGGTCCAGCTGCCCCACGGCATGTGGGATCCTCCCAGACTGGGGCACGAACCCATGTCCCCTGCATCGGCAGGCAGACTCCCAACCACTGCACCACCAGGGAAGCCCTGTAACTTTTTTTTTTTAATCTGTATTCTTAACAAGTGCTATGAATGAGTCTGACACAACTAATCCAGAGAAAGGCATTTGAGAGGCATTTATTTTGTCCAATTAGTAAAAGCTTTGAAACGCTAAAATACCCTTACCTTACAAAATAACCAGAGCTCCAAGAAAAAGGAATTCCTTTTCGCCATGGATTGAGAAGGAACAGAGGCTTGGGCAACAGAGAGAGCCTTCAAAAGTACTAGAGACAGGGCAAAATCTGTCCGGTTTTGAAATATCAATTGTGACATATGTGTGATTTATCTAATTGATAGTCTTTGCAGGTAAGATCTAAGCCAAGGGTTTAATCTAAGTCCTGGAATAATAAGGTTTGTGAAAAAAAATATTAAAACTTATACTTGAACTTTCACAAGGCAAATAACTAACAATTATATTTCAAGCTGAATATTATAAACCAAATAATATGAACTATACAAAAGTAATACATAGAAATAGTAATGACACAAATATCAAAATGAAAGCTATAACTTGAAAAGTAATTTTTTTAAGTTAAACTTTGGTTTTATTTTAAAATGTCACATTTATAAAAACAATAAAGATAAATGTTCATACCTTGCAAATATGTATCATCAAATTTCTGAGCTAACACTTTTTGAGGATACTTGATTCCAGCTCCCCAAGTGACAAAAGGAGTACAAGTCTCTAAAGGATGACCAGCTCCATGGGAACCTACAAATAAGACACAAAGAGTAATAAGACAAGTATCAATATATAAGAATTAACTTATACCTAAATATTTTTTAATACTTAGTTTTAAAGCGTTGATCTCTATATAGCTAATTCTAGCCACCATACTCCCAAATGTTTGCATCTCTATTTAACAATTAGTTTTTAAATATTCCCAAAGAAAGTCAGAGCATCAACAACAAACAGGCAAAAACAAAAAGCAGAACATCCGTTGAGTGACTGGTTGAAAGAAGAATAAGAATAATAACAATAAGACTTGGAGGAGATGCCACCAGAGTAGCACCAAAGGCAGAAAGAACAGGGAAAGCTCCTTTGGGGAGTAACCACCCAAGTTTGAGGCCAGGTCTGCTCTGAAGAGGATAGCAAAGTCTCTATATGCTTTTCTTCCAGGCCACTCTGGCTGGTATAGCCAAAAGCCCTTTATAAAGTGGAACTGGCTCACAAGAATTCTACATTGTGATTTGGTGACCCAAACCTCAGCTTTGCCTTATTTTCTTCTCTGTGCACACACTGTGTTTGCCTTAGGAATCTCACAGGGGGGATAGGCTCATCTAGTAGTACCCTCAGTAATACCACCTTAAACTCACCCCCTCTGCCATCACATACAGTTAATTCTAGGTGGATAAATAATCAGTATGTTTTGTTTTCTTCACCACACTTTTCTCTAATTTCTCATGTTAAATGAGAGTATATTCCCTTCATAGTTAGAAGAAAGATTATATAAGATCAGTCTTTTATACACTAACATTTTATGCATGCTATTATGTGCTAGACAGTTTGCATATACTAAGATATCTAATCTTCTTCAACATTACAAGATATTTGCAAGCTACATTTACCACTGCTTTAATCGTAAAGTATATATCACTTAGAAACAGACTAACCCCAGTCTGTCATTCCATGGTCAGCAGTAAAGATAAATGCTGTTTTCCCATCATTTCCGTAAAAATCTTTAAGAGTAGACACAATTTCTTTCAATCCCTCATCAACTATTTTAATATTGTTCAAGTATTCCCTGTTTAAAAAGAAAGAGAAGAGAAAATTAAATTATATTAATTACATTAATTTGGAAAAATCAAATTTATTCAACATGAACTTATAAAATCAATAACTTGAAGTACTTTTAGATCTCATCTTCAATATTTTTTTAAATCAGAGCTCTTTAGATTGTTAAAAGTAATTTTCTTCTCCTCTTAAAGAAGTAAAAAAATCTGGAATCATTTTCAAAAATGATTTTTAAAAAGATATTGATTAGCAAATAGATTTTAAGGAATGCTTTTTAAGTCTCAATTGCAACAATGATGACTTTTAAGTTCATGCCTCTCATAATGTAAACTATATTGCTCTTTCCACATTAGTAACAGGTAAGCATCACTGTTTCAACTATACAATATTTCCATCCCTTAGAGTGTTTGTGATATAAACCACTATAATATATTTTGAACAAACTATATTTAAGCTTTCCATACAGTTGAACAAGGATGGTTTGGTATAAGTTCTATCACTTAAGACAATGCATTGTGTTAAAGAAGGGAAGCATGAGGTATTCATTACTGGCAGCTAGCCAATAGGCTTTGCAGTTAGTTAGACTAATCTAAATCAAATTCAAAATGAAGAATAAAAGTATAACATGAATTCTTCCTTTCTTACGGTCTTCAGAAGTGAGAAAAATAGTTGCTGTTTTATATAAGGAGTACTACTGAAACATCACATACAAAATTTTATACTATTATCTGCTAGATACAGCACTGATTAAATGGAACATAAGGAACAGCTAATTACGTCTTTTTGTGATATAAATATTAACACCATAAAAATGCTTTTTATTTCAAAATTTACTAAAATACTTCTAAAATATGAGTTTTTTCTCTCTGACCTGATAAATGAAGAATATGGAATACACATACAGGATATATTTTACTTATATTAATGTGCAGTGTGGTCACAGCACATGTGACTTTAGCCACTATATCATACTACATCTCATATAAATGAGAACTTATTCTACTTTAGAGTTATTTAAAATATAAGTTCTGTTGTGATCATTACAAAGAAAACATTATAATAATATTTTAAAAGTTCAAACAGGCGTTTCCCTCAAAACCATGAAATTAAACACAGCATTAAAATTACCTTGACGATGGTCGGTGAGCATGTCCATTTGTATCTATTCCTAATAAATGTAAGAAAAAAACTATTTTGTCTTCATTTAGTTTAGAAAACAAAGATTGGTTGTTTCTGGCAGCATGAAAGAATTCCTATATGTAACAAATCAGTTAAAAAATTTTAGTTCATTTATTTATTTAAAAAGTAATTCCAATGAAAACATTTAATTAAATTTATACATAACTATAAAATTAAATTATCCTATTTTGTTTAAATTTGTCTCAGGACCTACCAACACAAAGTACTTGTCAGTTCAGACATCTATGTTCAAATAACGAGTGAGCTATTTTCTGTGTTATAATCAGGCTGAAAAAAGTTTATAGAACGGGGATCTCGTTTTCATGAAGTTCTCATAACATTGAATAAAACATAGCAGACTGAAGAACTATTTTGACAAGAGTCAAAAGTAAAACGGTACTAGTGGCAACGGTTTAGGAACGCTTTATGAGTTTAAAATGTTTTCATACTTCTGTTGTCCTATGTTACCACCCTAGTTCAACCATAGTCTCTCATTTGCAACATTGCAAATAGCCTCCTATTTCCTTTGTCCCAAGACTAGAATCTGTTCTTCACATTGTATGATAGAAAAATGTCCACTTAATGAAAGGAAATACGGTTCAAAAATGATTCATTTCATAAAGATAAACTGGATTCATAAAGCCCTCTAAGAAAAGGATTCATCCTGTGCTTACATACACATGAACATGTAAGCAAGTACCTATGGAGAGTATCTTTAAATTATTTTAAATAAGTCAACAGACTGCCAAGATATATAATTATTGTTCACATAAATGAACTATAGAAGATGTTAATTTTAAGAATAAGAGGTATTTAACTTTCCAACAAAAGTCTGAAATATTTTTTCAGATAATTCTTCATTATTACAAACATTAAAAATATAAATGGTACCATTAGAGAAACCATCTAGTCAAGAATAGAAATAATTTTTTTTAAAAACATAAACATAATGCTACCAATCCTCCTTAAAAACATAAAATGGCCCCCTAACTTTCATATATGTATGAAATGTATATTCTACCTAGCCCCTTTCAAATACATTCTAATTAGCCCCTAAGAAATTTTAAATCTAGATGGAAATGGCAAGTTTTTCAAGAGAACGGAATTACATTCTGAAGATATAATTGAAAGCTGACAAGAAACAAAAAAACTTAGCAATTGAACTTGAGTCAAATTTACAATTTGTTTCATGACTGATAATATTCAGCTTTGTAAAAAGTGCTATTCATTCATATGTGGACACAAGATCTGGGAAGCCATCAAACACTAATCTTACAGAGCTCAGCCTATTAGATTCCCACTGCCTTTTAAAAAGTTGGTCTTTTGTACCTAAGAGATAGAATACACTCCTAGCTTCTTTCCCCCCAATATTTAGTATAATTATGCCCACCAATCCCACTTTTCTTAGCTCAAAGACACTCATTCATTTTTGTACTTAACAAATATTTATTATACCTCATGGGAGACTGCTAGATGACTACCCCAGCATGCAGTCACCCTTTCTCTCCAAGTAAAACCTCTGATTTTATGGGACATGTCAGTGCTCCAAACTTAAAACCTACATATTTCCTATTCTCTCTCACAGCTACATGTGCCTTTTTGGTTATGGCCAATGAGATATAAGTCAAACATTTTGGTCAAAGGACTATGTGGACCTAAGGTTTTTTGAAATAAATTTAATTTAGTAGGACAGAAGGTCCTTTTCGATTCCTCGTACTGTTGGCCTAAAACATTTAAAATAATGGCTGGAACTCCAGCATCTCTTGGGTCGTTAGACAACTCTGAAGCTAAAACCATGCTCTGAGGATAGAAGAGAAACTTAGGAGACTGGGTCTTAATGACATTGTGGAACCACTATGACAATCTTGGACTGCATCAGTCTTGGGCTGCATACTTCTGGCATTATCTCTTATTGAGATAGAACTTCTAAGCAATATTTTTTTTTCTATTACAGAGTTGAATTTAATCTAAATTAATCATGTATCTATGTACCAGAATACATGATAGGAATTTAGATTTAACAATGTGAAAAAGACAGTATCTCTGCCATAAGATGTATATAGCATTGAAATTGTTTGGGTTTTTTTGTTTGTTTTGTTTTGTTTTTAAATCCCCTCCTTTTTGCATAAACAGTACAGAAATGCTTGTTAGATCCAATGGCTTATAATATAGGCAGTTGTAAGCTTAAATAAAAGCAGAGTTCCTTTTAATCCTCTGGGATGTATTGGAACAGTTAGTCCTCACACATCTTTTTTTTTTCCCATTCTTTTTTAGATTCTTTTCCCATAGGATTGAAATTGTTGCCAATGTATCAAAAATTACAGCATAGCATAATAAGGTACTAAGACAGAGGTATTAAGGGAATATAGAAGAGGGTTCTCTAAGTCAAACTGGAAGTGGGGTAAAGCAAAGGGAAGTCATGGAAGACCTAATAGAGGAGATAGCTATGGATATTTTACCACAGTTTTTTAAAAAGTGAGTAGAAATTGGCATATATTTGTAAACCGTTTGACTAGAATTAAGCATGAGTCTCTGGCCAGGGCACAAAGTCCAGGTTGGACCCCTGACTCCCTCTCTAGCCTGATCTCAGACTGTGCTCTAGTAAGTGTTCCTGCCATGCTAACCTCCCCTTTTCTCAGTTCCCCAAATCCATTATGCTGGCTCTCCTTTCAGGGCCCAAGTTTACATAATGCTGTTGGCCTGAAATACTCTTCTCTATATGCAATCCAGATCCATCCATTTCTTTGTCTCGTATACTTCTCCAGAGACTATCTCAAAACTCTCAGGAAAGTCTTCCTCTAACTGTTTAGTTTAGATCAGAATTTTCTAAAGATATATTCTTAGTCCCTGCATTTTTCCTTCACACTACTAATCATTGTTGATGATTTCATATTTTTGTTATTGATTAATGTACATGTCTCTATCATATCTTATGAAGTTGTAGGCAAATTTTTTTTCTGGTCACTATCATATCACCAACTAGCAGTGTTGAAGTAAAGTAAAAAAGGCATAAAATCAGGCCAGTCATTAGCAATATCTGCCTATCCACAAGGGATCAAATCCATGATTTTGGAACATTTTTGGCATGTTTATGAAATTAGAAGCCAAAGGCCTTTAAGCAGATACTAATATAAGTCAACTATATTAAGAAGTGATAGCAAAATAAATTGCTAACTATTTTTTTGAAGAGATTTTATTTAATTTGAAGGTCTTCCCTTTTGACAAAAGCATACGTGAAATGAAAAAAGAAAGCTTCAAGGAAAAATATTCTGATAAAAGAAATAGGGTTTATCAAAGAACACATTGAGCACTTAATTCCTGATAAGTAAATACAAAGAAAAATGCAGACACATACTGACTGTTTACAAACAAACAATAAAAATGACTACATTATGGAGAAGTCTGCAATGTCAGTCCAAAGACACTACTGGTAAAAGGAAGAATCATTAAGGGTCAATCAATGAATGCTTCTTATAACAGATGAATTATGAGTTATAATTTGGAGATGAGAAAGAATAGATTGACAGAAAGGAGTGAGCCAATATCCACAGCTGAGATTTTTACACAGTTTTTGAAAATATAAATTCTATTGGATTCCTGGTGAAGCTGATGACTGTCACTAACAAATAGTCCAAAGAACTCGATATCTTAACGAAATTCAAATATTTTATTATGATTAACTTGTGAATTTGTTTTTGCTTATCTAATTTTTCTTTAAAGTACAATTTTTTTTAAACATCTACTTTATGTTACAATAAATGCATTCGATTTGAACAGCATTTTTCAGAAGACTTTCAAACAAATCACATGGTCCCACTACTTGTAAGAGACTGGTTCTGTGGTCAAAGAAAGATCAAGAAGGTTTACCTAGGATGATTCAGCAAACTAGGAAAGAAATGCAGGTTTCCTAAATCCAACCAAGGGCTCATTTTACTGTCAGAAACACGGAATTTAAGAATTAACTTTTTTTTTAATAAATCTATTTATTTAATTTATTTATTTTTGACTGCATTGGGTCTTTGTTGCTGCACACGGGCTTCCTCCAGTTGTGGGAGCTACTCTTCGTTGTGGTGCATGGGCTTCCCATTGCAGTGGCCTCTCTCATTGCAGAGCACGGGCTCTAGGTGCGTGGGCTTCAGTAGTTGTGGCATGCAGGCTCAGCAGTTGTGGCTCGCAAGCTCCGGAGCACAGGCTCAGTAGTTGTGGCACACGGGCCTAGCTGCTCCGCAGCATGTGGGATCCTCCCAGACCAGGGATTGAACCTGTGTCCCCTGCATTGGCAGGCGTATTCTCAACCACTGCGCCACCAGGGAAGCCCAGAGTTACCTTTTTTAAATTATTTTTTTTAAACTTCTATTAATTGGTTATTGTAGAATGTGTAATTTCCTAGAATCCAGTCTTTTTAAAGTAGTATGCTACAATAAAGAACTTTCAAGTTCATACAAGTAAAAACAACTAAGATGCATTTACTAACAAGTCAGTTTCTAGTACATTAGGTACAAATACGTGTGCTGTAGATTAGCCACTCAATAGCACGTACCTTCACATTATCAAAAACCCAGGTATCCAGTTTTGTTGCATCCTGGGCACCAAAATCCTCACTGTAAGCGTCATAATTATGTGCAAAAACATGGTTTCCACTAGCACCTGAAAAGGAAATTTGGAGAAAAAAATTTTTAATGATCTGCCATGGACCATAGTTTATACTATAACATATGCTGTTGTTTTAGTTCTCACAGTAATATATTCCAATTTTACAGATACACTACAAATGAGTTAATTAACTTGCCAAAGTCACAGTGCTAATGAAACACGACAGCACAAAAGTAAACACCAAAGTTTGTCTCCCTGTAAGGATTAAACTATTCAAAGAATTTGTGCATCTAAGGATGGTACAATCTAAAACAGATGAAATCATTTGTTTTACAAAATTCCCTAACCAAGAAGAAAATTCAAATATTTCAATTCTTTTATTCATAAAATATGTGCATTTTTCTCAGTATAAGGGAATAAATATTGCTTATTGCCAAATAGTTTGAAAGGGTCAACAAATATATTAATCTTACATATTTGTAGGATTTTATTAAGAATCTAATCAACTTAGTGAACTTCTGAGTTAGGCTCTTACAGCTCATAAGTAAGAGATATAACAAAATAATGACAAATCTCTTATAATATCAGCTTAGCTCTAATGATACTATTCTACTGTTCAGCCATTCTACTTCCCACATTCTAAGTAAAGATCTGAGTTGGTCTGTGGGTTGCCATAAGAAATGGAACATTCTTATTCGATTATCTCCAATTCAGGCGTCCTGTCCTATCAACTGTAGTCAGAAGTAGGGAGGTAAATTTGGTAGCCATAGCAACTTAATCCATTCTCACTACCACCAGTCCCCCCAAAAAGCTTAACTGCTTTCCAAAGAAGGGAGTATATAAATGGCAAGCAGTATGAGTTTTTTGACCTGCGCTACATAATAATGTTCTGTGACTATCATACAGAAAATTCTGAATATCTGTTTTGCTTTTGAGACATATAATAATCTTTAGTAATTACAATTATTATATTATATTCTTGACTAAGTGTAAACCTTTTCATTAGGTGAAATGATCATAATGCTCTCACTAAAAAGCATTTAATGACATAAAATTCAAATGGAATCCAACTGATTTTAGAAAATAATGTAAATGAATTCTCTAATCAAGAGATGTTCGAATACTTGCAGATTCATGCAGAAATACAACACATACAACAAATCCAAATGGCATGATCCTGAATATATGCAAATAGAAGTTATAAATATTAACATTTAAATCTTTATGTGACTATCTACTAACTTCTTAGTAATAATCTATCAAAGTAAAATGAACCAGACATCTACATCATCATCATAATGAGGAGTTACCATCGTCATAATAAGCATTTTGCTAAATGTTTCACATGAATTATCTTATTTAATCCCCAAAACAAACCTAGAAGATAGAAATTATTATCATCATCACATTTTACAGAAAAGAAAACTGAACTTCAAAGAAGTTATCTAACTTGACCAAGATTAAAAAGCTGTTAGATGTTAAGAGTCATACATATACCATTTCATCGAATCCAAGGTATTAAAAACTGTATAATTCAACATTTCAAGTACAACTAAGAAGGAAAAAAATCAAACTGACATGTCTATCTATTGTAATATACACTCTGATTTCAGAGATGTTAAACATGTAAAACCATGTATTTCAAAATCAATAAAATATAGTATATATTTTAAATTACCATATTGATTTATTGCCTATTTAGTAGCTGAGGAAATATAATCAATGACTTTTACCTTTGGCAAACATAGCCAAGATGTCTGGGCTCCCCCAGCACCATGTGTGCCTGGTTTCATTAATAAGAGAATCAAATTCTACAGGATTTTCCTTCCATCCTTCAGGTAATTGAGAAAAAAAAGCAAACAATGACAAAAGTAATATATACATGATGAAATATCAGTATATCCCCTAAAGAAGTATTTTTCAAATAATGACAATGAGGATTAATTGCAGAACAAATGCAAAACTAATAACGGATTTTGTTACATGTATTATATTACAATTTTTTAAAAAAAGCTTACAATAGATAATTTACTTCTTACTAAAATATAGAATCACTTTTGACCTTTCGAGTGTTAAGATCTAGGAAATCCATGAATCCATCCAGTCATATTCTATCAATAGCACAGGATGATAAAAAGCTAAAGCTTAATTCTTGAGTCAATCCCAGTTTGTGTTTATGTGAGTTAGGCATGCTAAAATACTTGTCAAAAGTATCTCAAAACAGGGACTTCCCTGGTGGTCCAGTGGTTAAGACTCCATGCTTCCACTGCAGGGGACATCGGTTCGGTCCCTGGTCAGGGAACTAAGATCCCACATGCCACGCAGCATGGCCAAAAGAAAAGTATCTCAAAACATACTTCACTTTGTGTCATGATTCAGTGTTAAAGAAGCAATATTTTTGCAATAAATTTTTCATGTGATAAAATCATCTAAATAGACAATACCTTTGGCAACTGCACTGACGTCTTCATAAAACCCTGCTATCAGGGCTACATGGCCTGGCCGAGATTCAGTTGGCACACGTGTGTGAGATATCCCCCAGCTGCCTTCATGCATTATGATATTCCTAAAAGATGTTACAGATGAATAGTTAACACAGACTATGATCAAATGTTCTGTTAAGGCTTTAGAAAAATAAGATTATTACTGAAGGAATCCAGTCAAAAGAGTGAGTCAAAATTTAAGAAGGAATCTTTCTGATCCCACTTGAGCCCAGTCCTATCCCTCCCACCAGCTGGATTCAGTAGCACAAGAAAGCCCAGGTGAGACAAAGAACCACTCAACCACTGTACAGGATCACAAGACAAAATACACCATTATTGTTTAAAGCCACAAAGTATTGAAATGGTATGTTACATAAGAAATCACTGATATACACAATATTATTTTGTCAATGTTAAATTTTATTAGGTGTGATGGTGGTTAAATTATCTACCTAAATTTGAGATTAAAACAGGCCAAAATTTCTTTTGCTAAAAGGTATCAACATTCTTTAAGTTGTCTAACAGTGATTTGCAGAATTTGGGGGAAAATGCAAAACTATCAGTAATGCTGTTGCAGGTAAAAGGCCAGCAGAGCAACAAGTTATAAAACACTAATTCATTGGTAACAACTTTCAAGATAAACTTTCAACTCTCAAAATGTTCTGTAGAGAAGTATCTAAAAGTGCTGGTTTAGATACTTTTAATATTGACATCTCATAATAAAACCAACTTTAGTCAAATATATACATAAAAAGTAAAAGGCTTAAAAAACCATTGAACCACCTGCTGAGGGAGAAATATTTTTTAACTTCTTCAGTTATGTAATGGAAACTGAACCCAGAGAGAGGAAGGTATAAAGAAATGTGGATACTTCCATTGAAAACATTTTGATCAGATCATATTTTTTAAAAAACAGTGAGGAACAAGTAAAACCTTTCAAAAAAAAAGGTTTAGGAGAAGCTAGAATGGCATACAACACAAGGAACATCAACTGTGAGCCCTTTGCCCTCTATGTAACACCCCAAGGAGAAGCAAGTGGTACCAGAAAGCCTTGCTTTTGCCTTAACAACCAGTATATTTTATATCTTATTAATTTTGCAATGAACTATATTTCTCTCCTTTCTTCGACAACTAAGAAATTCAACCAAATATATCACCCCAATTTTTAAACTATTCATAGAAATTTATGTTACACATTTTTGTGTACTGAACTTAGCCCAGGCTTGATCTTATTTTCCTACTCATATTTTCCTATTGCCCTGAGTTGCTCAATTATTTGCATACTTTAGTATATTATGCATTTCTTTGAGGCACCATAAATTTATTCCTGGAAATTCAACATAGAATTCAGGTTCATTCATTCTTCTAGCAGTCAACAAATATTTATTAATTGCCTGTATGTTCTAGGAACTAGAGATAAAGTGGTATATAAAACAAAGTCCCAGCCTTAGTGGAAGTTGCACATGCTAAGTAGTACTATAAGGAAAATTGAAATAGGGTAAAGAGATAGAAAGAAATCATGACAGGGGCAGGAGAAAGATAGACGATTTTAGATAAATTTCCACTTGAATTTGAGTTTTAATCTCTCTACAACAGCATTAGGAAGGGCTTTTGAGGGGCTTGCCATAGAATCAGAAAAAGAACAGTTGATTGCAGGAGTCCCCTAAGCCCCCAAAATTAAACATTTCTTTTCAAAGCCACTTAATAGAATCCAAAAATTACATTATGTAGTGATATAGACTTGGAAGGGCTTTATATATTTTATAGAAGATGTATTTTGAGTTGAAGTCTATATTTTCTAGTTAAACACCTTTGTATTTGGCAATTCACTAATAATTATGCTTGTCATTAATAAGAAAAGGACAATATAGTGAGTTGTAAGCCAGGTTTCAGAAATTAGGACAAGTTAGGCCAAGCAGCTAAGGTCATTAATTTCGATTCACCTGATATCAACTTCCACAATGAGAAATAACTCCTAGAAGGAAATAAACTTGCTAATCTCTACGGCAAAGCCCAATGTATATGTGCCCTATTCTCCTTCTCAACATCACTCCTCTACCCAACATGAGATAAACAGTATTAGCATGACATTTTCCAGAGATGTCTTTGTACCAGTTGATACGCTTACCTAATAAATGGTGCCCTAGTATTTCCATTTTCATCTAATTCATAAAGTTTATCTGCTCGCAGGCCATCAGCAACAAACAGCACTAATCTTTTCGCTGGGGGAGGCAATGGTGTAAACTGAGGAGTCATTCCATGAACCAAAGGAGATGTAAAATAAATGTCAAAGATAGAGGCGAAGAACACCAAATGTATAAGCAATCCCAAAATAGTGTACAGCAGCATATCCTGTGTAACTAATCTTCAAGAAAAACTGAAAAGAGGGAACAAAATTAAATTTGGGTAAGCCTTAGTGCAATTATATATATTTGCACTTATTTTGATGACTACATATAGATTGTATATTTTAAAATATTACATAACACAGTTTCACCTTTATTTATGATGGTAACAAGCATTATTTAATAATGAGATAATACAGAAATAAAATATGATAAAGTACACTCAAGCAAAAAGTTCAAGTATCATAAGTAATTAGCACCAATAAACTATTTATAATAAACTTAAATGCATACTAAGGTCATAAAAACTAACATAGGATCAAAAAACAAAGAAAGAATTAAATGAGTCCTAAAATGAGTTAGGGTTCAGTCAAGTCAAATCCTGTATAAGATAGAAAATATAACTCATGGTGGTCTTGGTTACCCATGTGACAACCATTGATATTCTCAGAATTTAACATTATTTAACTATTTGTGCTTCTTTTTTTTTTTTTTTTGACTTTTGATTATCAGCTCAGGACAGTTTTAGCTTCTCTTGACTATCACCAAGTTGAGCAGACAACATGCATTTTGTCCATTTAGTAGGGGAAGAAAAAAGCAGTTAAATTTCATCTTTGCTTCAGAAGATTTACACTCATTAAGGGAACACTTTATTTTAGTTCCCTGAACCAATACAAAAAAGCAGAGGGTTACATTCATTCATTCAGTAAAAATGTTCTGTGCACGTATTAAGCGCATAATTGTGTGCTGGGGAACTACAGAGACCACCAAAGTGACACAGTCACAAATCTGATGAGCTTACAAATACTTAGGGAAGGAAAACTAAGCAATGTGTAACATTTAAATAACACATTTAAAGTATACCATTAACTGCCTAAATCAATGGGAGTCCAGGGGAGTGCTTTTCAAGCCAGTCTACAATTTGCTTTTGTTGATGAATCTCTACCCAGATTATAAATAACAGCAAAGTACTCTAACTTGTCCTTGTAATGTAACTGCATTAGTTACACATAGTGACGCTTGGCTGAAAAACACTAAACATGAGTTAATTAATTACAGATACATCTTATTCTTCCTGGCCTGAAGAAGTACATTATGAAAGGAAAGGGTGGCAAAATATCCTGCAAAAAAAACGAAACATTGGGGAAAAAAACCTTATCAAAGTCAAGCATATAATAAAATAAAATAGAGAAAATGGTCAAATTATGGGCCACTTTTTTCTTGGGAGAATCAAGAGTCAACTAAATATCAAAGATACTCCACAAATTATGAAAGTCCCTTACTGAGTAGATGCTATTCTGCAATCTAAGGCAACACTCTCAGAATAAATATGTATTTTCCTTATGAGCTTTGACCACATAGCAACTCCCATCTTAATAATAGCAATCTGATTATAAAAATAAAATCACTGTGGTAAGTTTGGAAATATAGAAAAATTACCTACAGTTCTACTACCTAAAGAAAAATCTGTTCACAGTTTCTTACAATTTTTATCCTATCTACATTTTTATAGAGGTTCACAATTTTATATAGATTTTTTCCTTTATTATACATTAACATTTCTGTTATTTAAAAAAAAACAAACCCACCTTTTCCTACACATCATTTACCATTACCATAACTCTATTCTATGGGTGCATTTTAATTTTCCTGATCACCCCCATATTGTTAAGCAGATTTTTACTATTAAAAGTATCGATGTGATTAATCTAAATTTATATATAATTTTTATGTTAATTTTTCAGACATTTCACATTATGTGCTTAAGATACTGCCTATAAGTACAGTCACTCAATCAAAGGCTATGAACATCTTTAAGGCCTTTGATATGCTATATATGGAAATAATTGTTTCAGCTGAATACTGATTCTCCTAATGAAAAATTAATTAAACACTTGCAATATATATTTCTCTTGCTTATCTCACAAGCCCTCCTTCAAATACACACAGTACAACAAACTAAATTTGATGAATTAAAAAGGAGACATTAAGCAGAATATTCTAAAGGACAAGATTTCAAACATGGAAATTATTATTAATATCTGTTTCAAGAGAGGAGGGTGTGATCAACTTTATCAGATACACTTAAAGACTGGAGTAAGAGCAGGGCAGCAAACTGAAGTCCTTGTTAACCTTACTGAGGAATTTCAACAGAGTAGTGAGAGGTAAGCCCCATGAACGTGCTTGCTGGAAAGTAAATGGGAGGTCAGGGAGGGAAAGACTGTGGGATGAGTACAGCTCTTTGGGAGAATGCTAAGTCTCAAGAAAAGTTCTTTTCTTAAATGAAAATTGATGTATGGCCAATAGAGGGTTTTCCTCAGCTAGGAGACACTAGATCTGTGTGCTGAGGAATGATTTCAAATGTAGAAAGAAATTAATGCTGCAACAGAAAGGTGGAGTAACTGCAGGAGTTAAAAATCCTTGTGAAAGCAAGAAGAGCTGGAGCCTACAGCACAGTGGAGCAGCTGGACCACCCTGCTGTGCCTGGGACACACCGCCCCCCGGCTTTGGGCACTGGAAGTCTTGCATCCAGGCAAACAGCTCAGTTCCAAGTGAACTATCTCTGGGCTCTTCAGCTGGCTCTTCCCATGGCGGGCTCCTTCTTATTTTTCACACCATCTTCTCAAATGTCGCCTCCTCAAGGTTTCTACACCACCCTAAAGTAGACCCTTTCCTCATTTTACCTGATTTAAACAATGACACACTCTGTATTTATTGTTGAAATTTACTTAGTGATTCTCTTCCGCTAGAATATAAGCCCCGTAAGGCTTGATATCTTGTTCACCACTGTTATGTCCTACCTACTGAGAAAGTAGGTGCTCAATCAATGTTTTTTAAGGAACTTATTAAAATGAATCGCAAAGTAATTATGGCTAAAATGAATCCTACTTCAACAACATTTATTCAAAACCTACTATTTTGCAAGTATTATGCTCAGCAACAGAATTTGAAAAGTGAATAGACATGGACCACATGTCCGTGTTGAATACGCATGACCACATGTTTTAGTAGGACCACAAAGAACGGGGCAAAGAACCCAGCCAAAGCAAGGAAAGTCTTTGAAGATATATGGGATATTAGGCAATCAAAAGATGTATGCAAAAATACAATATCTAGTAGCCCACTTTTCAATGCTAACAAGGAGCCCTGTGATAATTCTTTCAGATCCAAAAAGTTACCTACTAATGTATGTTTTTAACCATTTTTTAAATATATGCCTATTAAGTAAAAATTATCACTAGTTCATACAATTGTTTTTCTTTTGAGTATAAGGGTTCTTGTTATAATACATTCTACTTATTTAGAGTTAATTATTCTAAGGTCAATAGTCTTACTAAATTTTTTCTGACGCACTCTAATGAATGGCATCTATTTTTTAATTCTTCAATCAACTTTATTAAAGTATAATTTATATACAAAAATGGACATTTTACATTTTAAAAGTTTTGACCAATATATACACTCATATAACCAACCACCAGAATCAAGATATAGAATATTTTTATCATTCCAAGAAGTTCCCCCATGTTCCTCTGCAGTCAAACCCTGTCCCCACAGCTCTGACCATAAGCAATCACTGCCTTCTGTGATGCAAGATTAATTTTTAGCATTCTGAAGTGTCATTGAGATGGAATCATGCAGTATGTACTTTACTGTATCTGCTTTCATTCAGTATTACATTTTTGAGATTCATGCATGGCTGTGATTCTGTTGTTTGTTCCTTTTTAATACCGAGAAGGATCCATTGTATGGATATACTACAAATTGTTTATCTATTCACCTCTTGATGGATATGTGAATTTTTTCCAGTTTTGGGCTATTATAAATAAAGCTTCTATGAACAGTAAATGACTTTGTGAATATATGCTTTCATTTCTCTTGAATAAATATGCAGAATTAGAATTGCTGGGTTAAATGGTAAGCAGATGTTTAAACGTATAAAAAGAACTACCAAACTTTTTCCAAACTGTTTAACACACCTACAAGCAATGTCTTTAAATGTTTTAAAACTTTATTTTATTGACAATCTATAATTTGGCTATAAATGTCGTTTTAGAATTTACTTTAATAGTAAGTATAATGTGCTTTATAATTTCTTATATATTGTTAAAATGTTCCCCCCACTCTTGAGTATATTCAATTACAGTTAGTTAGTGGGAGTGTAGTGGTAACCTATTGTGGTTTTAATTTACCTTTCCCTGATGACCAATAACGTTGAGCAACTTCTCATGCATTTAATGAACTTTTTTTAATCCTCTTTTTTTGCCCTTTTCACTTTTTAAACAGCGTTTTTCAAATAGCAGTACTTTTAAATTCTGATTAAGTTCAATTAATTTTCTTTTGGTGATTGTATTTTGTGTCCCACCTAAGGAATTTTTGTAAATGACAACACTTTAGTATAGATTTTTAACATTTTTATTTTCAAACAATTCCAAATTCAGAGAAAAATTGCAATAGTGGTATGAACATCCATACACCCCTTAGCCATATACATCTAACGTTAACATTTTTCCCACTTGCTTTATCATTTTCTCCCTCTTGCCTCTCTGGTCCCTGCCTCACCTCTTTAACTTACCCCTCCCATGTGTGCGGGTGGGAGGTTTGGGGAGGTGTGTGTGTCGCATAATATTGTTTCTGAACCATGTGAAGATAAGTTACATACATTATGGCCCTTTACCCCTAAATACTTCAGTGTTTATTTCCTGAGAATAATGATACTCCCATATATACCTACAGTAGAGTTATCAACTTCAGTACACTCAACAT
Source organism: Globicephala melas (assembly GCF_963455315.2). Classification (NCBI taxonomy): domain Eukaryota; kingdom Metazoa; phylum Chordata; class Mammalia; order Artiodactyla; family Delphinidae; genus Globicephala; species Globicephala melas. The sequence goes on from NC_083326.1 coordinate 16,750,781, forward strand.
CAGTATTTTTATCTAATCTACCATCTATACTCCAAATTTTTGAAGTGTCCCAATAATATTCTTTATAGCATTTTTATAGCTTTATTGAGGCATAATTGGCCTATAATAAGCTGTATATATTTAAAGTGTATAATAATCACAGTCAAGATAGTGAACATACCCATAACCCTCAAAAGTTTCCTCATGCCTCTGTGATTCATCCCTACATATTTCATTTTTTGATATTATTGTAAATGATATTTTTTATTTCAATTTCCCCTTGTTAGTTCTTAAATTACCACTGATTTTTATACATTCACTTTGTATCCTGCAACACTGAAAAATTATTAGTTACAGTAACTTTTATGTAGGTACCTTTTGATTTTCTAAAGAGATAACTACGTCACCTGTGAAAAAAGGACTTCTTAGCAATCTATACTTTTTTATTTATGTCTCACGCTTGTTGTACTGTCTAGGACCTCTAGTATAATGTTGAATAGGTGTAATAACAACAGAAATCTTTGCCTTGTTTCCAGTCTTAGGGTGAAAGTTGTCAGTTTTCCAGGTTTTGTAGATTCCCTTTCTTAAGTTAAAGAAGATCCCTTTTACTCTCAATATGCAAAGAGTTTTAAACTGTGAATGAATGCTGGATTTTGTCAAATGCTTTTGTTGCATCTATTGAGATGATCATGATCATTCGGTTTTTCTCTTTTAGTCTCCCAATGTGGTGAATTACGCTGATTGAATTTCAAACGTTAAACCAAGCTTGCACTCTCAGAATAAACCCCACTTGATCATTAAGTGTTATCCTTTCTATATACTATTGGATTTTATTTCCTGAAATACTATTTAGCATTTTAAAGTAATATTTATTAGAGATATTAGACTATAAGTTTCTTTTTTCTCTGGTTTTGGTATCAGACAATGCATTGGGAAGTGCTGTTACCTCTTTTATTTTTTGGAAGAGGCTGTGTAGAATTTATATTATTTCTTCCTTTCTTGTGTAACAGAATTCACCAATGAAACCAATGGCTCAGAGTTTTCTTTGTTGGAAGGTTTTTAACTATAAATTCTTCATATACAGAGAGATGTTATGATTATTTACTACTTGTTGAGTGAGTTTTGGTAGTTTTATCTTTTAATTTGTCCATTTGTCCATTTCACCCAAATTGTCAAATTTATTATTCCAAAATTATCCATAATATTCTATTCACTTATCCTTTTTTTTGTCATCTAGCTCAGGACCCCATCTATCAGGTATCATATTTAGTTATGCAAAGTAAGTCATTTTTCAAGTACTTAATTCATTTCAGTTAGATCTTAAACTCTATTTACAACTAAAGTACATACTGTATATATCTAGATGTACAGAAGCTCACACTGATTTAAATACTCCTCTTTACCATGGAAACCTGAGTACTCTCCTTTCCATGCTTATATATAAGGAAATATGTATATCACGTCTCACTTTCATTTGTATTTACAAATAACTCCCTGGACTTATGTTCTTTCTTTTCTCCATGTTATTACACAACTCTTCTATATAAAGTAGCAAAGTTTATGTGTCAAAGGATAATACAAATTTTCCACTACCCAAAACCTTACTGAAGTAGTGAAACAAAAATTGTATTTGAGAACTTTGACCCTGAAGCTGTAACAGCCAACATAAAAATCTAGCTCTGTTATATAGTGACAGTGGGATTCTAGTCAAGTGCCTACCTTGCACTCTCAAGCATCACTTCCTCAGGGACTATGCAGTCCAAATCAGAAGCCAAAACCTTTACTTCAGTTTACAATTATATGGCTATGACTCTGACTATTTGTAGTAATGTCTGTCTCTATCATTTAAAGCTGATTCCAAGACAGCAAGACAGGCTTTCTCCAGCACTCATCACAGTCCTGGGCACTTACTAAGGACTAATAAATGACTTACAATTATCATTTCAAAGGTAAATGTAATATGCAGGATAGCCACTAGAGGCTGCCTTGTTTCTCTATTTATTCCTCCTCCAGAACATACGCATGAACTGTGAAGATTCAGGATACTTAAAAACAACCACAACAACTTTTATGTTTAAGTCATTTACTATACATAAAATTTCGGTGATTCCAAAATATCATTCTTCACACACTACTTATTTTATTATTGCTAAGCACATGTAATTAAGCAATATTATTACTTAATATTTCTGTTTTTAAAAAATCACTTTTTATTCAGATTTAGTGAAAAAGAAAACTTTGTCATGGATGAATCATTTGGAAACCACCAAAATAAATGAATAATTACTAAAAATTTTAAAATACACATAACCATATATCAATAAAAGTTATTTAGCTTATATCTGTGGGATGTTTACCACATGCTAAAAAACAATGTTAAAAAATTAGAATGTATAAAAATGTATAAAAAATTAGATACTTATAAAACTTTAAGTCAATGAAAAACTTGCATTTGAAATATTACTTGTGGTTATTTTAAGACTACTAAAGCAAAAAATAATTTTTTAAACATGAAAATGATTTAAGTGCTTGGAAAAAGGTGATCTTTTATATTTTCATCACTAAGATACAAACTTCAATGACTATCCATATTATTCAGTGAAACATTAGCTGTAAAGACCAAATTAATGCAGATCTTGCTAAGTAGAAAGAAAATTTCTCAACAATATTAACAGCAAACTATTAAAAGTAGAGATCAGCAATTATTAATATTCTAGTATGTGCTATTTCTTAAACATTTTAAATTGGTAAGTAAACCTCTATGTATTGCGGAAGAGAAAAGTACTTACTGAGGAGACTGGCCAGTTGATTTGTTACGGGCTTGGAAGGTCACATAAACAAGTCCATGATTATAGGATACGAAGTAGAATCAGGAAACTACAGACGTGTTATAGGAAGCCAATCATGGAAGGACTTCTACATCCAACTCCTTACAACTCTCTGAGGAAACATATTTTAAATCTATTGATATTTTCAACTTTCATTTTAGAAATCAGACCTTAAATTAAAGATATTCCCTTTGGGACCTACTACCTTAATTGCTTTTTCTGGCTGTAGCTACTAAACAATTGACAAGGGGTTTGTTTTGCTTTATTTTTAAAAGTCTGTCAAATGTTCTCCATATACTAGTATAACATTAATTGAGAACTGACTATAACATTTATTGTGTACTAGGTACCAGGTACGGTGACCAGCACATTCCTAATTCTATATACTTTCAGCATCCCCTCGACAGATGAGGGCTGAGAGAAGTCAAGTAACTATTTAAAATTCTCACAGTGGGCTTCCCTGGTGGCGCAGTGGTTGGGAGTCCGCCTGCCGATGCGGGGGGCGCGGGTTCGTGCCCCAGTCAGGGAGGATCCCGCGTGCCGCGAAGCGGCTGGGCCCGTGGGCCATGGCCGCTGAGCCTGCGCGTCTGGAGCCTGTGCTCCGCGGCGGGAGAGGCCACGCAGTGAGAGGCCCACGTATCGCAAAAAAACAAAAAAAACAAAACAAAAAAACCCATAAAAGTCTCACAGTAAATAATTGGCAGAACTGGGATATGAACTTTAGGCTCTTCAACCTAATAAGCACAATCCTCTAAGGGAAGACCATAAGTGCAGGGACCCTAAATACAAAAGATTTCTAAAATTCCCCATTACAGAGATGGAAATATTGTACTATACAAACAACCCATTTCTAATCATGCCCTTTCCATGCCAGTCCCTAATCCCTTCCATTCCTCCATTCCAGAAATTGGTTCCATTTTCAGTCTCTCTGGCAAACTCAATAAGGAGCAGCAATCCTTTTAGCTAAGAAATATGTAACAGCATTGACTAGTTTGATACTATTTTTCTAAGATCCACGATCTTTTTTTCCATGCTTTTCTTCAATATATTATGGCTCACACACAAAAAAATTTAGAATTCAAACATTAGGAGCTAATGTTCTATAAAAATACTTTGAATTCTTAGTATTAATAACATCAAAAACAACTTCTACCAAAAATAAAACGAAAAACCCAAAGCCTCATTCAAATGAAAAGTTTAGTTTACTGAGCCTGGGTAAACTGAAATTAAAGCCGACATTTAACTGTTGGTATACACTTACATGTAAACCAATAACCTGACCTAAGGCTATATAAGAACGCTATATTTTTATTTTTCCACAGACCTAAAGGATATACTTCACTGCTTCAATGTAACATAACTTACCTGATAACATAATTATTGCCACCTCTATTTTGGTGCTTAAAGGAAGAACCTATGCAGAAAGACAGGGAAATCTAAAAGTGCATAAGTGGCAAACTTTGTATACTGTGCTAACATATTTGTATACTGTTCAATATATATATACTGTCCAAAGTATACTTTGTATACTGTCCAAACTTAGTATACTGTGCTAACACTTGATAAAGGATATCAAAACTGTCAAAAGCAGCCAAGTTTGAAAACAATTTCTCAGTTCCACAGTCAGTACCTTGACTCCAGCCTAAATGTACAAGTCAGAAATGTTGCAAGGCATAGCGGAGAAAGAATGGCTATGGACATAAGAGAACTGACTTTAGTTCTTTGAATACTTATTGATGGAGTTGACTTATCCGGGTCATTGAACGTCTCTAGGATTAAGTTTACTTTTCCCTCCACTGAGGGACTGCATTTGATATTTTGAAGCATCCCTGTGTATTAAATCCTGAGATTCTAACAGTTTGCTACTGAAGTCGAGGCTATCAGGGTATTCTCTGATCCACGCAAATCCAAACCTCTGAGTTCCATTTTCTATTTACTCTCTCCACCTCCCACACCCCACCCTATGGCATCCTGCCCTAACACTACTAACTCAGTGGCGAGAAGGCGCTCTCCTAGGCCTCCAGGGCAAACGGATACACGGCTGGGAAGGCAAGGAAGAGAAAGGAAGCCGCATTCTGACTACAGCTCTTGCCCTGGGCACTTGCTACACATGCGGAGAAAATGCCATCAATTGGCGGCACACAGCAGAAAAAGTGAAACGTGCTAAGGAAAAGTGAAGCAGCTCGGCGGCGGGCGTGAGGCCACTTTCGGGGCCATCGCACCTCTCCCCCACTAGTCCCGGACTTTACCTGGGCTTATACAGGTCAGGCCTGATCTCAGGAATGGGGCCTCCTCACCGCGAAGGCGGGACCCAGCTCGAGGTCAGAGTTCCCCTCTGTTCCCGAAAGGACATCCAAGAGAATGAATGTTCCTAAACCACCGTCATAACCGCTCCTCAACCACGGAACACCGCTGACACTTACCTGTCCAGAAGCTGCTCTCGCGATAGTTCTTGGGTCAGCCCTCCGTAACTCCAGTCCCCGCCCCCTACCTCATTTGGCCAATCAAAAAGGAGTGGGGGCGGAATTTTGTCTTTGAGCGTGGAGCGGGGCCCTCTATCTTTGCTCACTAGTGGGGAGAACGGGCGGGGCGGGGGCGGGGCTGGGGCGGGGAGAGGGGGCACGGCACGCGCCATTTCTCGCGAGACTGGGGACCAGGAAGACGCCTGCAGAGCCAGGCTGCTGCTGCAGCTGCGGCTGAGGCAGAGGGTGGTGCTGCTTCCAGACCGTTTGCCTCCGAGCCTGGGCCTGGTCTCCAAGTGAGGAGGCGGGACGTGGCCAATCCGGGGCCCTGAAGGTGCCCAGTGCCCGCTGAGGCTTAGTGGGGATTCAGGCTGCGGCCTGTCAGAGCCAGACAGGGAGGCGCCCACGCTCCTGACAGTATAAGATGGCGGCGATGGCGCCTGGAGGTGGTGGCGGCGGCGTGAATCCATTCCTCAGCGATTCGGACGAGGACGACGACGAGGTTTCAGGGACCGACGAGCGGCGGGCAGGACTTCGGCTGAGTTCCGGGGTCGGCCTAGATCCTGGCTCTGCGGACTCGCTATCGCCTCAGGATCCCGTGGCCTTAGGGAGCAGTGCACGACCAGGGCTCCCTGGGGAGGCGTCGGCGGCTGCGGTGGCCCTGGGGGGCACTGGCGAGACCCCGGCCCGATTGTCAATTGATGCGATCGCGGCTCAGTTGTTGCGCGATCAATACTTGCTGACCGCCCTGGAGCTGCACACCGAGCTGTTAGAGAGTGGCCGCGAGCTCCCTCGGCTGCGCGATTACTTCTCCAATCCCGGCAACTTCGAGAGGCAGAGCGGGACCCCGCCGGGGTTAGGGGCGCCGGGGATCCCTGGAGCAGCCGGCGTTGGAGGCGCAGGAGGTCGGGAGCCGAGTACTACGTCGGGTGGGGGACAGCTCAGTAAGTGAACAACAGCCCTGTCACTCCGGCTGGACTGTTGGGATTGCAAGGGGTCGTTGTGGGGAGGGGTACTTCCGGGCGGATACTGAGTATGAGGAACATTTTAGTTGGAGAGTTGGGGCGGGGGGTGATCTTCTGCGGTGGAAGCAAAAGGATCTGGCAGTGACTGTTCTCTGCCTGCCTGCCTCCAGCTCTTGGCTGGACTTGCACCTGCTCCTGGCTCCACTCTTGGTGTCGGGATCTACTAAATAGCCAGCGTTTCTAGTTCACTGGCTATTACGTGACCCCAGAAGACTCCCTTGCAACCTTGGTTTATCGCTTTAATCCTTTTTCCGTTTTCTCCAATCCCCTGAATCACCACTGCCTGGAAACAGTGTTCCTTAAATTGTTCGCAGTAATTATTTGACTCAAAGTCAAGAGAGAAAAGAATAGGAAATTTCTCTCCACGAAATCAGATCCACTTGAAGACCCTTTGTCTTTGGGAAGACTTGCTCACTCAAAAATTAGGTTTTCTGTTGCATAAAATTTGTTCTGTTTAAATTCAGTTTAATTCCATTTCTGTTCCTTAATTTCAGTAGGTTTCCAAAATTACAGGAAGTCTAAGGAGCTGGCTAGGCAAGTTCTGCCTGCAGTGTATCTGCTGGTCTCACCACCTCACAGTCTTTTTTCTCTGCCTAAGTTAGGAATTAACTTTTTTACCTTGTTATAATCATTGTTAGCAGTATAGAGTAGTCGTTTACTTCATTCATCATATATTTATAAGCATTTCTTATGACTTTAAAACGTGCTGTCAAGGATGTGTACTGTATTCCTAGGACCCACCCCTTTTGAGAGGCATCTTAGATTTTTTCCCTTATTAATGGTATGAGGTGTTTTTGTGCGTTATGTGAGGCCAACTGGAATTTACTAACAAATGTTAAATATACAGTTTTAAAAGTGTAACCCAATTGATTATTTTTTTGTCTATACTTTTTTTTTTTTTTTTTTTGCGGTACGCGGGCTTCTCACTGCTGTGGCCTCTCGCGTTGCGGAGCAGAGGCTCCGGACGCGCAGGCTCAGCGGCCATGGCTCACGGGCCCAGCCGCTCCGCGGCATGTGGGATCTTCCCGGACCGGGGCAAAAACCCGTGTCCCCTGCATCGGCAGGCGGACTCTCAACCACTGCGCCACCAGGGAAGCCCTGTCTATACTTTTAAATGGTGCCAGAGACTTATATTTCCTAACTTAGCTGTAGTGAAAGTGCAAAGAGTGCACTTTCCATCAGGGTAAATACTGAGCATATTTCTCTCTTGAATATGGAACTTTCTCAGCAGGTGTAACTTCCTTGCTCAATATTATAGGATAATATTCCGTTTCTGGAAACGATTTTCTCATTGCTGACCTTTAAGACCATAAAATGTGACAAAGAGCAGTGTAACAAAATTGTTAGGTAGTTGGCTTTCTTTGTTTGGTTTCAGATTTTTGAACTATCTAATAATGATTTTCACCTGATAAGCTCTTACTACTTCCTCAAGACCCAGCTCAAATGTCATCTTTGTAAATGTTTCCCACACTCTCCAGGCTTGGTTGTTTGGTTCTTTCATTGTACTATTTTCAAACCTCAACCGTTGCTTTTAGCTTTTTGTATTTGATTTGTTAACAGTATCATTTTTCTCCATTAGATAGTCAATTCTTGAGGGTCATCTTTATATTCCTCACAGTTTGTGCAGTTCCTGGCCTGTTGTTGAACATAATTAAATTGCATCTGCTGTGTTTTTCTACTATATAAATATAATGAAATGGGTTATTACTTACTTCATAACTTTATTTAATTTAAAAGAATTTATTATCCTGTTCACCCTACCTTATTATGGCGTGATATCACTGTTTATAGTGAAAATGTCTCTTAAAAACCTTTCGTATACAAATATATTTATAATTTAGACAATATTATAGAGGTGTTTTAGAGTAAAAATTGACTTCTAAATGCCTTTGCATTATACATTTGTATAGTTTCTTGAAACAACTTAAGTCCTGTGATCAAAAATCAAAATTTAACTACAATCAAATATTCATCTGCAGTTGTGCTTTTCTATTATCCTCATTTAATTGGACCTGTTTTGGGTATAACTCAAAAATATATAATTAAATATTTTAGATAATGTATTTTCAAGTTAGTACAAAACAAATGAGCAACAGGGAAAAAAGTATCAAAATTATCCATAATCCAACCAGTGGTACTTGCCTTTTCTGTCTTTTCTATCCATACAATTTAGAAACCAAAAATTGTTTTAAACTGTTTTATATAGCTTTATATTAGTTGACAGACACTGTAATTTTTACCATCAACTTTGAGGTAAAATTCCATACAATAAAATGTGCCCATTTCAAGTGTACAGTGTGATGAGTTTTGGAAAAAAAATTACTACTACAAATAAAATACAAAACATTTTTATTGTCACCAGAACTCCTTCATTTTCCTTTGCATTCAATATCCGAAGACCATCACTGACCACTGTAGAACACAGTTTTCCAGTCTTGGCCTAGGCACTATCGAAACTTTGGGCCTGATAATTCTTTGTTGTGTTAGTGTCCTCTGCATTCTAGAATGTTTAACAGCATTGCTGGCCTCTCTGTCTGCTAGATACCAGTAGCAACCACCCCGACCCCATTCCCTAAGTTGTGACAATCAAAAAATGTCACCAGCACTGTCCAAGGAAGGGGAAGGCAAAATTTCCCCAACTGAGAACCACTTCCTTAGTTAAGTTTTGTCTATTTTAAAATTTCATATAAATGCAGTTCCGGAGCATATAGTCTTTTCTGTCTGGCTTCCTTTGCTCAGTAAAATGTTTTTGAAGTTTATCCAAATAATGTTTTTATGTGTATTAATAGTTCATTCCTTTTTTGGTTTATCCATTCATCTGTTAGCCATTTGTGTTTTTTCCATTTTTGGCCTGTATGAATAAAGCTGCCATGAACATTCTTGTATAAGTTTTGCCTGGACATATGTTTTCATTTCTTTTGGGTAATACCTAGGAATAGAATTCCTGGGTCATATACTTAGTATATATTTAAATTTGTAAGAAACGGTCAAACTGTTTTTACAAAATGGTTGTATCATTTAATATTTCCATCACCAGTGTGTGAGAGTTTCAATTTCTATACATCCCCCAAACACTTGGTATTTTCAGGCTTTTTATTTAACTCATTCTAGTGAGAGTGCTGTGGTATTTCATTGAGGGCTAGTGATGCTGAGCTATTTCTTCTGAGCTTTTTGCCATTGTGTGTGTGTGTGTGTGTGTGTGTGTGTGTGTGTGTGTGTGTGTATTGCCATTAATGTATCTTTTGTGAAATGTCTCTTCCCAGCTTGTTATTGAGTTATAGTTCTTTATATATTCTGGACCCACATCCTTTATCAAGTATGTGTTTTGCAAATTTTTTCTCCCAGTATGGTTTGCCTTTTCATTTTTTAATAATGGGTCTTATGAACAAAGGTTTTTAATTTTATCAAGTCCAGTTAATTGGGTTTATTCCTTAATGATTTGTGCTCTTTGTGTCCTAAATAAGAAATATTTGCCTATCCTAAGGTTGCAACAATTTTCTTGTGTATTTTCTTCTAGAAATTTTATAGTTTTAGCTTTTAAATTTAGGCCTATGATGGCATCATAAAAAGAAGAAATATTTCTTAAATATTCCTCCTATAAATGTGCAGATATTTATAGCACAAACTTTAGTATAGCTTAAATGCAAGTGCATTGTGTATGTCAAAATATCAGTGCATTTAAATGTCTTAATACAGTCAGAAAATAGATAAATGCTAAAAGAAGTCTGTAAAACTGTGGTTAGTACCATGTTTTGAAGATTTTGACTAAGCTCCTAATCACACAAATTCTGTTTTAGAGATTCTGAGGATGAATCCTTCTTTAGGACCAGACTACTGTCTGTTTTAAGGTCCTCTATGTTCAGTTCTAGCATGTCAGCTGTTGCTAGTTTGGTTATGACTTTATAATACTCAATAAGTACTTTTTGGTTAATTATAAAGAGTATAAAGATTGATAGTATGATTATCTAAAACATTAAATTATTTTTATTTGTTTTTATGTATTTTTTGATGTGTGTCTGATCTGAAAATTCATAAAACTTCAGAATAATACATGTATAGTCAAAAGTAGTTTTCTTTAAAGATGTCTAAAAGCAATTTAACTTTGTAAGATTTACTAAATCGTTTACCCAAAAGTCTGTTGACCTCGGTTAATACTAGTATAGTGGTGGTTTTAAAATACTGTAAGAAGTCTTCATACTATATTTAATCTTTTTTCTTGATTAGAAGAGTAGTCTATATTTATAAAACATTCAAAAATTAAAAGAATTATAGCTTTATAATTTTGATGTTTTCAGTAGAAGAATTTAAAATGAGCTCTAATGAAGTCTCAGTGTTTGATAAATTGTTGCAGCATCATTGTGATGTTCCTACTAGATCCATTTGTTAAACTAATTAGATCTTTTGTATTTTGTTTTACTTGGTTGAATATACACACACATTAATTATATATTTTTCCCTGTATTTTTGCCAGTTGAGCCAATTTGGTAATTGTTTTGCTTTCCAATTAGATTGCAAGATAAAAGTTGTGCCAGTGCCATTGATTAGCACTGAACAGATTGTAGTATCTTATCCGGAGGAATGCTGGTTCCACTCTAAGCCTTAGAGTTCTAATCAAAATTAGACTGTAATTGCTTAGGATGAGCCAGTTCTTTGTAGAGACAGTAGGTGGTCAAATAACTTATGCCTTTCAATGATGGATTTCTTTTATTCTGTATTTATCATCCTTTCAAATTTTTGTAAGGCTGCTTATCAGGAGGCATTTATGATTGAATTTAATAATTTAACTTGTGAGCCTACAGACTTCTTGAGTCATCTTTCTCCTTTTTAAAATTTTCTGTTTCATTACCTTGCCTATCTTTTCTCAAAACTCTGAAAGGGTACATATCTCACTGTGCTCTGTTCCTTTCTTAGTATCACCTGTGCTGTATGATTACCGTCTTCCAGAGTTTCCATCTCTTCTGCTTTACAAAGTACAGTAGTTCCTCCCTGTTAGGTTGGAATTGGGTTTAGTGCTTCCTCTGGCTTCTAACAGGAGAGTATCAAGAATATATTTCTAAAATTTATTAGGTTCACTGCTTTTAGCTGAATGAGACTTCCTACTATTGTCTGGACCATATAGATTCCTAAATTTATCGCTTACATGACTGTCATTTTTTTGCCTATGCATTTCAGTAGCTTCAAACTTATTAATTCTTGTGAAAAATTAGTCAGATATTTTCGTTGCCTAGAACAGTGAAGAGTATAGTTGGTATTCAATATTTTACATTGATCAATACATTTATTAAACTGTGATCAACTAAGGATTGTAGGAATCCAAGAGAAGTTTAGTGTATGTCGTTGAGTTTATGTTCTTGATGGAGAGGCAAGAAAGTGAGGGTAAAGAGAAGATAATGTTTATTTTATGTTTTGCCTTGTTTAAAACATCGTCTGGGAACATGCTTACCATTATCTGGCTCACCAATTAATAAAGAGATTTTAAAATGCAGTATGATGTTTCAAGCCATTGTGGTACATAGTTTAAAAGGAAGCAAGATAGGGGCATTAATCAGGGGAAACAGGCCTTATTTCTGTCAAAAATTAAACTTACACTTTCTACTTTAGGGGTGATCTTCAGAATGTAAGCTTATCTGTTTCTTTGCTTGTTTTTTTAAAAAACATTTGTTGGAAAAAACGTTCCAGGATTAGTGTAATTTTCATTTTGTTTAGTATATTTAGGTCAAAAACTAAATTCGGTTAATTTGTTTTTATATGATGGCTTTTAATTGTGCCCACCCCCTTAACTCCCATGGTTTTAGGATGATTAACTGAAAAAGAACACTTACCTTGATCTAAAAATACAGTCTACTTATATCTAAATTACAAATATCGATTGAGATGGGTCTTAAATATTAATAGCCTATTTTTTTTCTTTCAGGTAGTTGTTTTTATTGGCTTCTACCTATAAGTACTGTGAGAGTTGATGATAAAATATGGTTTCTAAATTATTTATACTAAAAACATACTTGTTGATGCTTAAGTGAATTATGTTTTGCTGTTTGGCCATAATTTGAACACAGCTCCTCTTTGGTTGATTTTTGGGGGTTTTGCATTAGTTTAGGATTGATCTACTTCAACTCACTTATCGTATGAGTGTTTGTTTCAATATTACAATTAACTTTTTTTTGAGATCTAATTGTCATATGACATTTTATTAGTTTTAGGTGTCCAACATAATGATTTGATATATGTCTATATTGTGAAATGATTACCACAGTAAGTTTAGTTAGCAACCATCACCACACAAAGTTACAATTTTTTTTCCTGTATGAGAACTTCTAAGATCTACTCTCTGAGCAACTTTCAAATACACAAAACAGTCTTGTTAACTATGGCCACTATGCTGTACATTCCATCCCCAAGACTTGTTTATCTTAAAATTGGAAATTTGTACCTGCAATTAATTTTTTTTAACATCTTTATTGGAGTGTAATTGCTTTACAGTGTTGTGTTAGTTTCTGCTCTATAACAAAGTGAATCAGCTATACATATACATATATCCCCATATCCCCTCCCTCTTGTGCCTCCCTTCCACCCTCCCTATCCCACCCCTCTAGATGGTCACAAAGCACCGAGCTAATCTCCCTGTGCTATGCAGCTGCTTCCCACTAGCTATCTGTTTTACATTTGGTAGTGTATATATGTCAATGCTACTCTATCACTTCATCACAGCTTACCCTTCCCCCTCCCCATGTCCTCAAGTCCATTCTCTACGTCTGCATCTTTATTCCTGTCCTGCCCCTAGGTTCATTAGAACCAATTTTTTTTTTTTTTTTTTTTTAGATTCCATATCTTTGTGTTAGCATAGGGTATTTGTTTTTCTCTTTCTGACTTACTTCACTCTGTATGACAGACTCTAGGTCTATCTACCTCACTACAAATAACTCAATTTCATTTCTTTTTATGGCCGAGTAATATTCCATTGTATATATGTGCCACATCTTCTTTATCCATTCATCTGTTGATGGACACTTAGGTTGCTTCCATGTCCTGGCTATTATAAATAGTGCTGCAGTGAACATTGTGTATACCTGCAATTAATTTTTTTTAACATCTTTACTGGAGTATAATTGCTTTACAATGGTGTGTTAGTTTCTGCTTTATAACAAAGTGAATCAGTTATACATATATCCCCATATCTCTTCCCTCTTGCGGCTCCCTCCCTCCAATTAATTTTTAAACTGGTTGCTGGCCCCCATTTCGCTGGAGCATGATAACTCTCTAATTCCACATATGCATATGTTTTCTACAAACTAAGGACATCTGCCCAGGAAATCTGAACAAGTTGAATGTAAATTGTCTAATTCACTTTAAAAATATTTTCTTCAGATTTCTGAGAAATGAATACCTGATATAATTGAATACAGCAATGGCATTTACTAAGATTCAGCAAACGATAACACTTAACTATAACAGGATCAAGAAGACTGTCCTAGAGCTGATATATTTGGATTATAGCAAGCTACGTGACAGATCTCTCACACTGGTATGAATAAAATAGAGAAATATGGGCTTGGTAAAAGAGTAGCCGTGGAAAGATGCGTAACTGATAAAAACAACAGTAGGTCTGTGCCAGTCTAGATCATCTATACTTTTGAACTTGGCCCATTTTTTTAAAAAAATTTTATTTATTTATTTATGGCTGTGTTGGGTCTTCGTTTCTGTGTGAGGGCTTTCTCTAGTTGTGACAAGCGGGGGCCACTCTTCACCGCGGTGCGCGGGCCTCTCACTATCGCAGCCTCTCTTGTTGCGGAGCACAGGCTCCAGACGCGCAGGCTCAGTAATTGTGGCTCACAGGCCCAGTTGCTCCGCAGCATGTGGGATCTTCCCAGACCAGGGCTCGAACCCGTGTCCCCTGCATTGGCAGGCGGACTCTCAAGCACTGCGCCACCAGGGAAGCCCTTGGCCTATTTTTTGAAGACCACTCAACTTGTAGTATTGATATCTGATCCTCAGTTCTGCTCTGCCACTTACAGCTCTGTTACTTTTAGAGCCTTCTTTTTTTTTTTTTGCGGTATGCCGGCCTCTCACTGTTGCGGCCTCTCCCGTTGCGGAGCACAGGCTCCGGACGCGCAGGCTCAGCGGCCATGGCTCACGGGCCCAGCCGCTCCGCGGCATGTGGGATCCTCCCGGACCGGGGCACGAACCCGTGTCCCCTGCATTGGCAGGCGGACTCTCAACCACTGCGCCACCAGGGAAGCCCTAGAGCCTTCTTATTCTGTGTGAAGCATAGTAATCATTTCTGTCCACTGCTAGTTATAGGGTTTTAATGAAGTTTACGTGAGGGTATATATGTGAGAGGACTTCAAAAACTCATTTTATAGTTACTTCTTTCTTTTATAAGAAAAAATATATGAAGCGATGAGGGAAAACTAGATCAGATTTGCTGATGATAAAAGACTGAGAAAGATAGTTGATGTCTGCTAGTACTAATTTGTAGGATTAAATGAGACTAATGGGTATATGGCATCCTAATTAAAATAATCGTTTAAAAAACATACTGGGAACATTTGTACTTGAAATTCACAGGAAAGTTTGATAGCATTTCTTTTTGAGTAGCCACCAAAAATTAGATCAAAGAAGTCTGCTCATTTTAAGGGAAAAAGCTGTATAGCATAGTGAGTTAAGAGCACAGTTTGGAGTCAGACTACCTGGCTTGGATCCTGTTTCTGCTACTTTTTTATCCTTGTGACTTTGAATAAGTAACTGAATCTCTCAATGCCTCAGTCTCTTCATCTAAAAATGAGAATAATGGTACCTACCTCATAGAGCTGTTGTGAGAGTCAGCTGAATTAATATTTATTATCATTTGCAGTAAGTCTGTATAAGTGTAAAATAAATTATGAAAAGGCAAACATTGGATTTAGGATTTTGTAATGGTTCATTAAAACCTGCTACCGTACAGTTAATGCATTGTACTTTATGTTTGTAAAGGCATTGTACCTACATTTTTACAGATGTGTTTAATCACATTCATGTAAGTTATTTTTAAATATAATTTCTTTTTGTGTTCTTCTTAGACAATGGTTACTTACTCAATTTTATAACTAATGGATGGCCAGAAAAGGTTTTTTTTCCCTTTATTTATTTTTGTTTTGGAACTTAATAATAGTTTTAAAAAATCAATATATGTTGCCATCTACAGAACAAGTACTTTAAAAGCAAAGAAGAGCAGAGGTAGACAGAGTGAAGTAAGAAAGAGATTACAGACCAGAAACAAGCTCAAGGAGTCTTTTGTATAGGAAAAAGAGTCAAATCAGTGCGGGAAGGGTAGGTTATTCAATAAATTTTTCTCCTTCTAGAGGGAAATTATTTCTTTACCTCCTACCATACACATACACACACACGAAAACAAAGTCTCCAAATGAATTAAAATACTAAATGTGGGAAATGGAACTTGAAAACTTTTGGAAGAAAATATTAAAACATATTTATGACCTTGAGGTGAGGATTTCTTAGACATAAAAATTGTACACTTTAAAGTAAGAGATTGATATATTTGTATCAAAATTAAAATTCCTGTATGTAAAAAGCTAACATAAAGTAAAAGACAAGCCACAGACTAGGAGTACATATTTGCCATATACATATAACAGTCAAAAAGTATTTCAAATTTAGAATCTGTATAGAATGCCTGTAAATTAAGAGAAGGAAAATAACCTAATGAAAAATAGGCAAAGGATAAAAATAGGTAATTCAAAAAGAAGCAAACCAATAAAAAGTTGCTCAAATTCACTAGTAATCAGGGAAATGCATTTCACAATACCCAGCCTTTTGGCAAAAATGAAGATGTCTGACAACTCTTAGTATTCCTGATATGGAGGAAGCAGGCACTCTTGTACTACCAGTAGAAGTGTCGATACAACTACTTTGAAGAATATTTTGATAAAATCTAGAAAAGTTGAAGATGTGCACACCCTTCAACCCAGCTTTTCCACGTGTAAGTATTTGGAACTTATGAGGGTGTGTAACGAGGTGTGTACAAGGTTGGAAACAGTCCTCTTGGCCATACATAATGGAAACATTAGTTATGGTATATTCATGAAATGGAAATCTTAGCAGCCTTTAATCAGATCTCAGATCTGTTGTGGAGCATTACAGTTCTATACCATTATTTAAATTTTCAAATACATAAAACAATACTGTATATTATTTGTGGGTACTTGTATATGTATTATAGATATAAAAGCATCAACTAGAGTCACACCAAATCCATTACTGTGATTGCCCTCGAGGAGGGAAACATTAGGGACATGAACTTTAAGGTATTATTTCTTTTTAAGTTGCAAACTGTTAGCAGTTGTTCATATCAGGTGGTGGTTATATGGTATTGTACTTTTCTTTAAAGCAATTTAAAGTAAAGCATTTTAAAGTATTTTTGTCAAAATTTGCATGTAGTAAATTCCGGTAAAACAAGAAAAATTTGTAGTGGGAGTTATAACTCCACTATTCCACCCTTAACTGGCACCTAATCCTATAACTGTGCAGTGTAAATTGAGTTTGGTGTTTTTAGTGACATGAAATACCATCTTCTTTCTGGTATATGAACCCAGAGAATGAATTTTGCATAGTAAGTTATTTCTGCATATGTGTTTGGTATATGTCTACCTTTTTTGTTACCTTATATTGAATATCTGTCTTGTGTCATCTATTAATTAAATTTGCACAAAATAACAGCAAAAAAAATGTCATTCTTTGCTCACAAACTATTGGTACATATGTACCAGTTTCTCTATTCTCAGTCTTCTGTTGCCATTTGTAACCTTGAGGATCAGTTTTATCTGGAAGGGAAATCTTCAGAATCAGTTAATAATTCTTAGTATAATGTTGACACAAATCTCTTTTAAGATACATTTGACATGTTTCAAGTGAACAAAACTGTACCAATAGCTTTTTATTGCATCGTATGAGGAGTTTTGTAACTATTCTGTTGATGTATATCTGTACGGAAATAGAATTACTGTTAGAAAAGTACCTAGCAACAGCCTTAAAGTTTCTAATTTTTCTAGGTAAGAGTAGCTCTTGATTGTAGGCATTCTTTACAATCATGGGAAGCTTCTTTTTTTCTTCAGGGATGGATATGTGAGTAAGGAGCGTTGACCAAAGAATATAAGGTGGGATGATGAGAGTTATGAATGTATCACCAAAATCTCTAGTCACATTTTATTATTGTTCTTAATGTTTAATATTTGCATTTTGTACCCTTTAATAAGTTACAGCAGTAAGAATTTTTGTCTCCTAAACCTTCTAATAAGATGTCCATATCAAATAGGTAGCCTGTATTGATGGGTGATTTTTGAATCTACAGTCTTACTGAACTCTTCCTAACAGATTTTTTTTCTATAAACAGTATTGTCTTCTGAATGCAGTTTTGATCAAATGTGTGTGACACAAAGGTCGGAAAGTAAAATGTATACTTATGTACTGTTGGTAGGATACTCTTTTGAGAATAATTTGGTGATATCAATCATATTTTTAAAATACATATTCTTAAAAAAATAAAATAAAATACATATTCCTTAATATCCAATTCCATTTCTATAATTTATTATAGACAAGCTTGTTTGCATTACTACTGAACCTAGGTTTTTTTCATATATTCTACAAGTAAAGGTATCAAAGATTGAAAGCAACCTGACTGTCCAACAGTAGGGGATTGGCTAATTAAAAAAAACGATCTATATGTGCTGATGTGGAATGATCACCAAGATATATGATAAATTGAATAAATTAGGATGCAGGCTAATTTATTCAGGTATTTGTGTTTTTCCATTTACATACAAAAAGGGAGAAATTGGCCTATGCCTAGGATATTTCTAAAAGGATATATACAGAAGAGTCTAAACAATGATTGTCGTCACAGAAGGTGATTGGTTGTTGGGAGATGGGCTTACCTTTTCTTTGTATGCCCTTTTATATTTTACCACATATCATGTCTTAAGTGGCAAGGCTGGGATTCCAAACCAGATCACTAACTTGCAAGTCTGCATTCTTTCCATTACACCACAACTACTGTTTTGTCAATTTTAAAGCACAGTTAAGCAAATATTCTTAAATCATTTTAGTGTATGGTCAGGCAAAGTATCTTAATAATTCATTCAGAGTATATCTTATTAACTCAGAGTAGCCAGTCGTTTTAATGCAGAAGGCAAGTCAGATAGTATAATATTGATCATTTAAAAAATAAAGTGATAAACTATAGCACCACATCAAGACAGAGGTGAATCCGGAGCCTGTGCTCCACAACGGGAGAGGCCACAACAGTGAGAGGCCCGCGTAATGCAAAAAAAAAAAAGACAGAGGTGAATAATCTGCTGAATGAAATTCTAAGGAAATCTGCCAAGGTTGGATTAGCATGTACTCTCTTTTTCAGTCTTGAAGCTTTGCTGCATGGTTACATCTAAGTTTCTGGTCTAGCCATGGAACATGGCTAAGCCTCAAGGAGGAGACCCCAGTTGCCATCATGGGTGTAACCTTCTTCCAGATATTCCCACCTATTATTTCAAAACTCCCCAGCAGTAAGAAATGGTGTTCATTTGTTTTTGAAACCAGCTGGTCCTGGTTAGGTGGCTTAGATTGCTCAAGGTAGTGTCATCGTATCGTCTGTGTTCTTTCTAACCATCCATCAGCCCTGTGCTTGTGTGCTGCCTTAGTTCAGGCCTTTAGCTTACATCTATCTGGACCCTCAGTTTTAGCCTTATAACTGGTTCCTGTGCCTTTAAACTTTTCCTCCATCCTTATTCTTAACTGATTTTAAAAGCTATTCATTCCTGTCACTGCGGCTAAAACCTTTTAACATTGCTTTCTGCTGTCCAAGGCAACTTTTTTGAACTCTTTTTTTATTAGCAAAATTATATATTGCAGAAACAAATTCTTTTTAGGAATTTTATTTTTTCCCATTTTTGCATAGTATATGATAAAAATGACTTTGAAATATGTTATTATAAGTGTGCATCATAAAGTTCTCCCTGTAATTTTGCTTCTTCCTACCTTTTCAACCCTGTTGTCATATACCAACCATTGGTGTACTCACATTGTTTACTCAATGTCCCTTGAACATGTTTTATATATTCCTATCTCAGTGCCTTTGGCCATATTATTTTTCCTTCTCTTGGAATTCTTTTCCTCCATCCTCCTTTTGTTTTTTCCAGATTCTGTATATCCTTAAGGGAAGGTCCAGTTTATGTTCCTTCCTCTCCCTGAAGCTTCTCCAGCACATAGTGATCTCTAAATCCCCTGAACTTGTGGTATTTTTTGTCTGTCTCACTTATGGAGATTAATTATATGGAAACTTGTGACTGTGTTAGTGTTACTGAAATTTTTGTATATGTTAATGTTTTAGCTGATTGGATTTTTTCTTAAGATGTTTGTTGGAGTTCCTGTCTCATATATCTCTGACTTCTTTCACACCTGGCACAAATGCCTAAAGTAGGCAATATATAAATGTTTATTTAGCATGCGTATAGAAAAGAGACCATATTTTATTTATCTTTCTGTCACCAGTGCGTAATATTGTGCCTGGCAAATAAGGCTTTGAAAAAATTTGATGTTATGTTAAAGAAATGATCTTTAGGTAATGGGATCCTATAAATATGTAAGTTTGGAATATTCCGTGTGAAATTAGCTTTCCCTGTATAGCCTGAGGAAAGTTGAGTCCAGGCTGATCTTTCTGAGGCCTTTCACGGTATCAAGCCCAACTTAGCTGGAATCTAGGAGATCTGAACCTGCATGCTTTTACATATTGTTCAAGGGAACTAATGGTTTAGAGCTCAGGCTTTGGCATCAGAGAGCTTGAGTTCATATTTTTACTCTGCTACTTCCTAGCTGCGTATCTCTGGGACAGTCTCTGTTTCCTTTACTGTAAAATATGGAAGGTAATGACTCCTCTTGCAGGGGGCTGTCACGAAGGTTAAATAAGGTTATCTATGAAAAATATCTGGCACAGAATAAGTGGTCAGAAAATCTTCAATATAATAACTAATGCTGTTATTAATAATAATCTTCCTTTTAACCTGATAGCTGTTCATATGGTAAAATCATCCAGCATTATAGAAATTTTAATTTCAGTGAATAGTTTGTCAATAAAATTTCAGTGTTCAAGTCTCTTCCTAAGTTTAAGTCTTTTGATTTGACATTTAACTCAGTGTAATCTTGTGACAGAAAAGACAGTGGACTGCAAACTGGGAGACTTACATTGTACCCCTAGCTTGCTCACAGATTAATTTGCTTAACCTTTAACGTAAAGTAGTCTAACTTTATTATCGTTATCTGTTTACAGCACGAAACTACAGTGGTTTATAAACTTATTAAGGCAAGAACCAAGTCTTACTGAATTTTATCTTTCTACTCCCTACCATGGATTAGTAAATATGCATTGAATGAATACACGGTTCAGTTTTCTCATCAAACTGGGGTTGATGGAGGGGTTGGACTATCTCTAAGATTCCCTCTAGCTCTCAAATATTTTGAACATAGGGGTCAGTGAAGTGAGTCCCAGCGTTAGAGAAGAACTGAGGATCAGAAAATATAAATGTTTTGCCATTGACAGATTCCTAAGATCCATTTTTAATTTAAGTGGATACATATTAAAGTGTTTATGCATGACCTCAGATTTAGATATAATTACTTTTAAGGTAAATTTGTTATCTTTCTGTTTATTAAATTTATATACTATATACTTCTTTCTTTGTTACTTATCATGACACAGGCATGGTTCAGTAAACGATCTTTACTAAACAAATTGGAATTTAAAGCTAATTGCTTGACATTATTTTTCTTCCTATTCTTTAACTGTGAACTGGGTACTTTTGTGACTTTTTAATTATAAAATGCCCATATCATAAAAGGTATTAACTGTGTTTGGGGAAAAAATACCAAAGCACAAATAAAAAAATTCAAGCAGTATAGAGAGGAGTATGTATTGAAAAATTTTAACTCTACTTCTTGGAGTCAGTTATATCTATAACCTTTAAAAATTATTATTCAGTATTTTATTGTAGCTTCCTGTCAGTAACCTGGTACATTATAGTTGTTCACTAAATGTTCACTGAATTAACCAATGCTCTTTACCAGTCAGGAACTGATCAATTTTCCTGGTACACTTAGCTTTTAAAGTGCTATATAATTTCCATGAAAGATACCTTTTCAAGGGTCTGAAACTCATTTTTTTAACTATCGTAAAAGTTACCTTCTGTCATTAGTACTAAAAGATTAAATGTATATATAAATAAGACTACTCTCATATGTGATTTATAAAATCAGTCTGCATGCCTTATAGTCACACTGTGTATAATGGTTTTAGTTTTCAGACCTAGTAAAACTTACATACAGGTTTTACTTGTTTGCCAACTATGATGAAAGTCCCTGATCATTCGGTTTCTGAGTTGTAAAGTGAATTACTAAGAAGTTACACAATCTTGGAATTTGAAGAAAGGCTTTGTGGTATACTTTATATTAGAAAGTGGTAGTGGCTTCTTTCTTAATAAAAGAGGCTAATTTTTCCAAACTCTTCCTCTTTTATATTAGAGTATTTGGAAAGGCATGTGCTTGCCCTGGAAAAGAATTGTGCATATTTGTCTAGGAGCTGTAATATTACCTATTAGTCTTAAATTCCAAAGTACATTTTATGTACAAAATCTGTTATACGTTAGCCCCATCAAAGTTAAAATTACTTCCTTCTATAATTTTTTTCTGACATGGAATAAATTTTAATAAATTAGGAGATTTCTTTTTTACTTTTATGATACTATAGTTATTGTTAGTTAAAAAGACATTAGAACTTTTTTTCTTGGAGTATATAAAATTGTTGGCTTGGAACTAAAAAAAATAATTAGAATATATTTTTCAATGGCCATAATAATACCAAGTCAAAAATTAAGCAGTGTTTGCTTTCCCCAAGAACTCTTCCTATTGCACAGGTGATTTCTTTGAAACTTTTAGAGAAATAGTAACAGTATAATGGAGGAATAATATATGGTGATCAAATAGGCTCTAACCTAGGCCTGTATGTGTGATTGAAAATACTCTAACCTAGGCTTGTATGTGTGATTGAAAATACTAGAAAACACTTAGAAAACTAACATTAGATAGATACTTA
This sequence comes from Globicephala melas, assembly GCF_963455315.2. Classification (NCBI taxonomy): domain Eukaryota; kingdom Metazoa; phylum Chordata; class Mammalia; order Artiodactyla; family Delphinidae; genus Globicephala; species Globicephala melas. The sequence continues at coordinate 16,773,207 of NC_083326.1, forward strand.
ACATAATAGAAAAATATTTATCCAGAATCAACAACCAACATCATACTTAACAGTTCATGATAACCCAAACTCCTGTCAATATATAGAACATTACTGTCACCCCAGAAAGTTCCCTCATGCTCCTTTCCGGTCAGTCAGTCCCCACCCCTTTCAGCCCCCCACTCCAAGAACCACTATAATGATTTTTTTCTACCATAAGTTACTACTGCCTATTCTAAGAGTTCATGTAAATGAAATTATACATTATATACTCTGCGTAAGGCTTCTATCATTCAGCATAAAGCATTGAGATTCAGTCATGTTGTGGCATATATCTCAATAGTTTTTTTTAATTGCTGAGTAATGTTCCTGAGTTCAGCCTATATTTAATATGAACTTTCTAGATTTCTGTGGTTACTATTGTTATTTGGTGTTTCTTGGTTTATGCTTAAAATAAATTATGCTCTGATGAATGGTACTGTAATACTTGATTTTCTGTTATTTGTTTTTGCTGTCTTAAAACTTAAGTTAATAGCAAGTTGTTATTTATCAGATATAATTAAATTGCAGGGGAATTAAATGCTTCTGTGAATAGAAACACAGTGTTCTCAGAAGAGTACTATATAGAGAATTTCACTTAATAGGAATTTAAAGATAAGTGGTACATTGATAATGACATAGCTGTATTTGAAGAGTCAACCATTTCAATTATTGGCATGTACTAATTGTTTTAAAAGGAGGTGAGGGAGCCCTATGTGGAGTTCAAATCTTTATTTCTGTAACTTGCATTCATTTGTCCAGACTGTGCTTTCTAAACACAGATAATCTATTCCTTAGAGCAATATATAAACAGTAGACACTATGTAAGTAGCATGATTTAATAGAATGAGTTGACCTAGCCTCTCATTTGTCCCTTCTTTGCATTATCTAACTAGATCTCCTTTAGTGAGTATCAGCATTGATTTCTTCCTTTAAGTGAGAATGTTTACATCGTGTTTTTCTGTTTAGGGACACTTAAAAATCTGGCAAAAGCTAGGGACACTCCCCACTACCACCATGCACTTAAAACACAGAACTCTTGAAACCCCTTCATTTGCCTTTTGCATCCCATATTACAAATTCAATAAATGAAGTCTTTAGGAATTATCTTGTTTACTTTCTTTTACTTAAACCCACATCCATTTCACTACCAGGACATGTTGGTTCTACATCAAAAAATAACCCTGAACACTTCTCACATTTCTACTACCTCTATTCTAGGCCAAATGTGATCATCTCTCACCTACATGACTCTAATAGCCTCTTTTTTTTTAATTGTTATTTTATATTAAAGTGTAATTGACTTACATAGTAGCCTCTTAACTGGTCTCTCTACAAATCACTTTCCTTACAGCAGCCAAAATGATTTTCCAAAAATGTATGTGTTTTTGTTGTTTTCCATTGTAGTTGGAATAAAATTCAAACTGTTTACAGTTTTGTTGTCCTTAGCTGGGCTTGCATTATATCCTGTGTGTCCATTATTCAGGAGTTAGTTAGAGATCTGGGCAGGGAAACATGAGTTACTTCAAAGTAGCTTAATTGGTTTGAGCATTTTTACCTTATTGTTTTAATAGAATTCCTATATCTTAGAGTCACAGTTTATTCACTGGAAAAAAAAATCTTAGCTAATTGATTTCCAATCCCTTATTTTGGCAGTTAAATAAAAATATGTTTAATTCTATTTTTTTTTTGGTTTATTACAGATCGAGCTGGGAGCATCAGTACCCTTGATTCTTTAGACTTTGCGAGATATTCAGATGATGGTAACAGGGAAACGGATGAGAGAGTGGCAGGTGAGTAAGATTGTAAAGACAGATTTGGATTTTTGGACATTCCAGAAATAATAAAATGACTTGAAGAATTCTCTTCTTTCTATAATTTGATATGTGAATATATTGATATAGTTATTATACAAAGTTATGTTACTAATTTATTGGCTGAAGGGAACATCCCAGCCCCCAACTGCTCTTTCCAGTGGTGCTCTGAATTTTTGGTTATGCACACCTACAGTTTGCTGAATTCTGCTTGTAGCCAGTAGTTTACAACCATGTAGTTATACAACTGGTGTAAAAGAGGTTTAAGTTAGCCATGGTTTAGTACAAAGTTAGTTGGTCATAGGCCTCCTCATTCCTTTTATCCTCCAAACCAGGGCTGAGTAATATTCATGTGTTATATACCAATACAGCTCTACTGATTGTTAAAATTGGTTTAAATACTTCTATGCTGGTTGGTGAATAAAATTTTGCTTGGTTCCCTGGATGCTCCCTGGCCATCACTGCATCTCTCCAGAAACTTCTCTTGACTTGCCTGTGATCCAGAAAATAAAGGGTTAATGCTTGGTCCATCAGGGGCCTCCAGGACCTTGCCCATTCCAAAAAGAAGGCCAACATCCTTATTAGTTGCTTGGTTTCTCATTCCAATCTCCTTCCCCTCTCCATCCTCCCACCATTTCTGCCTTTTAGGCATCACCACTGGATCTGTAGGGACTTCAGAAAACCAATTTGTACCCTCTGTGTTCTGCCCACATCAAATGAGGCCAGTTGGAGTCTTCTGGGGTCCACCCTGGGATTTACCAGTGTAGCAGCTCTGGCTCCTCAGGTGTCAAGTGACTGGTACTTTTCTGGTGCTTCAAGGCTGTGGCTGTCTGTTATTGAAGTAATTTTTGAATGTCTTATTGGAATTGTAGTTTTCATAGGACGTTGACTCTGAGATAGATGGGAAGCAGACAGACATCAGTTAGGTATTTTAATCCACCAGAATGGTGGGCACACCTGGCACAGGAAGGATGCCACGTGGGACAGATGGGAGCCTGTGAGGGAAATATTTTTCTTCCATTTACTGGGACAAGTTTGTTAAAACCTACCAAATGTTTGCCTGTCATAGTCATTATGAATAAAAGTGAGTGCTAATTTTTATATAGCACTTGCTCCATTCTGGACACTGTTGTAAATGTATATTAACTCTTTGAGTTATAGAATTATCATCATCCTCCCCTCCCCAAGAAACTGAGGCACTCAGAGATTATTAAGACTTTAGTGGCAGAGCTAAGACTTGAACGCAGATAACCCAGCAGCAGAGCCCACAACTGACTGCACTGTATGCTACCTCTTAGCATGAAGGATGAGGTTTGACCTGGTTAAAATGACATTCCAATATGTGGTTTTCATTTATAACTCAAGAATAGAGCTATTGAATGTTTAAAAAATCTCTCTTTCCCTAATCTCTTCCCTGAGTTAGGGGAAAAAAATGATGTAATTGTTTTTAGTTCAACAGAGGCTAAGAGAGGATTCAGCAGTGAGAACAATAATAGCATTATCAATTGAATGGAGAAGTCATTGGAAGAGTTTAATGCAGCTCCATATATCAAGTCATGATTTAGTCATAAGCATTATTAATTGAAAGCTGTATCAAAAAAGAAATCACATCAGTACTGTCTGAAAATTAGCAAATCAAATGGGAATTATTTGAATAATTTTAGGACAGACTTATCCTACTAATTATATCATTTGTTAAGTGGCATTGTTATATTTAATTATATAGTAAATGTTAGCTATTCTGTGTTTTCTGTTATATGTTAAGTATTAAATGCATGGTATTTTGGTTTATTAGAGACTAACCAAATATATTTAGTTTTGTATATTGTATTGTTGTTCAGATGGTTATGTATCAGAAAATAACTTCTACCCAGAAATAGACCACATAATTATTTTCTTCCCTTTAATTTTTGTTTGAAAACCTAAATTTTAGACTTAGTAAAATTTAAGAGGTTCATCATTATTCTCAGTATTTAGGTATTTTAGTATTTCTAATTAGGGGGAACAATGATATAGAAGCAAGATGTTATAATTAAGCAATATGTTATAACTAAGCATAACTAAGAGTGAATATTTTAAATATTTGGTAGTTTTGACCTTATATTTTTAATCTAAAGATTATATTCTTATCTCTAAGTTTGGGGAGATAAAGTAATTTTTGCTTACTATATAATGCTAATGTATAAATATATGCTGTCTTGAGAAAGAAATACTATGTGGTGTCACTTATATGTGGAGTCTAAAAAATAATACCAATGAATCTATATATCAACGTAAAACAGAAACAGAGTTGTAGACTAGAAAACAATCTTATGGTTCCCCAAAGGGGAGAGGGAGGAGAGGATGGGACAAATTAGGAGTATGGGATTAACAGATACAAACTACTCTACATAAAATAGATAAACAACAATAGATACACAAACAATAGATAAACAATGCCCTCTGTAGCACAGGGCATTATACCTAATACCTTGTAATAACCTGTAACGAAATATAATATACAAAAAAATCGAATGACTATGCTGTACCCCTGAAGCTCAAGACAATATTGTAAATCAACTATACTCAGTGTAAATGAGTGACTGAATGCTGTCTTCCATCTTCACTGGAAAAGGGAAGGAAATGTATGTTATTCCAAGAGAATGGCATTTAGACTTTTAATGCTCTTGTGCCATCGCCTATTATTGAACCAAATGTGTGATACATGGATGAAAATTTCAATTAATCACAATTCCCATTTACAAAAAAATTTTTGGCTCTTTGCTAACCATTGCTAGTGACTTAGAAACTAATTGAAAAATGAACAATCCAGAAAAGATAATTATCCTGCCATCTATCATTGGATCACGTGTAAACCTCACTGAGAAAGAATAAAAATCTCTTTTATTTTCGTATACCAGTCTTGGGCAGAAGGAGATTATAGATAATACAGATATTGAGTCCGCTGCCCCACGATGCAAATGTAGGGTCTGCTCCAGCCTTTAATAAACTGTTGCTGTTTATGAGACATATATATACTACTACATGTGGGTTCAGCATCATTCTTATCATCTTTTCCCTAAATTTAAATATCTGGTTATTTTTTCAAGTCTGTACAGGTGTTCCTTTAAAGAGGAAAAGATCTCTAAATGGGCAAATGTTTATTGAGCACCTGCTCTGTGCCAGGCACTGTTCCGGTTGCTTTATATAAAATACTTATTTAACCTTGTTAACAATCCTGCAAGATAGGTCATGATATCCTTATTTTATAGATCAGAAAACTGAAAAGCTTACCAAGATTGAAAAATTTTCCCAGTAGCCTCCATATGGCTAAAGGGCAAAATCAAGATGTGAACATATAGGTTTTTATTCCAGGGCTCACGATGTATCTTTAAGTACCAGGCTGGAGCTTTGACTCATCGGTACATTCATGTGGATAGCAAAATCTTATCTTTCCCATACAAGACTGTTTCAACATAGTCATTTTCTTTCCAAAAAAGTAAAATTTCAAAAGCATTTCATTTCAAATATTTTCCACTTCTGAATTTAGTAGACACCAAACCAAAATGAGCTTAATTTAACTGACTTTTTAGTAAAAGCCTTTCTATATGTTATTAAACAAAGCTGTACAGTGTACATACAGTGTAGCTGTTAAATTTTCAAGTTTTCTTCAAGATAGCAAGGGACATCTATGTTCTAGATATTGGGATTGCCATTCTTTAATTAGACATTTTGAGCATCTGCTACATATTAGGTATTATGTTAGGCGCTAGATACAGACGCATGAAATAGACAGAGTTTCTGCCGTCAAGGAATTTGTACTAAAACCTGTCTATATCTGTAATACAAATAAATGTTCAGTACTTTGGAACTAGTGATAAGGAACTTGTTGATTTTAGAACCATCTGTATCCCTGTCTCAGGTTCACCTGATCCATCTTTTAGCATCAGAGTCTCTGATTTTATTTGTTCTCATACCTCTACCTGTTACTGTATTACTTCTCTAGTTCATACCTTAATTTTTGTATTGGGATCTAGAGAACTGCAGAAACTGTTCTTTCCAATTTGCAGGGAAAGACACTACTGAATGCTGGTAAGATCACTGATGTTTAGATTTATTAGATATGGCATCAAGTACTGGAATGCCCATTCATACAACTAACATTTGCTGAGTCCTCTATATTCAAGGTATTATACTGTTCTGGGAACAATAAACAACAAAGTAGACATATGAAGCCTTTTTAAGCCTACGTAATCTAGTAAACATTCTAAAATGAAATTCAAATTTTTGCCTGTGGGTTAACCTGGCCTTACCCCCTGGGTAAGAAGCATCATCAGTAGCCCTCTCATTCCTTAGCTGTTGGGCTGCAGCATACATATCCAGCTTTATCAGGATTAAATAAGCCTATCTGTCTTATTATAATATATTTTTCCTCAGTACAAATATCTTTACCTCCTGTTTGCAGTACTTTTTGTTTTTCTTCTTTTCAACTTTACTTAAATCTTATTTATGGTTTTGTATGATTTAAAATAGGATAGATGCTCCAACAAGCCTTTTAAGGGCAACAAGCCTTTGATGTGAGTTGTAAATTGTTAAAATTTATATAAGTCATAAAGGTGTGAACTAGGACAATTGCAGAGACAATTGAGATGAATGGTTATTTAGGATTCAAGGGCTGGAATCATTATGGCTTGACATTGAATTAATGTGGGAGTAAGGGCAAGAGGTAAGTGAAGAGTAATCTCCAGGTTTCTTATTTGGGCCTCTTGGTAGATAGTGGTGCCCTTAATGAAGAGATACTGCAGGAGGAGGGAAGACAGATTTGAGAGGAAGATGATGAAGTTCATTTAGATAGGATCAAATTCAAAGTTTATGAGACATTCAAGTGGGCATGTCCAGTTGATAAACAGGTAACCCTGTTTATCTTGGGGAAGAAGTTTAAAGATTTCTGAATCTTAAGAGTACTGTTGAGAGTAAAACTGTAAGAGTGAAATGTTTATCATCCCAGTATATAGAATAAGAAAAGGACCAGGGAGGACACTCTGGGAAACACCAACTTTGAGATGAATGATAGAGGAATCTGTAAGAGAACCTGAGCAGGAGGAACAATAATGGGAAGAATTTTCTTCTTTTAAAGTTTAAGGAGGAGGAATCTTTTCCCCCTCAGAAGAATATAGAAAACTAAATGTCTACAAACCACGGAGATTGCATCTTGCTTCCGTTCATTTATTTCTCACTATTTGCTAGGTCATGCGTAACAGTCCTCTACCTTTCTTAGGTCTGTAATAGGCAGGGAGCATTCTCTAAACCCAGAAGGAGTGGTGATGGTACTGCCTGGGGATTTTTGTATTATTTTAGGAATCTATTTTTATTCTAATTCATATTCTTATGAGAATTTTCCTCTTTTCCTAGAACGTTTCCTGGGATAATAAAATAAGTATTAAGGATGGGGAAGTGGTATTTTATTACCACTATAATATTCTGATCAGTATTATAGGAAAGATCTAAAATATGTATTATTTTGAGTTTTGTGCCAAAAGAAGTAAGACTAACAAATATTTCAAGATAATATTAGTAATATATTTAGTTGGGGCAACAAAGAATCAATATTTCTTTCTGCTTTGAAATTTAACACTGCACCTTTGGTGTCTCGACATGGTCAATTGTATATATCCCAAGTCACCAGCACCTGATCTTGAAGCTCTCAAGTACCCCTGATATAATGCCAGTATTATCCAACCCTATTTAGGAAATAACTATCTCAACTAATCTAGAATTGCTTATACTGACTTAGTCATTAAATATTTTGGTAAGATTGTAATATGCAGTATTAGAATATACCTATGTCTGCGATTACTTTAGTTCCAATAAAATTGCATTCAGCAGGGTTGGGCTAGTGGAGGGTTGGAATAGTGGAGTGAGCAGGCTGGTAGTTGTTTCCTACAGTGTTTTTTAAAAACATGTACTTCTTCAAACATTTTTATGAAGAATTATAATATTTGAAAAATACTTGGAGGTTGCTTGGTACAATGTATCTCTTTACAGGATAATAAATTTTGAGATTTAATCCAATATTTTTTTAATGAAGAAGTGACAAATTTATATATGTGTAAATATAGCTGTTCAGACCTTTCTTGTGAAACTTTCTCACATAACTGCAAATACTTGATCATACTGTGCCTTTATAGAGATGTGCTATGGCTTCAAAGATATGCCTTTGTCTTTTAAAGTCTATATTGTATATTAAGAAACATGCAGCAGAGTGAATTCATTTTGATAAGCACTATCTTTCCAGAGCATTGGTACCTTTTAATGACATTTGGCAATGTATGTGTAGATGTGCATAAAAATATAAATTCTTGCCGTCTGACATGGGTTTTTCTGGCTTTCTGTGCCTTGATCATTTAGTGTTTTGCTCTTGGTCACCTAAACTTTCACCAGTTGAATCTGAGTTTTTTTCACAGTTTGTGTTTTAACCAGTTTTTTTTTAATTTATTTTTTTCATATTTCTTTCATTCTGGTGCAGGGCATTTCTGATCTGCAATTGTTCTGTAATATGTTAGTAAATTGTAAGTGATTCTGGAAGCATAATATGTATACTCATTTTGCTTGTGGTATAGTTAAGTGCTTTTAAATCAAAATAAATTACCTAAAGTTTTGAAATAAAAAGAAAAGTAAACCTATTCTGTACTTACCTAACACATTGAATGTGTGCAGTCTGACTTTAAACACAAACTCTAAGAGTTTCCAGAAGTGTTGAGTTTTAGGAAATGTTTTAACTTTGTTGCACAGAAATATTTGCAGATCAGCATTGCTGACTAACAAAAAAGAAATAGTCACATACATGTCATCTGATTTTTAGTTGTGCTTCCGTGTTGCTGCAGGGAAATTCTGTGCATCAAAATAATTGGCTTTAATGTACCAGATGTGATTCAGTTACATCTTAAGTTTTTAATGAAAATATGCAAACTGAGTGAATTCTATTTTTTCCATATATTTTTATAGCCTTGTTGTCTCTGATAGCATTTCATTTGCCATCTTCTTTATTCTGTTTATTAGTCAATGAGGAAAAAATGCATCTTTAAAGTGTTAAATTTGCTAATTTTTATGCAGAACTATTTAAATTATAATTTTTTTAAATATCCAATTGTGACAAAGATCACTTAATGTTCTCAGAGCTTTACTTCACACAAATGGCTTTTTTCCCCCACATGTAAGCTTGCTTTTTCTTCAGAGCAGTATTTATATATTTTAAAGAAAATTCCCAGCAAAGACACATATAGTTAAATCTTGCTCACGATGAAACATTTTAAAGAGCTCATTAAAATGTCTCCTCAGTATTCATGTTTATCTTATAATCAGACTGTGGTAATAGGAGAAATCTTTAAGTTTCATTAGTACCTCTTACTATGAACAAATATCTATTTGAAGAGTTGTCAGAAACTTTGAAATTCTACTTAAATTTACTCAGTATCCTTAGATTACCACACTTGTAGAATTGTACTCAATCATTTGCTTTAGAATGATCTTAATTGTAAATTAAAAGACAAACTATTTCTATCCTTTGGCTTTAAATGAAACCTAAAATAACCCCCTCAGAACTTTTTTTTAGATATATGTTTAACATATCTGTGCTTGTTTATAGAAGACATACTTGTTTGTAGAAAAATTGATAGGCATCCCACATTTGTTAAATATTTAAACCCTCTTCTTTCAACATCTTAATGAAGGACTATATTCACTAATGTTTCTGTATGTTGATTTATAACATTATTCTAGATAATGCATTTTAAAATACATTTTTTTTAATCCTAAGATTTTCTTTAAGTGTATTTGCTAGGACTTCATCTAATTTTTGTCTTTTCCCCTAAAATTATGTCACCTGAAAACATTCCATTACATTTCTTACCTAGACTGAGTGAAACACAACCACCTAAATTACTAAGATTTTTATTTACCTAAAGGAGAGTATGCCATAGATTTTACTTTTAAATAGAGCTATTCCTTGTCAGACAGCTGGAACATTTGATCAGTAGTCCCCTGTATTCTAAAACTATGGAAAACATTCACCAGTTTGCTTGCAAATCAACTCTGCTGCATGCGTTCACAAGTTTCATAAAGATTGCATGCTTTCTGTTTTCAATACAAATTGTATTTTTTTTTCATACCCATCCTTGCTTTTTATTTTTTTATTTTTGTTTCCCTTTTCTTGGTTGGATGCCTGTGTGTGTTTATTCCAAATCCCTGTCCAGTCCTGGAGTTTGAACTACGGAAAGCCAAGGAGACCATTCAGGCCCTCCGAGCCAACCTGACAAAGGCTGCAGGTGGTGTACATAAACTTTTTTGAGACATTTTCTACTTTGACAATGTAGAAGTAGCTGAGATATTTTCTAATGTAAAATAGTAAAATATTATTCATATTTTCTTCCACCAGAACACGAAGTTCCTTTACAGGAACGAAAAAATTACAAATCAAGTCCTGAAATTCAGGTGGGTGAATGACAGATCTAAAAGTATCTTCCATATGAAATGGTAGCACAAGTATTGAAGGAAGAAGACTTACAGTATTGTATCTGTCTTTTATTTATCTCTAGGAGCCAATCAAACCTCTTGAAAAGAGAGCTCTAAACTTCTTAGTCAATGAATTTTTATTGAAGAATAACTACAAGCTGACATCAATAACCTTTTCAGATGAAAATGATGATCAGGTACAATTTCTTTTCGGTTTTCTTTTTTTTTAATAAGTGACGATTTGTTTCCTTTTTAATTTATAATATACTTATTTTCTCTTTTATCTAGTTTCTTTAGTTTTTCGAAAAGTTGTACATATTGTAAAATTCCATAAGGCTTCCCAGTCTAGTATTCTGTTGGCTTATAGATTTCCTCTTTCTACATAAAGACTTCTCATTCTTTCCAGGGAGCTTTTTACAACTCCCCTTATAACTATGTAATCTACTCATATTTCCACGTATTTATAAAATGTGCTTTTTTTTTTAACTTTAAAACATTTACTTAGTAGTACAGACTTAATGTGTACTTATAAATTCAGTTTAACTAAAACCTCTTCAGTAACACTATAATAATTAAGATGATAGATAACAGCATTTAAGAGAGAATATTTTGAATAAGAGAATATAAGTTGTGTCTCTGAATAGGAGCCAATCTTAGAACCTCATTATTTTACTGATAAAATCTTATAGGAAAAGAAATGATGCTTTGTTTAGTGTTATCTCGTAACTCTGGAATATTTTGACTTCTTAGTGCGAATAGGTCAGTTTGAATCTTGTACCTTAGTAAAGTAAATACCAAGGAGTGTATTGTATAGAAATCAGGAGGCTATCATTTTAAATCAGGTATATCCCATTGGTCCATAAACTATCCCATGGATCATTTAGCAAAAATAAAAGTAGCAAAAATAGAAGTTCTCTAAGGAAGATAGCAGTACAGTTACTCCCTCAGTTATTGTAATGTATTTGGCAAAAACTAAATTTAATAAAATATATAGTTATTCTTTATTAAATGGTAGTTTTACTCAACTATATAAAAGACATTAAACTAATATTTACCTAATATAAATAATGTTATACTGTGATTATATTTCAGGTTAATCATGTTTTATCACAAATTTAGGTTAATGATCAACTAAACAATGAATAAGAAATATGTTGAATATATGAGAAACATTGAGAGGCCAAAAAGAAGGCAGAAAAAGAAGAAAAAGGGAACAAAGAATAGATGGCACACACAGAAAACAATAGCAAGATGGCAGATTTAAAACCCAGCCATATCAATACTCACTTTAAATATAAATGATCTATCCTTACAATTAAAAGGCAGAAATTACTGGAGGTTTCAAGCTGGCTCTCTCAATAATTGATAGAATAAGGTAATAGAAAATCATTTAGGATATAGAACACTTGTGCTATGCTGTCAACTAACTTTACATAAGTAGAATTTATAAAACTTCATCTTTCAATAGCTGAATACATGTTTTCAAATACGTATGGGTCACTTATCAAAATAGATCATATTATATCTATTAAATAGATGTAGGTGATAAAGCAAGTCAGTATTTAAGAGGATTTTAAATATTTCCAAATAACACATAAGTTAAAGAAGAAATCAAAAGGGAAATTATGAAGTATTTTGAGCTGAATGAAGATGAAAACAAAACCATCAAAATTTGCAGGATGTAGCTAAAGCTACAGGAAAGTTTATGACACCAAAATGTTTATAATATAAAAGAAGGAAGATTTCAAATTGATGAAAATCAGCTTCTACTTTAAGAAACTAGAAAAAGAAAACTAAGCAAAGCCCAAAGTAAGCAGAAGAAAGGAAATATTAAAAATGAGAGTGTAAATCAATGATATAGGCAACAGAAAACAATAGAGAAAAGCTAATAAAATAAAAAACTGAGTTTTTGAGGTTAATGAAATTGGAAAACCTCTAGCCTGACTCATTAGGAAAAAGAGAGAAGAAGCAAATTATCAAAATCTGGAATGAGCAAGGTTATATCACTATAAATTTTACTTATTATATATTTTTTAAATATATACCACTGAATTTCTTTTCTTTTTTAAAGTATTTATTTACTTATTTGTCTGCGTTGGGTCTTTAGTTGCAGCACGCGGAACCTTCATTGTCGCGTGCGGGCTCTTAGTTGCGGCATGCGGGATCTAGTTCCCTAACCAGGGAACAAACCCAGGACCCCTGCATTGGGAGCACAGAGACTTAACCACTGGACCACCAGGGAAGTCCCTAAATTTTACTCATATTAAAAGGATAAAATGGGAATGTTATGAGCAACTTTTCTTGAAAGAAGATAATTGCCAAAGCTCATTCAAGAAGAAATAGATTTGAGGAACTTTGTATTTATTAAAGAAATTGAATTTGTACTTAAAAACCTTCCGACAAAGAAAACTCTAGGTCTAGATAACTTCACTTGTAAAATCTACCAGGCATTTAAGGAAGAAGTAATACCGCTTCTCCACAAACTCTTCCAGAAACTGAAGAGAAGGGAATACTTCCAAACTCATTCTATGAGACCAGAATAATTCTGATATCAAAGTCAGATAAAAAACATTGCAAACAAAGAAAATACAGGGTCATTTTCCTTGTGAATTGGATGCAGAAATTCTATATAATTCTATATTTTACTATATCAAATCCAATAATATGTAAAAATGCTAATACATCATGACCAAATGGTTTATCCAAGGAATGCAAGGTTGATTTAATCCAAAAATCAGTCACTGTAATTCACCATTTTAAGAAACTTTTTAAAAGAGAAAAAAATCTTATCTCAGAAGAAAGCATTTGACATAACATGCATTTCCCATAAAAACTTGAAAGAAATGAGGAATTTCCTCAATCTCATAAAAGATATTTACAGAAAAACTATCACTAACATCATGCTTAATGATAAAAGATAAGGAATAAAACAAGGATATCTGTTCTCACTACTTCTACTGAACATCATACTGAAGATTCTAGCCAACACAAGGCAAGAAAAAGAAATAAAAGGCACACATTTTGGAAAAGAAGAAATAAAACTCTAAATTCACTGGTAACATGATTGTATATGTAGAAAATCCTGTGGACTACATAAAAAAAATACTATAGGGACTTCCTGGCAGTCCAGTGGTTAAGACTCCACGCTTCCACTGCAGGGGGTGTGGGTTCAATCCCTGCTTGGGGAACTAAGATGCTGCATGCCATGTGGCAGGGCCAAAAAAAAAAAGATACTATAGCTAATACATGATGTTAGCAAAGTTGTAAGATACAAGATCAGTAAACAAAAGTGAATCATATTTCTGTATACTAGCAACAAATAAACATTGAACTTTTAAAGATACCATTTACAAAAGTATCAAAAAATAGGAAATACTTAGGGATAAATCTGATAAAGGATTATACATTAAAAACTATTATACATGCTGAGAGAAAGTAAAGAAGACATAAATGAAGAGATACATTGTGCTCATATATCAGAAGATCCAATATTGTCAGAGTGTCAGTTTCAGCAAATTGATTTGTATTTTCAGTGCAATCCCAATCAAAATCTCACCAGTGTTTTTTGTAGAGATTAATTAGTTTATTCTAAAATTCATATGGAAATAACATAGTATAGCCAAAACAACTTTAATAAAGAAGAACAAAATTGGGGGACTTCAGCTACCTGACTTCAAGATATTGTAGTTTAGACAGTATCTTATTGGCATAAAGGTAGACAAATAGATCAATAGAACATAATAGAGAGTCAAGAGATTAATTTATGCATAGATGATCTTTTGATGTCTGACAGAATGCAAAGTAAATTTCATTCAGAAAGGACAGTCTTTTTTATAATTGGTACTGGAACATTTTGATATCTGTAGACCTCCAAAAATGAATTTCAAACCATACCTCACACCATCTACAAAAATTAATTCAAATGGATCATAGCTTTAACTTCTAAAACCATAAGGCTCCTAGAAGAAAACATGGAAAAAATTCATTGCAACCTTGGAAGATAGGCCAAGATTTCTTATATATGACACCAAAAGTATGGTGTTCTTCAGCAAAATTGTTCTCATCAAAATCAATAACTTCTGCTCTTTGAGAGCCACTCTAAGCAAATGAAATATTTGCAAGTAACATATATGATAAAGGACTTTATCCAGAATATTTAAAGAACTCTCTAAACTGAATAATAAGAAAACAGCCCAATTTTTAAATGCATGGACAAAAAAATTTAAACAGATACTTCAACAGAGAACATATATGGATAGCAAATAAGCACATGAAAAAGGTGCTCAGCATCTTTAGTCATTAGGGAAATGCAAATTAAGTCACAATGAGAATACCATAACACTTAATAGAATGTCTGAGACTGTACCAAGTCTTGGCAAAGATGTGGAGTAACTAGAAATCTCATCTTTGCTAGTGAGAATGCAAACTGGTACAGTCAGTTTGGAACACTTTTTGGCAGTTTCTTTAAAAAGTTAAAACCTTCCCCAACTATATGACCTGGTCATTCCATTCATGGATATTAAAATCCAAAAGAAATGAAAGCATATGTTCATACAAAGACTCCTTCACAATGTTCACGGCAGCTTTATTTATGGTAGCTAAAATCAGGGTAACAACCCAAATATACAAGAGCAGGCGGTTGAATAAAACATTTTAATATATCCTTATAGTAGAATACTACACAGCAACAAAAAGGAATGAACTGCTGACAGATACAACAACACAGATCAGTCTGAAAATCCTTAATCATTAATTTGGGTGAAAAAAAACAGACAAATATAGTACTTGCTGTATGAATTTATAAAAAATTCTAAGAAATGTAAACTATTATACAGGGACAGAAAACAGGTCAGTATTTGCCTAGGAACAGGGCACCTATGAGGAATAAGAGGGAAGGATTACAAAGGGGCCAAGAAAACTTTTGGGAGTGAACAAGTTAATCTTGTTGATTGTGGTGATCTATTCAGGGGTATACACAGATGTCAAAACTTATCAAATTGTACATTTTAAATTAGCTCGTGGATTTAAATCATGCAGTTTATTGTGTATTAATTATATACCTCAGTAAAGCTGTTTTTTATGAAAGGCAGTGGAAATGCTCATCAATAACCTGTTCTTTAACCATTAAACAACATTTAGTGCTAATTTCAAATGACCTAAAAGCAGAGCTATATAGAGCCCTCACTCTCCTCTGTTTAGTCTCTAGACAAAGTGTAAAACTTTTTGCCCTGTTTTATTTTTGATCATATACCCCGATTTTACCCTCTTAGTGGCACTTATCATTACCTGCAATTATCTCTTGTCTCCCTGACTAGACTATAAGTTTCTTGAGGCTAAAAGGATCTCTTGTTCATCTCTGTATCTGCAAGTATAGTAAAACTCCGTAAATATTTATTGATAGTTTTATCATATTTTTATCTGCATGCAATCATTGTCTTACTGTTCTTTGCTTCCCTCCTACCAGTTCTTTCTTTTATGACTTTTACTTTCTATTCTTTCTTTCTGTTGTGCTATGTGAATTTTTTTTTTTTTTGGTAAATAAGCGTTCTGTGTATTTTCAACTTCTCTCAGAATATCCTTTTTGCTTTAAATAACACTTGTCTCTTAACTGAGGACACTGTTTCCCCTATTTTCCAAGTACGAGATGGTGCCTCTCACACTCTAGAACCAGGATGTTTTCTACCAGGATGTTTTCTCAATTGGAACATACACTTTGACATTACAATAAAATTATGATTATGTTGAATTTTCAAGATATTAGCAATAAGGGGACTTCCCCAGTGGTCCAGTGGTAAAGAATCCTCCTTCCAGTTCAGGGGCCGTGGGTTTGATCCCTGCTCAGGGAACTAAGATCCCACATGCCGCGGGGCAACTAAGCCTACGTACCACAACTACTGAGCCCGCATGCCACAAACTACAGAGCCCATGCACTCTGGAGCCCGCACGCCACAACTAGAGAGAGAAAAAAACTGCACACCACAACTAGAGAGAAGCCCAAGCACCAAAATGAAGAGCCCGTGTGCCACAATGGGAGATCCCACATGCCGCACTAAGGCCTGACGCAGCCAAAAAAAAAGAGAAGGATATTAGCAATAAGGAAAAGATAAATTTCAGGGGAGGAGCTTCAAGATGGCGGAAGAGTAAGACACAGAGACCACCTTCCTCCCCACAAATACATCAGAAATACATCTACATGTGGAACAACCCCTACAGAACACCTACTGAATGCTGGCACAAGACCTCAGACTTCCCAAAAGGCAAAAAACTGCCCACGTACCAGGGTAGAGCAAAAGAAAAAAGAGACAAAAGAATAGGGAAGGGACCTGCACCAGTGGGAGGGAGCTGTGAAGGAGGAAAGGTTTCCACACACTAGGAAGGCCCTTCACAGGCAGAGACTGCGGGTGGCGGAGGGGGGGAGCCACGGAGGAGAGCACAGCAACTGGGGTGCGGAGGGCAAAGCAGAGAGATTCCCGCACAGAGGATCGGTGCCAACCAGCACTCACCAGCCCGAGAGGCTTGTCTGCTCACCTGCTGGGGAGGGCGGGGGCTGGGAGCTGAGGCTCGGGCTTCAGTCGGATCCCAGGGAGAGGACTGGGGTTGGCTGCGTGAACACAGCCTGAGGGGGATTGTGCGCTACAGCTAGCCGGGAGGGAGTCCGGGAAAAAGTCTGGACCTGCCGAAGAGGCAAGAGACTTTTTCTTGCCTCTTGTTTCCTGGTGCACGAGGAGAGGGGATTAAGGGCACCACTTAAAGGAGCTCCAGAGATGGGCGTGAGACGCGACTATCAGTGCGGACCCCAGAGACAGGCATGGGACGCTAAGGCTGCTGCTGCCGCCACCAAGGAGCCTGTGTGCAACCACACGTCACTGTCCACACCTCCCCTCCCAGGAGCCTGTGCAGCCCGCCACTGCCAGGGTCCCGTGATCCAGGGACAACTTCCCCGGGAGAATGCATGGCGCGCCTCAGACTGCTGCAATGTCACATTGTCCGCTGCCACTGCAGGTTTGCCCCACATTCGTACCCCTCCCTCCCCCCGGCCTGAGTGAGTCAGAGCCCCCAAATCAGCTGCTCCTTTAACGCCATCCTGTCTGAGCGAAGAACAGACGCCCTCAGGCAACCTACACACAGAGGCGGGTCCAAATCCAAATCTGAACCCCGGGAGCTGTGCGAAAAAAGAAGAGAAAGGAAAATTTCTCCCAGCAGCCTCAGGAGCAGCAGATTAAATCTCCACAATCAACTTGATGTACCTGCATCTGTGGAATGCCTGAATAGACAACGAATCATCCCAAATTAAGGAGGTGGACTTTGGGGTCAATGATACATTTTTTTTCCCCTTTTTCTCTTTTTGTGAATGTGTATGTGGATGCTTCTGTGTGATTTTGTCTGTATAGCTTTGCTTTTACCATTTGTCCTAGGGTTCTGTTTGTCCGTTTTTTTGTTGTTTTTTTATTACTTTTCAAAAATTTTTCCTTAATAATTATTTTTTATTTTTTATTATAATAACTTTATTTTATTTCACTTTACTTTATTTTATTTTCTTTCTTTCTTTCTTTTTTTTCTCCCGTTTATTCTGAGCTGTGTGGATGACAGGCTCTTGGTGCTCCAGCCAGGCGTCAGGGCTGTGCGTCGGAGGTGGGACAGCCAAAGTCAGGACACTGGTCTACAAGAGACCTCCCAGCTCAGAGATCTCACAGAGATCTCCATCTTAACGCGAAGACCCAGTTTCACTCAACGACCAGCAAGCTACAGTGCTGTACACCCTGTGCCAAACAACTAGCAACACAGGAACACAAACCCATCCATTAGCAGAGAGGCTGCCTAAAATTATAATAAGGCCACAGACACCCCAAAACACACCACCAGACGTGGACCTGCCCACCAGAACACAGGCACTAGTCCCCTCCACCAGGAAGCCTACACAACCCACTGAACCAACCTTAGCCACTGGGGACAGACACCAGAAACAACGGGAACTACTAACCTGCAGCCTGTGAAAAGGAGACCCCAAACACAGTAAGTGAAGCCAAATGAGAAGACAGAGAAACAAACAGCAGATGAAGGAGCAAGGCAAAACCCACCAGACCTAACGAATGAAGAAGAAATAGGCAGTCTACCTGAAAAAGAATTCAGAATAATGATAGTAAAGATGATCCAAAGTCTCAGAAATAGAATGGAGAAAATGCAAGAAACGTTTAACAAGGACCTAGAAGAACTAAAGAGCAAACAAACAGTGATGAACAACACAATAAATGAAATTAAAAGTTCTCTAGAAGGGATCAATAGCAAAATAATTGAAGCAGAAGAACAGATAAATGACCTGGAAGATGAAATAGTGGAAATATCTACTGCAGATCAGAATAAAGAAAAAAGAATGAAAAGAATTGAGGACAGTGTCAGAGACCTCTGGGACAACATTAAACACACCAACATTCAAATTTTAGGGGTCCCAGAAGAAGAAGAGAGAAAGAAAGGGACTGAGAAAATATTTGAAGAGATTATGGTTGAAAACTTCCCTAATATGGGAAAGGAAATAGTCAAGTTCAGGAAGCACAGAGAGTCCCATACAGGATAAACCCAAGGATAACCATGCCAAGACACATATTAATCAAACTATCAGGGCTTCTCTGGTGGCGCAGTGGGTGAGAGTCCGCCTGCTGATGCAGGGGACGTGGGTTCGTGCCCCGGTCTGGGAGGATCCCTCATGCCACGGAGGGGCTGGGCCTATGAGCCATGGCCGCAGAGCCTGTGCGTCTGGAGCCTGTGCTCTGCAATGGGAGAGGTCACAGCCATGAGAGGCCCGCATGCAGCAAAAAAAAAAAAAAAAAAAAAAAAAAATTAAATACAAAGGTAAAATATTAAAAGCAGCAAGGCAAAAACAACAAATAACACACAAGGGAATCCCCATAAGGTTAACAGCTGATCTTTCAGCAGAAACTCTGCAAGCCACAAGGGAGTGGCAGGACATATTTAAAGTGATGAAGGAGAAAAACCTACAACCAACATTACTCTACCAGGCAAGGATCTCATTCAGATTTGACGGAGAAATTAAAAGCTTTACAGACAAGCACACGCTAAGAGAATTCAGCACCACCAAACCAGATTTACAACAAATACTAAAGGAACTTCTCTAGGCAGGAAACACAAGAAAAGGAAAAGACCTACAATAACAAACCCAAAACAATTACGAAAATGGTAATAGGAACATACATACCAATGATTACCTTAAATATGAATGGTTTAAATGCTCCAGCCAAAAGACATGGACTGGCTGAATGCATAAAAAACAAGATCCATATATATGCTGTCTACAACAGACCCACTTCAGACCTAGGGACACATACAGACTGAAAGTGAGGGGATGGAAAAAGATATTCCATGCTAATGGAAATCAAAAGAAAGCTGGAGAAGCAATTCTCATACCAGACAAAATAAACTTTAAAACAAAGACTATTATAAGAGACAAAGAAGGACAGTACATAATGATCAAGGGATCAATCCAAGAAGAAGATATAACAACTGTAAATATTTATGCACCCAGCACAGGAGCAGCGCAATTCATAAGGCAAATACTAACAGCCATAAAAGGGGAAATCGACTGTAACACAATCATAGTAGGGGACTTTAACACCCCACTTTCACCAATGGACAGATCATCCAAAATGAAAATAAATAAGGAAATACAAGCTTTAAATGATACATTAAACAAGATGGACTTAATTGATATTTATAGGACATTCCATCCAAAAGCAACAGAATACACATTCTTTTTATGTGCTCATGGAACATTCTCCAGGATAGATCATATCTTGGGCCACAAATCAATCCTTGGTAAATTTAAGGAAATTGAAATCGTATCAAGTATCTTTTCTGACCACAACGCTATGAGACTATGTATCAATTACAGGAAAAAATCTGTAAAAATACAAACACATGGAGGCTAAACAATACACTACTTAATAGCCAAGAGATCACTGAAGAAATTAAAGAGGAAATCAAATAATACCTAGAAACAAATGACAATGAAAACACAGCGATCCAAAACCTTTGGGATGCAGCAAAAGCAGTTTTAAGAGGGAAGTTTATAGCAATAAAATCGTACCTCAAAAAAACAAGAAACAACTCAAGTAAACAACCTTACCTTACACCTAAAGCAATTAGAGAAAGAAGAACAAAAAAACCACAAAGTTAGCAGAAGGAAAGAAATCATAAAGATCAGATCAGAAATAAATGAAAAAGAAATGAAGGAAACCATAGCAAAGATCAATAAAACTAAAAGCTGGTTCTTTGAGAAGATAAACAAAATTCATAAGCCTTTAGCCAGACTCATCAAGAAAAAAAGGGAGAAGGCTCAAATCAATAGAATTAGAAATAAAAAAGGAGAAGGAACAACTGACTGCAGAAACACAAAGGATCATGAGAGATTACTACAAGCAAATATATGTCAATCAAATGGACAACCTGGAAGAAAAGGACAAATTCTTAGAAATGCACAATGTGCTGAGACTGAACCAGGAGATATAGAAAATATGAACAGACCAATCAGAAGCACTGAAACTGAAACTGTGATTAAAAATCTTCCAACAAACAAAAGTCCGGAACCAGATGGCTTCACAGGCGAATCTGTCATACATTTAGAGAAGAGCTAACACCTATCCTTCTCAAACTCTTCCAAAATAGAGCAGAGGGAGGTACACTTCCAAACTCATTCTACGAGGTCACCATCACCGTGATACCAAAACCACACAAAGATGTCTCAAAGAAAGAAAACTACAGGCCAATATCACTGATGAACATAGATGCAAAAATCCTCAACAAAATACTAGCAAACAGAATCCAGCAGCACATTAAAAGGATCATACACCATGATCAAGTGGGGTTTATCCCAGGAATGCAAGGATTCTTCAGTATACACAAATTAATCAGTGTGATACACCATATTAACAAATTGAAGGAGAAAAACCATATGATCATCTCAATAGATGCAGAGAAAGCTTTTGACAAAATTCAACACCCATCTATGATAAAAACCCTCCAGAAAGTAGGCATAGAGAGAACTTACTTCAACATAATAAAGGCCATATATGACAAATACACAGCCAGCATCATCCTCAATGGTGAAAAATTGAAACCCTTTCCATTAAGATCAGGAACAAGACAAGGTTGCCCACTCTCACCACTCTTATTCAACATAGTTTTGGAAGTTTTAGCTACAGCAATCAGAGAAGAAAAAGAAATAAATGGAATCCAAATTGGAAAAGAAGAAGTAAAGCTGTCACTGTTTGCAGATGACATGATACTATACATAGAGAATCCTAAAGATGCTACCAGAAAACTACTAGAGCTAATCAATGAATTTGGTAAAGTAGCAGGATACAAAATTAATGCACAGAAATCTCTCGCATTCCCATACACTAATGACGAAAAATCTGAAAGTGAAATTAAGAAAACACTCCCATTTACCACTGCAGTAAAAAGAATAAAGTGTCTAGGAATAAACCTACCTAAGGAGACAAAAGACCTGTATGCAGAAAATTATAAGACACTGATGAAAGAAATGAAAGGTGATACACCCAGATGGAGAGATATACCATCTTCTTGGATTGGAAGAATCAATGTTGTGAAAATGACTATACTACCCAAAGCAATCTACAAATTCAATGGAATCCCTATCAAATTACCAATGGCATTTTTTACAGAACTAGAACAAAAAATCTTAAAATTTGTTTGGAGACACAAAAGACCCCGAATAGCCAAAGCGGTCTTTAGGGAAGAATACAGAGCGGGAGGAATCAGGCTCTCTGACTTCACACTATACTACAAAGCTACAGTAATCAAGATAATATGGTACTGCCACAAAAACAGAAATATAGATCAATGGAACAGGATAGAAAGCCCATAGATAAACTCACACATCTATGGTCAACTAATCTATGACAAAGGAGGCAAGACAATGGAGAAAAGATAGTCTCTTCAATTAGTGGTGCTGGGAAACCTGGACAGCTACATGTAAAAGAATTAAATTAGAACATTCCCTAACACCATACACAAAAATAAATTCAAAATGGATTAGAGACCTTAACGTAAGACCGGACACTACAAAACTCTTAGAGGAAAACATAGGAAGAACAGTCTTTGACATAAATCACAGCAAGATCTTTTTTGATCCACCTCCTAGAGTAATGGAAATAAAAACAAAAATAAACAAATGGGACCTAATGAAACTTCAAAGCTTTTGCACAGCAAAGGAAATTACAGACAAAACGAAAAGACAACTCTTAGAATGGGAGAAAATATTTGCAAATGAATCAATGGAGAAAGGATTAATTTCCAAATAATATAAACAGCTCATGGAGCTCAATATTAAAAAAACAACCCAATCCAAAAATGTGCAGAAGACCTAAATAGACATTTCTCCAAAGGAGATATACAGATTGCCAACAAACACATGAAAGAATGTTCAACATCATTAATCATTAGAGAAATGCAAATCAAAACTACAATGAGATATCATCTCACACCAGTCAGAATGGCCATCATCAAAAAATCTAGAAACAATAAATGCTGGAGAGGGTGTGGAGAAAAGGGCACCCTCTTGCACTGTTGGTGGGAATGTAAATTGCTACAGCCACTATGGAGAACTGTATGGAGGTTCCTTAAGAAACTAAAAGTAGAACTACCATACAACCCAGCAATCCCACTACTGGGCATATACCCTGAGAAAACCATAATTCAAAAAGAGTCACGTACCACAGTGTTCATTGCAGCTCTATTTACAATAGCCAGGACATGGAGGCAACCTAAGTGTCCATCAACAGATGAATTGATAAAGAAAATGTGGCAGATATATACAGTGGAATATTATTCAGCCATAAGAAGAAACAAAATTGAGTTAGTTGTAGTGAGGTGGATGGACCTAGAGTCTGTCATACAGAGTGAGGTAAGTCAGAAAGAGAAAAACAAATACCGTATGCTAACACATATATATGGAATCTAAAAAAAAAAAAAAAAAAATTGTCATGAAGAATCCAGGGACAAGGCAGGAATAAAGACGCAGATGTACTAGAGCATGGACTTGAGGATCCGCGGAGGGGGTCGGGTAAGCTGGGACAAAGAGAGTGGCATGGACATATATACACTACCAAATGTAAAATAGATTGCTAGTGGGAAGCAGCTGCATAGCACGGGGAGATCAGCTCGGTGCTTTGTGACCACCTAGAGGGGTGGGATAGGGAGGGTGGGAGGGAGGGAGACACAAGAGGGAAGAGATATGGGGACATATGTATAGGTATAACTGATTCACTTTGTTATAAAGCAGAAACTGACACACCATTTTAAAGCAATTATACTCCAATAAAGTTGTTAAAAAAAAGATAAATTTCAAAAATGCAAGATAAAACTGCCACATAGATATTTTTATATTATTATTTTTTTATCTTTTAGGATTTTGAACTATGGGATGATGTAGGATTAAACATTCCAAAACCTCCAGACTTATTGCAACTCTACCGAGATTTTGGAAATCATCAAGTGACTGGGAAAGATCTTGTGGATGTGGCCAGTGGTGTAGAAGAAGATGAATTAGAGGCTCTGACACCAATTTTAGTTAACCTTCCTCCAACCCTTGAAACTCCTGCTGCTGTAGAGGTGAGAGGTATTAACTAAGTAATCCAGTCCACAAAAAGTGTTTAAACTGCATAAAAGCATACTATGAGATCTTGAGTTTCTGTTTTTCTCCCATTTTGATTTTAGAACTCCTTGCTAGTAAAGAAATTAGAAGATAAAATTAGTTTATTAAATAGTGAGAAATGGTCTTTGATGGAACAAATCAGAAGACTTGAAAGGTTAGTACTTAATCATTATTTCCAAAAAACCTCTTAAAGTTTTTAAAGAAATTGACAGATTATATAAATATATAAGATAACATTTCAGTTGTAAGACATAATTTTTCATATCCTAATACTTCTGGAAAAAAGTCTTATAGTTGCTTATATACTTAAAGTGTCCTTTTTCCCCAAAAAAGTTGTCCCCGTAATAACCATGTAATTGCATATGTCTTGGAACCAAGAAATAAGATATTTTTTATTTTCTCCAAGTTGTATCAGTAGTAATAAAACAGCTTTTCACATTAGGGTTGTACATATTTCCCATTCGTTATTTCATTTAATTCTTAATTCTGTAGAATTTTCCCCATTTTGCAGATGAAGAATGTTAAGTGCTAATCCAAAGCATAGTTTATAAAACCATTTTTATGCTTTATAAGTGTTTGTAGCTGCACTTCTAGGTATATGAAGCATCAGTGTATATGGTGCAGAAGAGATTAATCAGTTGCCAAACCACTTTCTATTAATATGTTATACTTTTAAACCATTAAACCCATTATGAGGTTTATGCTATTGCCAAAGTTTTAAAAAAATACAGTTATTCTCTGATAATTTCTCTTCCTTTCTACAGTGAAATGGACTTCCTCAAAAATGAACACTTTGCCAGCCCTGTAGTTTGTGACTCTGTTCAGCCTTCTTTGGATCAGTCTCCCCACAAGGACTCTGAAGACAGTGGACAGAATTCAGTTATAAATAGTTCAGACATGGGAGAAAACAAGGATATCCATCTTTCAAAATCAGATGAAATTGATTCCACTATTCCTAAAGAGAATTTCCCACGTTCTTTCCCCAGGAGAGAAAGAGAAGGAATGCCATCTTCTTCTCCATCAAATAAAAGCACAGTCCATTTTGATAAACCCAATAGGTTAGTATGCATCCTGTGTTTTGAAAGGCATCTTTCAGCTATTTAGAACATTGTCAAAATAGGAGTTTCAGTTCTTATTTTGCAGATCAGATGTATGAATTTTTATGTTTGGCATGAACTTAACACATAGCAAAGTCCATGTCACCAAAAAAAAAAAAAAAAAAAAAAATCACAAGTAATTACTAAGTTAAATTGTATTAACAAGGAATAGACCATAAAGGAGATAGGTCCTATCTTAGCCGAGTACTTAAACCCATAAGTAATATGTATGTTTTATGTGCTGTATTTTACCCAGTGCTTTTTACCTTTTCTGTATTCTACAGTCATTATCAGACTCAGGAGAAGGTTTTGGTACTGAATAGTTGCCTGTACTAAAGAGGGGATTAGCTATTAATCTTAGGCCTTTTTCCTGTGTCTGCTTCCATTACTAATATTGTATCATTAATATTCTCTTAATTCATTTAGTTTTTATTGGATTGCAGTGATTGAACTCAGATGACAAAAGCATGGTCCCTTGCCCGTCATGATTATGTTTTCTAGTAGAGGAGACAAAATGTGTTTAAAATTATTTACATTTTAATGTGAAAAATGTTAAGAAAGGAACATTTACTGAGTTCTTTTTTATATGTCAGGCACAGTTCTACACGCTTTATGTATACTAACTTAGTTAATCCTCACAAATTACCCTATGGTACATTCTGAGCCACAAAGCCATGCTTCCTCCTCCTCCTATTAAATGGAGGAATATTATACCAAGTGTTGGGATGTAATAGGAAAGCATGACTAATTTGTTTTAGACTTAAAGGTACTCATTATTAGTGAGAAGTATTTGATTTTTTTTTTCCCAAGCAAATCTTTCCACTCATGTGCCACAACTTTCTGTGTACCTGCTTAAGTGTGTGTGTGTGTGTGTGTGTGTGTGTATTTTTAGGTATTATGGGGGTTGAAATAGACACAGCCCAATCCTCAAAGTGCATTTAATTAAATATGGTTAAGATACAGTTATAAAAATGATATTCAATAACAGTGGCATTCGTAATAGTTCTTACTGTTTAGGAGTACTTCCATATATTTCCTTTGATACACCAAAGCCACTCTCTGGAGAAAGATGACTGTTAAATTTCTTCAACTAATTTTTTTAGCTCTTAACTATATGTCAGGCAGTCTCAACGAGGAGTATAATGGTAACCAAACATATGGTCATCCCTTCAGTTACAAACCTTACAGTATGAAAGAGGCCGACAGATAATTATTATAAGTACGAAGAGTAGTAATATAAGAGAAGTTCACCTTGCTTTGGGAACACACAATCAGGGCACCTAACCTAGGCATCAGAGCAGGAAAGATTTCAGGGAAGAAGTATTATCTAACTTTAGACCTGATGACTAAGTAGTAGTTAACCAGACAAAGAAGTAAGACGAAGTCTTCCCACTAAGAGAGAACAGCATGTGCAGGGAGAACACTGTGCACTTTGCGAGCTAAGAAGAATTTATTAAGGTTGAAGCAAAGAATGCAAGTGAGAAGAATGACAGATGAAGTTGGAGAATTAAGCAAAGACTAAGTCATATAAGTCGTGTTAACTCATTTTAGAGAGTTGGGACGTGATGGCATCTAAGTTTTAGAAAGAGTCCTCTAGGGTAGAGGTAATTGGAGGGTAGCAAGACTGGAAGAAAGGAGACTAGTAGGATATCTATTGGAAGAATCCAAGTAAGAAATGATTGAATTTCCTGTATTAGAAAGAAGTGGATAGATTTACAAGATAGTTAGAAAGTAAAAGATTGATTGGATTAGGAGATTAAAAGAAAGGGAAGGATAAAGGCTTTCTGGCATAGGCAATTGGATGCATTATAGCTCTCTCCACTGAAAGAATATGGGAGGGGAAACATAACAAGCAAATAGGCTTAAGCTTTGGCACAGTAACTCCACAATGAGATGTTACTGGGGGCCACTTTGTGGTGTATACTAAATAACCTCTATTATGTAATTTTGGTGTTAGCCCTTTTCTTTGTAGATAGAGCACATAAAGTACAACTCATAGTTACAATATTATGAATACTATTATGTAGAGACCAGTGTTGTTTTAAAATATAAATGTTTTAACCTTTTTTATTAAACATAAATAGGCTAATATTTTCAATTACAAAAATACTTCCTTTGAGATATATCATGAATGTTGAACAAGCCTCTCCTTCATATATCTTTAATTTTTAATTCTTTTACGTGGGTTTCTAACATTAAGGATTATCATTATCATTATATAGATCTGTAAAACTTCTCAGCAACATACCAGGTCAACCTTTGTCTCCACTGTTTACCTTTCTGGGATCATAGAGAATTAGGGAAGAAAAAAAAATCCTCATTTCAGGTTTTACAAACACTTTCTGTGGTCATTGACCTGCCATACCACTTCAGGTTTAATCCACTAACATTTATAAGTCATTCATTCCCATAACATCAAGCTCTTTTAAGATCAGCATCTATTGCTGATTTCTTTTCCCCAGTATAATTTTCCACTGAAGTGACCTTTAAGTCTTTTGTGGCTGAGATATTCAGTTAACATTTGTGGGTTAGGGTTCATGCAAGGATGGGAATTATAACCTGCAACTTACTTTCTCCTTAAATGCCAGTGGTAACTATTTGGTATTGTCCCATTTTCATTCAATATTTTCTTCTAGGAAGTTGTCTCCTGCTTTCCATCAAGCACTACTCTCTTTCTGTCGAATGTCAGCAGATAGTCGTTTAGGATCAGAGGTAAATTATACCAGATTCTTTCAAACTTTCTTAAAACATTCAGTTTTTCTTTTTAGCATCTTACCCAAAAATAATTGTGATAAGACTCTATTTCAAGTACAAATCTAGTATTTAAAATAATGCTCTAAGAAATAGTTCCTAAAATTTTAACTTTTAAGGAAAGTAGTTGATTATTTTTGTCTTTAGGTTAAAGCTTTGTTTAGTATTAGAGTGGCCTTTTACAGTCTAGTTTTAATTTGTTATGTCTACTGACATATGGTTATATGCCTCTCTATGATGTAATTCAGAAAACCAAATCAAGTGTACATATTGTTTATAATTTCAGTTATTTTTAGATTACTTTTAATTTCATTTGGATTGTCTTTTTTCCCCCCCACCTTCATGCTTTATAGTCTAATAAGTTTGAACAAATATTTGTGATTCCAGAAATAACTGATAAGGTCCTGCTTCAGGGTCAGGGTGAGGGTATTATTTCAGCAGTTAACATGAAATTACATTAAAAAATACCTAACACACACTAAGCATTATGTTACATGTCATCTCATTTAATCTGCATTTTAATTTGCAAACTTACAAAGTAGGTAATATTAGTCTAATTTTCCAGATAAGGAAATTTTAGACAAGTCCCATAAATTTCCCAGTGTTAGACAGCTACCCAGGTCTATATGATTGTAAAGCCTAATTGCTAAGTATTTGCATTGGTATCAGGAGCTGAACAACCTACCTCTGCAAAGTGAATCTAAACTTAGGTTATTTAGTTGAATAAATCAAAAGTATTATTTCCTTTTGATGCTGACCAAAAGCTGTAAACTCAAATGTCTACAAAGAAACCAGGCAGGTCTCATAATATGATGAAGCAAGAGGGTAATAATAAGGAGTGGTGGGTACTGTAGTAAATTCGAACTTACATCCTTTGCCTAAATCTTCCAGGTGATTGCTTCTGTGTGTGTGTGAGGGCCCAAGGATAGTGCCATTGCTAGACTATATATCACCTTTGTGCAAATTAAAATGATACTCCTTACTTTTGGTGGATAAATACCTGGCGTGGCAGATGAGTGCCTGTTGGATGTCAGCCCCACTTACCATTTAGGCTGATTCTCTGTGCAAGGCATAGCTGATAACAGTCTTTTCCAAGAGAAGCTGGGCATCTGGATTTTTTTTTTTTTTTGGTTGTCTGTAATTTTCTTTTTTTTTTTTTAACATCTTTATCGGAGTATAATTGCTTTACAATGGTGTGTTAGTTTCTGCTTTATAACAAAGTGAATCAGCTATACATATATATCCCCCTATCTCCTCCCTCTTGCATTTCCCTCCCACCTCCCTATTCCACCCCTCTAGGTGGTCACAAAGCACGGAGCTGATCTCCCTGTGCTATGCAGCTGCTTCCCACTAGCTATCTATTTTACATTTGATAGTGTATATATGTCCGTGCCACTCTCTCTCCCACTTCGTCCCAGCTTACCCTTCCCCCTCCCTGTGTCCTCAAGTCCATTCTCTACATCTGTGTCTTTATTTCTGTCCTACCCCTAGGTTCGGATTGATTGTCTTTGATTTCAGAGTTTATTAGCTCTCAGATTTGTTTTCCTCAAGTCCTTTATAATTGTTGTTGCAGGCTTATCTTCAGAGGGTTTTTTTCTTTTTTTCTCCTATCTTTATACTCACTCCTCCCTTTCTAGCTGTTTTATGGTTGATTCCACTTCACCTCTTTTGGGCTTCTGTCCCACAATGTCATTAAGAATATGAAAGAGCTAGAGGATGGTTTGGATGCAATCTGGCAATCCCCATTGTAAGACTGGGTCAGCCCCCTTGGACTTCCTTGCATGCAGCTTCATTATACAAACTACTCTCACCTTAGGCAAAGCCTGTAGCTTTGTGGGCACCTTTTCCCCAAGAACAAAATTAAAAACCATTGAAGCTGCCCCAGTCCTGTGTTATCCCTGTTTGTTCCCAGAACTGAAGCCTTGTAAGCCTCCCTGTCTTCACCCTTGCTTCTTAACAGTGTTTTAAATCCATTTCTGGTATATAAAAATGTTTATCCCGTTAGGGATTACAGTTGTTCTTATTGTTGTTTTTATCATCATCACCATAAATTGTAATTTTGGATGTGTGTTTGGAACAGAGGTGACAGGGTCCAAAACATAGACTTTAAGTACAATACCATCATGCACAGAAGTTCTCCAGTGTCATCATTGATTAATTCTTTGGTTTTCTAGGTGTCTCGGATTGCAGACAGTGAGAAAAGTGTTATGTTAATGCTGGGGCGCTGCCTGCCACACATTGTTCCTAATGTGCTGTTGGCAAAGAGAGAGGTGAGACACATAAAAGTATTTTCATTCCCCAGATCTCATCATGTGTCCATTTTTTGTCATTTTGAAGTTTAGTGTTATATTTTTATTTTGTTAAAGTCTATTACTTGCAATCATATTCTTACTTTTGTGCATGCATCTCTGCTCCTAGAGAATGGTTTTACACCTCTGTCAGGTGAGTTCAGTAAAACTGCATGGTATTCATGTTTTCCAATTTTGCTTAAAGCATCATTAGCTTTTGCAGCACTAACTATTACTGTAGGTCCATTTATGTGCCATGAACACTGTCTGTTTTTTACATTACCAGTTAACTAATTTATTTTATCTCTGCTCTTGATATGATATGCGTGATTTGTCTTCAGAAATAGACATGCTTTGTATTGAACATTCACAGGGACTAATAATGTAACTTTTCTTAAACGTAGTTACTTATTATTAATGTTAGTTTTATTATATTTGTTTGGCAGTAATTACACTTGTCTTAGGATGATAGGATAGTTATAATATTGTCTACAATAACTTTTGAAAGTACCTTTTTTGTTTTTCTTGTAGCTCACCTGTTATTGACAGATGCTTTAAATGTCCAAAATAGAGTAGCAAATTTATTTTAGTACACATTGCCTATGTTATAAGCCATAAATACTGTAGAAAGTTATTTTTAGAGTTATATTTAGCCAATAAAAGATTAATAAATAGTTATCTGTAATCTCATTTAAATGACAGTGAATGATTTATTTGCAAACAAGCTTAATTATTTGAATTATTCAATTTATGAAATCAATTTTCAGTTCAGAAATTTTCTTTTAATGGGTTAAGAATATTTTAGAATGTGTCATAAAAGTTTCTTTTGTTATCCTCTTAATATTTACCACCGGTTTTAATCATAATTCACGGGACCTACAGTATGATAGGTACACAATGCATTGGCAAAACCCATGTAGAGCTTATCCTTAATTATCTGTTTAGCACAAGAAATTTGTACTGATCCTCAAGAAAATGTATGTGTAGAGCTTAAAAATTTTTTATACCTATAGGTATTTTTAACTTAAAAAAGATAAACATGACTGCTTTCTTGCTGATGGTTTTATTTTACCTAATATTTAAAAATAGCTCTGAGACATTAATAAGTATGGAAATTTTTCTATGTCTTGAAGGATCAGTGTCCAATTTCAGATTGTTTTGCAGTTCTGCCTGGCAGAATGGTGTTTGAGCTTCTTTTCCTTTTTCAGCTTGTAACATAATCCATTGCAGTGCATTAATGTTTGCATCCCTTTTACTATGTTTCCTTAATATAATCTTTAAAATATCACAGAAACCTAATTGTTATGAGATGTAGTTTAAGCTTTTTTATTTGAATTTTCCCTTTTTTAATCATAAAAAACTACCACTATAATCTGATTGTACTGCATGAAGTATTTATAAATTTGCATCATCAGTAATCAGTTATATATATATAAATATATATGTAAACATATTTATATATACACATATATTTTATTTGTGGTATGATGTTTACTTTTTGGCTGATTTTAAGGTTTTTATATTTAAAAATATTTATATACTTATAATTTCATGAAGAATTGATCATTTATCTTTGTTTACTTAATTATTTGTACTTTATTCTGTTTTACCAGAAGATTTACCATTTATTATATACCAAAGTTGTATTCCCTCAAAACTAAATTGGTAAATAATGAAGTATACCTTGCCTTTCTTTGAAACTAATCCCAGGGCATAAAAGGTCAAAACTTTTATTTCATTTTATCCTTTGATATTGGATTACATGTATTTAATATTTTACCCTAGTTCCTTATATCTATATTTTTAAAAAGGTCTCATGATTGAAGGATTAATATTTTTATTTTTTCTTATTTCTCATTTTATGTGTTCTCTTATCAGTATAAACCTTTTTATTGATATGTAAATACAATTTAAATGTCCCTTAGTAAACTGATTGATCATAGCAATATCCTAGGTAATTAAAAAAATAAAACATTAAAAACAGGTTTTAAGGTTTGAATAAATAATACATTCACATGGTTTAACATCTTTTAAATATAAAAAGATGTACAACAAAAACTTGTCTTCCCTTGTCCCTGAGCCACCATCCTACATGCAATAAATTTTATTAGCTTCTAGTGTATTCTTTCAAGTTCTTTGCCCATTTTTTAAGTGGATTGTTTGCCTTTAAATTGTAAGAGTTCTTACAATTCTGGATATTAAACCCTTACCTCATACATGATTTGCAAATATTTTCTCCCATCCTATAGATTTTCTTTTCACATTGTTGATAATGTCCTTAGATGAACAAATATTTTTCATTTTTATGAAATTGATCTATTTTTTTCTTTTGTTGCTTGAGTTTTTGGTATCAATCTAAGAATCCATTACCAAATCTGAAGTCAGAAAGATTTATTCCTGTGTTTTCTTCTAATAGTGTTATACCTTTAGCTCTTATATTTAGGTCATTGATCCATTTGGAGTTTTTTTTTTTTTTTTAATATATGGAGTGAGGCAGGAGTCCAAAACTTTATTCTTTTCATTTAGTTATCCAGATATCCCAGCACCATTTGTTGAACAGAAAGTTGTTTCCCTAATGAATGGTCATGGCACCTTTGCCATATCAGTTCAATGTCGATGTTTGCATTCATTTCTATACTTTCAGTTCTGTACCATTGGTCTTTGTGTTTATCTTTATGCCCGTTCCACTCTATTTTGATTACTGTAGCTTTATAGTAAGTTTTGAAATTGGGAAGAATGAGTCCTCCAGCTTTGTTTTCTTTTTCAATATCGTTTAGCCATTTAGGGCCCCTTTCAGTTCCATATGAATTTGATGCTCAGTTTTGATTTCTGCCATAAAGGTCATTTGAATTTTGAAAGGGATTGCACTGAATCTGTAGATCACTTTGGGGAATATTGACATTCAAACATTAAGTCTTGCCATTTATGAACTTGAGATTCTTTACAGTTATTTATGTCTTTCAGCAATGTTTTGTAGTTTTTCACTTCCATGTTAAAATTTATTTCTCAGTATTTTATTCTCATGGATGCTGTTGTAAATGAAATTGTTTCCTTAATTTCTTTTCAGGTTGTTCATTGCTGATATATAGAAACAGAACTGACATTTGTATGTTGATCTTGTAACTTGAAACTTTGCTGAATTTGTTTATTAGCTCTAGTAGTTTTTTGTGGATTCTATGAGATTTATATAGAATCATGTTATCTGCAAACAGAGATATTTTGCTTCTTTCGTTCCAATTTGGATAGCTTTTATTTCTTCCTCTTACTTAATTACTTGGGTTAGGACTGCCAATACAGTTTTTTTTTTTTAACATCTTTATTGGCGTATAATTGCTTTACAATGGTGTGTCAGTGTCTGCTTTATAACA
Organism: Globicephala melas; assembly: GCF_963455315.2. Lineage (NCBI taxonomy): Eukaryota > Metazoa > Chordata > Mammalia > Artiodactyla > Delphinidae > Globicephala > Globicephala melas. Next base: position 16,806,720 of record NC_083326.1, read on the forward strand.
AAGTGACCAAGTTATACCTATACATATGTCCCCATATCTCTTCCCTCTTGCTTCTCCCTCCCTCCCTCCCACCCTCCCTATCACATCCCTCTAGGTGGTCACAAAGTACCGAGCTGATCTCCCTGTGCTATGTGGCTGCTTCCCACTAGCTATCTATTTTACGTTTGGTAGTGTATATATGTCCATGCCACTCTCTCACTTTGTCACAGCTTACCCTTCCCCCTCCCCATATCCTCAAGTCCATTCTCTAGTAGGTCTGTGTCTTTATTCCCGCCTTGCCCCTAGGTTCTTCATGACCTTTTTTTTTTTTCTGTAGATTCCATATATATGTGTTAGCATACGGTATTTGCTTTTCTCTTTCTGACTTACTTCACTCTGTATGAGAGACTCTGGGTCCATCCACCTCACTACAAATAACTCAATTTCGTTTCTTTTTATGGCTGAGTAATATTCCATTGTATATATGTGCCACATCTTCTTTATCCATTCATCCAATGATGGACACTTAGGTTGTTTCCATCACCAGGCTATTGTAAATAGAGCTGCAATGAATATTTTGGTACATGACTCTTTATGAATTATGGTATTCTCAGGGTATATGCCCAGTAGTGGGATTGCTGGGTCGTATGGTAGTTCTATTTTTAGTTTTTTAATAGTGGCTGTATCAATTTACATTCCCACCAACAGTGCAAGAGGGTTTCCTTTTCTCCACACCCTCTCCAGCATTTATTGTTTGTAGATTTTTTGATGATGGCCATTCTGACTGGTGTGAGATGATATCTCATTGTAGTTTTGATTTGCATTTGTCTAATGATTAATGATGTTGAGCATTCTTTCATGTGTTTGTTGGCAATCTGTATATCTTCTTTGGAGAAATGTCTGTTTAGGTCTTCTGCCCATTTTTGGATTGGGTTGTTTGTATTTTTGATATTGAGCTGCATGAGCTGTTTGTAAATTTTGGAGATTAATCCTTTGTCAGTTGCTTCATTTGCAGATAGTTTCTCCCATTCTGAGGGTTATCTTTTCATCTTGTTTATGGTTTCCTTTGCTGTGCAAAAGCTTTTAAGTTTCATTAGGTCCCATTTGTTTATTTTTGTTTTTATTTCCATTTCTCTAGGAGGTGAGTCAAAAAGGATCTTTCTGTGATTGATGTCATTGAGTGTTCTGCCTATGTTTTCCTCTAAGAGTTTGACAGTGTCTGGCATTACATTTAGGTCTTTAATCCATTTTGAGTTTATTTATGTGTATGGTGTTAGAGAGTGTTCTAATTTCATACTTTTACATGTACCTGTCCAGTTTTCCCAGCACCACTTATTGAAGAGGCTGTCTTTTCTCCATTGTATATTCTTGCCTCCTTTATCAAAGATAAGGGGACCATAGGTACATGGGTTTATCTCTGGGCTTTCTATCCTGTTCCATTGATCTATATTTCTGTTTTTGTGCCAGTACCATACTTTCTTGATTACTGTAGCTTTGTAGTATAGTCTGAAGTCAGGGAGCCTGATTCCTCCAGCTCCGTTTTTCTTTCTCAAGGTTGCTTTGGCTATTCGGGGTCTTTGTGTTTCCATACAAATTGTGAAATTTTTTGTTCTAGTTCTGTGAAAAATGCCACTGGTAGTCTGATAGGGATTGCATTGAATCTGTAGATTGCTTTGGGTATTAGAGTCATTTTCACAATGTTGATTCTTCCAATCCAAGAACATGGTATATGTCTCCACCTATTTGTATCATCTTTAATTTCTTTCATCAGTGTCTTATAATTTTCTGCATACAGGTCTTTTGTCTCCTTAGGTAGGTTTATTCCTAGACACTTTATTCTTTTTACTGCAGTGGTAAATGGGAGTGTTTTCTTAATTTCACTTTCAGATTTTTCGTCATTAGTGTATGGGAATGCGAGAGATTTCTGTGCATTAATTTTGTATCCTGCTACTTTACCAAATTCATTGATTAGTTCTAGTAGTTTTCTGGTAGCATCTTTAGGATTCTCTATGTATAGTATCATGTCATCTGCAAACAGTGACAGCTTTACTTCTTCTTTTCCAACTTGGATTCCTTTTATTTCCTTTTCTTCTCTGATTGCTGTGGCTAAAACTGCCAAAGCTGTGTTGAATAAGAGTGGTGAGAGTGGGCAACCTTGTCTTGTTCCTGATCTTAATGGAAAGGGTTTCAGTTTTTCACCATTGAGGATGATGTTGGCTGTGGGTTTGTCATATATGGCCTTTATTATGTTCAGGTAAGTTCTCTCTGTGCCTACTTTCTGGAGAGTTTTTATCATAAATGGGTGTTGAATTTTGTCGAAAGCTTTTTCTGCATCTATTGAGATGATCATATGGTTTTTCTCCTTCAATTTGTTAATATGGTGTATCACATTGATTGATTTGCATATATTGAAGAATCCTTGCATATCTGGGATAAACCCCACTCGATCATGGTGTATGATCCTTTTAATGTGCTGCTGGATTCTGTTTGCTAGTATTTTGTTGAGAATATTTGCATCTGTGTTCATCAGTGATATTGGCCTGTAGTTTTCTTTCTTTGGGACATCTTTGTCTGGTGTTGGTATCAGGGTGATGGTGGCCTAATAGAATGAATTTGGGAGTGTTCCTCCATCTGCTATATTTTGGAAGAGTTTGAGAAGGATAGGTGTTAGCTCTTCTCTAAATATTTGATAGAATTCGCCTGTGAAGCCATCTGGTCCTGGGCTTTTGTTTGTTGGAAGATTTTTAATCACGGTTTCAATTTCAGTGCTTCTGATTGGTCTGTTCATATTTTCTATGTCTTCCTGGTTCAGTCTTGGAAGGTTGTACATTTCTAAGAATTTGTTCTTTTCTTCCAGGTTGTCCATTTTATTGGCATATAGTTGCTTGTTGTAATCTCTCATGATCCTTTGTATTTCTTCAGTGTCAGTTGTTCCTTCTCCTTTTTCATTTCTAATTCTATTGATTTGAGTAGTCTCCCTTTTTTTCTTGATGAGTCTGACTAATGGTTTATGAATTTTGTTTATCTTCCCAAAGAACCAGCTTTTAGTTTTATTGATCTTTGCTATGGTTTCCTTCATTATTTTTTCATTTATTTCTGATCTGATCTTTATGATTTCTTTCCTTCTGCTAACTTTGTGGTTTTTTTGTTCTTCTTTCTCTAATTGCTTTAGGTGTAAGGTTAGGTTGTTTACTTGAGATGTTTTTTGTTTTTAAGGAAGGATTGTATTGCTATAAAATTCCCTCTTAGAACTGCTTTTGCTGCATCCCATAGGTTTTGGGTCGCTGTGTTTCCATTGTCATTTGTTTCTAGGTATTTTTTGATTTCCTCTTTGATTTCTTCAGTGATCTGTTGAATATTAAGTAGTGTATTGTTTAGCCTCCATGTGTTTGTATTTTTTAACAGTTATTTTCCTGTAATTGATATCTAGTCTCATAGCGTTGTGCTCGCAAAAGATACTTGATACAATTTCAATTTTCTTAAATTTACCAAGGATTGATTTGTGACCCAAGATATGATCTATCTTGGAGAATGTTCCATGAGCACTTGAGAAGAATGTGTATTCTTCTGTTTTGCGGTGGAATGTCCTATATGTATCAATTAAGTCCATCTTGTTTAATGTATCATTTAAAGCTTATGTTTCCTTATTTATTTTCATTTTGGATGATCTGTCCATTGGTGAAAGTGGGGTGTTAAAGTCCCCTACTATGATTGTGTTACTGTCAATTTCCCCTTTTATGGCTGTTAGTATTTGCCTTATGTATTGAGGTGCTCCTATGTTGGGTGCATAAATATTTATAATTGTTATGTCTTCTTCTTGGGTCGATCCCTTGATCATTATGTACTGTCCTTCTTTGTCTCTTGTAATAATCTTTATTTTAAAAGTCTGTTTTGTCTGATATGAGAATTGTTACTCCAGCTTCTTTTGATTTCCATTTGCATGGAATATCTTTTTCCATCCCCTCACTTTCAGTCTGAATGTGTCCCTAGGTCTGAAGTGGGCCTCTTGTAGACAACATATATACGGGTCTTGTTTTTGTATCCTTTCAGCCAGTCTGTGGATTTTGGTTGAAGCATTTAATCCATTTACATTTAAGGTAATTATTGATATGTATGTTCCTAATACCATTTTCTTAATTGTTTTGGGTTTGTTATTGTAGGTCTTTTCCTTTTCTTGTTTTTCCTGCCTAGAGAAGTTGCTTTAGCATTTGTTGTAAAGCTGGTTTGGTGGTGCTGAATTCTCTTAGCTTATGATTGTCTGTAAAGGTTTTAATTTCTCTGTCAAATCTGAATGAGATCCTTGCTGGGTAGAGTAATGGTGGTTGTAGGTTTTTCTCCTTCATCATTTTAAATATGTCATGTCATTCCCTTCTGGCTTGCAGAGTTTCTGCTTAAAGATCAGCAGTTTAACCTTATGGGGATTCCCTTGTGTGTTGTTTGTTGTTTTTCCCTTGCTGCTTTTAATATTTTTTCTTTGTATTTAATTTTTGATAGTTTGATTAATATGTGTCTTGGTGTGTTTCTCCTTGGATTTATCCTGTATGGGACTCTCTGTGTTTCCTGGACTTGAGTAACTATTTCCTTTCCCATATTAGGGAAGTTTTCAACTATAATCTCTTCAAATATTTTCTCAGTCCCTTTCTTTTTCTCTTCTTCTTCTGGGACCCCTATGATTTGAATGTTGGTGTGTTTAATGTTGTCCCAGAGGTCTCTGACACTGTCCTCAATTCTTTTCATTCTTTTTTCTTTATTCTGCTCTGCAGTAGTTATTTCCACTACTTTATCTTCCATGTCACTTACCCATTCTTCTGTCTCAGTTATTCTGCTATTGATCCCTTCTAAAGAATTTTTAATTTCATTTATTGTGTTGTTCCTCACTGTTTGTTTGCTCTTTAGTTCTTCTAGGTCCTTGTTAAATGTTCCTTGAATTTTTCCATTCTATTTCCAAGATTTTGGATCATCTTTACTATCATTATTCTGAATTCTCTTTCAGGTTGACCGCCTGTTTCCTCTTCATTTGTTAGGTCTGGTGGGTTTTTGCCTTGCTCTTGCATCTGCTGTGTGTTTCTCTGTCTTCTCATTTTGCTTAACTTACTCTTTTTGGGGTCTCCTTTTTGCAGGCTGCAGGTTCGTAGTTCCCATTGTTTTTGGTGTCTGTCCCCAATGGCTAAGGTTGGTTCAGTGGGTTGTGTAGGCTTTCTGGTGCAGGGGAGTAGTGCCTGTGTTCTGGTGGATAAGGCTGGATCTTGTCTTTCTGGTGGGAAGGTCCACGTCTGGTGGTGTGTTTTGGGGTGTCTGTGGACTTACTATGATTTTAGGCAGCCTCTCTGCCAATGGGTGTGGTTGTGTTCCTGTCTTGCTAGTTGTTTGGCATAGGATGTCCAGCACTGTTGCTTGCTGGTCATTGAGTGAAGCTGGGTCTTGGCGTTGAGATGGCGATCTCTTGGAGATTTTCGCCATTTGTTATTAAGTGGAGCTGGGATGTCTCTTGTGGACCAGTATCCTGAACTTGGCTGTCCCACCTCAGAGGCACAGCCCTGTCGCCTGGCTGGAGCACCAAGAGCCTTTCATCCACACAGCTGCTAGTGTTGGAGGGTCTCCTGCAGAGGTGGGGGGTGGCTGTGGCTCACCGTGGGGACAAGGACCCTGGCAGCAGAAGTTCTGGGAAGTACTCCTTGGCATGAGCCCTCCCAGAGTCCTCTCGTGCCGCCTCAGTCTCGAAGCTCCCGCCCCTGCTCCTCAGGCCCGGTCCCCCTAATAATTCTTTAAATGTGTTTTAGAATTCATCAATTTGATCCTAGAATGTTTCTTTGGGGGAGGGTTTTTATTACTTGTTCAGTCTATTAGCTTGTTATTGGTCTATTGTGATTTTCTATCTCTCTTGACTCAGTTTTGGTAATTTATGTGATTCTAGGAATTAGTTCATTTCTTGATTATCTAGTTTGTTGGTGAAGCATCATTTATGGTATTCACTTATAATCCTTTTATTTTTTGTAAGGTTGCTACTAATGTCCTCTCCTTTATTTCTGATTCTAGTTATTTGCATCTTCTCTCTTTTTCTCTTAGTCAGTCTAGCTAAAGGATTGTCAATTGTGTTGATCTTTTCAAAGAACCAACTTCTGATTTTGCTGATTCTCTTGTTTTCCTTGTGTATATTTCATTTATCTCTGCTCCAATCTTTATTATTTTCTTCTTTCAGCCGGCCCATAGTTTAGTTTGCTCTTTGTTGCAAGGTTGTTGACTTGGGATCTTGCTTTTTTAATGTAGGCAATTACAACTATAAATTTCCCTGTGTCCTGTTTATGCTACAGTTCACACATTTTGGTATGTTCTGTTTCTCTTTTTCATTTGTCTCAAAGTATTTTAATTTCCTTAGTTATTTCTTTGACCCATTTGTTGTTTAAGAATGTGTTGTTTAACATCAACATATTACTGAATATTCCAGTTTCCCTTCAGTTATTGATTTTTAATTTCCAGTGTGGCTGGAGAAGGTTCTTTGTGTGATTTTAATCTTTAAAAACTTACCGAGAATTGTCTGTAGCCTAACATATGTTCTCTCCTTGAGAATGTTCCATGTGCACCTGAAAATAATATATATTCTGCTGTTGTCATCTATAGTGGTCTATATATGTCTATTAGGTCTAATTGTTTTACATTGTTGAAGTCCTCTATTTCCTTACTGATCTTTCGTCTAGATATTCTATTATCGAAACTGGGGTATGGAAGTCTCCAACTATTATTGGAGCTGTATTGTATTCTTTCAGAGGTATTTTCTGCATGTATAAGCAAACTGAAATATATGATCTCTCCATGAATTATGCAAATGCTACCATACTCTATGCACTATTTTGCACTTTGCTTTTTTTCCATGTAACATATTTTTGTATCTTTCTATGTCAGTAGATAAAGAGCTTTCTCATTCTCAAGACTGCATAATATCTAGTCTTCTATAGTCTTTTAAATACGTTTTAAATTAGGTATTTCAAGCTTTATTGACTACACTGTCAGTAAGGAAGATATTTTACATCATGTGCCAGTATATAATTACACATGTAATTAAAAGAAAAGTGTTACAAATCAAGTCTTGCCTTTATTACAAAAAGTTAGAAGATAGTATCAAACAGGATTTTATAAATATTTTAAAGCACTAAAGAATATACCTAAGTAAACAATAAAAAAGAAAAAAAAGCTCTTTGTGACCCACTCAGTTGACTTTATAACCCACTATTTTAAATGGAGTGACATAAAGGTTAATTAAAACTGTCTAATAAATTAAACTTTATGTTGTATAAAAGTGGAAAGTACAGTGACTATAGATATTAGTGTTATTTGTTTTTGTTTTTTAAAAGAAAAATCGCAACCTCACTTAACCTGCAGGGCACAATTATAGCATTTTCCAAATTCAACATACCGTATTTTCAAATTTAAGATACCATTGAGTGTAACAATTATGTACCTTTAAGAAATAAGAATTCCAATTAATTTATGATAAGCTGTCCATTGTAAGGTGCATCCCAATTTCAGAGATGATAAAAAGTGAAAAAAAAATTTTCTCCTATGTTCTGCGAAGTAGTGATAATCTCTCTCTCTTTTTTTTTTTTTTTTTTTTTTTTTTTTTTGCGATACGCGGGCCTCTCACTGTTGTGGCCTCTCCCGTTGCGGAGCACAGGCTCCGGACGCGCAGGCTCAGTGGCCATGGCTCACGGGCCCAGCCGCTCCGCGGCATGTGGGATCCTCCCGGACACGGGCCCGAACCCATGTCCCCTGCATCGGCAGTTGGACTCTCAACCACTGCGCCACCAGGAAAGCCCGTGATAATCTCTTTTTACCAGCTTGTATTTTAAAAGACTTTTTTGCCTGTTCATTTTGGGAGAAAAAAATAAAATAATGAACTGATTTTCTATATAGTAGTTCACATTAATGTATTGGTTGAGGAACTTGTATCTTTCAAACCAAATTACAAAGTAAATATATTTGTCATTTGATATATGTATATAGTAAAATAGGCTAAAGAAGTTGATTTTTCACAATTTCTGCTTTAAATGCATTTGAAAGGGAAATTCTGTAATTTAAAATAAGATTTCTTAAAGAATTACTTCTAAAAGCATTTTAAAATAATACATCTAAATTTAATGTTCATTTTTATTCTATGGCAAGGAAATATATGTCATCAGCTAGCTAAATTAGAAAAGCAAAGGAGAAGCCTGGGCCTGGAATGGGGGTGCAGCAAGGTGAAATGGAAAATGAGTCCAAGCTTTCTTTGTAGGATGTTCCAAAATTAGATTGGGGATGGTTGCACAACTCTGAATATACTGGAAAAAACCACTGAATGTACACCTGAAATGGATGAGTTTCATGATATATAAAATATATATCATTAAAGCTATAAAAAGAAAAAAGATAAAGGAGAACACCAATTCCCTAAAAGACTTAAAAGTAGCTAGTTCCTCTAAAGACTTGCTCATCTTCTGAGAAACTAAACTTTGCTCTTTTACATTGCCATTCGTGGTTTACTCCATGGTAAATTTTTAACTTACATGTAATAATAGCCCCAGATAATTACAACTGTATGAGAGTAATATAGTAGTACAAGTAAAGTAGATAGTACAGTAAAGTACATAAGCTTGGTCCATCTTCTTACCCATGTAGACTGTGTGTGTGTGTGTGTGTGTGTATCTTGTAATTTTTGGAGTAAATCACATGCTCTTTAGCAGTATCAGAGTTTGAAAGTCACTTAAGTATTTCAGTTAGGCTTCCTAAAGGCTGAGCCCCAGGAATTATAGATATTAATAATTCTACAAATAGATATTTTAGCAGCCCTTGAAGTGTAAAACTTTTCCAGAGGTGAGTAATCTTTTCTTTTCCTTATGTGAGTCTTTGCAATGTTTGTTCTTTATGTTTTTTCTTTACATGTTATTGTCAACATCCTGACAAATTTCAACTGAAAATCTAAGTCAGAGGATGTACACTTGTCAGTACTTGAATTTAAATTGTAATTCATTATTGCTTAATCCCTAGGCAAAAGACTAGATGTAAAAAAATTTAATAACAGTTATCTAAAATTTTTTAATTAATTAATTAATTTTTTGACTATGTTGGGTCTTTGTTGCTGCACGCGGACTTTCTCTAGTTGCGGCAAGCAGGGGCTACTCTTTGTTGTGGTGCACGGGCTTCACATTGTGGTGGTTTCTGTTGTTATGGAGCATGAGCTCTAGGTGCATGGGCTTCAGTAGTTGTGGCACACGGGCTTCAGTAGTTGTGGTTCGCGGGCTCTAGAGTGCAGGCTCAGTAGTTGTGGAGCACGGGCTTAGTTGCGCTGCGGCATATGGGATCTTCCTGGACCAGGGCTCCAACCCGTGTCCCCTGAATTGGCAGGTGGATTTTTAACCACTGCACCACCAGGGACGTCCCCTATCTAAAATTTTTAACGAAGCTTGGGTTATAGGAAATAATTTTAGTGGAACAGTGAGGACAAGCAGTGAACTATAATTAATTGGACTAACGTCACCTTTCTAGAACTATAGAATTTTGCTTCTTGACCTGAAGTACTCAAACATTTCCTCCTTGGCATCTGATCTAAATGCAATACTTCTTTTTATGGTTTAGATTCCTTTCAGATTTTGGAGCCATTATCTTATCAACATATCCATGCTTTTTTTTTTTTTTACTTTTAAAATTTGCCTGATCTCATTTCCTACTTCATTTCTTTCCCCCTTTAACATCTGATCACTCACATTGTTTTAGATCCTGTTTAGGTACTTATTTTTCCTTCTGTTTTTATAGTCTGAACACACACTAATCTTACTTGAAAGTGATTTCTTTATTATTATTAGAAGTTATTTTGTTTTACTTGTAAAACTGAAAAGAAGGGACTTCCCTGGTGGTCCAGTGGTAAAGAATCCGCCTTCCAATGCAGGGGACGCGGGTTCGATCCCTGGTTGGGGAACTAAGATCCCACATGCCTCGGGGCAACTAAGCCCAAGCGCCACAACTACCGAGCTCGCGCGCCTCAACCAGAGAGCCCATGTGCTGCAAACTGCAGAGCCCACGCGCTCTGGACCCTGTTCGCCACAACTAGAGAGAGAAGAACCTGCACACCACAACGAAGAGCCTGAACTGCAACGAAAGATCCTGCACGCTTCAACGAAGACCCCGCGTGCTCTAACTAAGACCCAACATAGCCAAAAGAAAATAAATAAATAAAATAAATAAATATTTTAAAAAAGAAAACTGAAAGGAAAATCCTGGAAGCGTTTCCTGTTTAATTCTGTACAAAATTTCATAGGAAGAGTGGGAGAGCTTTCATATAGAGAGAACTAGCATTGTTGTTAAAATTGCAAAAATCAAAATAGTTAAAGCAAAAGTCATTTACTTGAGTAAAGTGCAAATTACTAAGTCTTTAGGTTAATGAAGTCTATAGACCTTGGAAATATGTTTTCTAGTATTGTGGTAATAAGGTACTGGAATACCTTCTGCAATAGGATTACTACACTGATTTCCTCTCTAATGGTCAGTAGATCAGTTTTGTATTTCACTTCAATACACATTAATTGAGTACTATCAGGTGCTAAAGTATGTTTGAAAATATTTAAAATTTCTGTTGCCTTGAAATATGGAGACAATAACATTTTTATGGGCGGGGCAAGGGATTCTTTTTGGATATAATGTTACCAAAGCTATAAGTATTATTTTACCATGGTTATTATTCAAAGACATTTTCAAAACCACTATCACATTGTTTTCTGAAGAAAATTTAGCCACCATTTTTTAAATGTTTTATTTATAATTATAAGGAAAGTTTTTTAAACACTAGACTTCATCAGTTGGAGAGATGATACCAAAGGGAGAATATTGATTCAAATCTATAAATTTATAAATACAGTTGACCCTTCCTTGAACAATGCAGAGGTTATGGGTGCTGACCCACACACAGTTCAAAATCCCAGTATAACTTTTCATTCAGCCAACCACAGATTGTGTACTACTGTAATACATACTTAAGGGAAAAAATCTGCACATAAGTGGACCCACACAGTACAAAACCGTGTTGTTCAAGGGTCATTTGTAGTGTGAAAATGGTAAATAGGGTCTTAAATGGATGAATTAGTACTTCAGAGTCTTGAAAAAGGTGAATTCACAATAAATAAGTGATATACAGCACAGCAGATACACACTTAACACAGAATTCATTATTTCAGGAATGGTACAAATAGAAGTTGTGAATAAGTAAATGAATGATAGAGGAAGAGGAAATTAGGATATTTGGAGCTAGTCAGAACTTAGCAATTAAAATCCTTGATGGCTCTATCACAAACAGACTACACTTTCCACTTTTTTCTACCATCACTTTCTGGGCCTCTTCTCAGCTCAGTGTTGCTGTAAGAAGAGACCATCTGGCATACTTTATACACTGGGTTATAACTGCCATAGCCATTAATGTGCCAGGCTGTACCCAGTTCTCCTTGCCATAGGCTATCAACCAAAACTTATTCACAATGACTTCCCATATTTGTTGATTTAGCCAGCAATAAATAAAAACAGATGGCAATATAAATTATTACTAACCATGACTGAGCATAATTTTAGAGTTCAAGGAGACAAGGACTGACAAATCATTTTGCTCCCATGTGTCAGTTTGGATTGGTTGGTAATGGCTGCTGTGTTGAGAAGGCTTTTTGAGGCCAACTTTGATCTCAGAAGGAAAAATTAACAATCCCATTAGCCATAGATAAGAAAAATACAGAAATATATGTAAAGATAAAGAATTTTTGATTTCTGCACTAATCTTAATTAATTCCTATATATTTCACTTGAGGAAACTAAAAATCAGAGAAATTTGTGGTTTTCATTAGGTTCTTTGGTACTAAGAAGTATTGAGGCAGGAGCTCTTCTAGCTCCTCCAAGTTCAGGGTTCTCGGTTTAGCACATCTATAGCCATATTCCAGTTAAAAGATTCTTTATATTAATGTATGACATAAACTTCCTCTTCGATTAAGAATCACTAAGCCTCATGATTTTAAAATAAAGAGAAAAGGAAAAGAAAATGTGAGGCACAAAAAGTAAACAACAACAGCTATTTTGGTATACTTGTTATGGAGATAAAGAAGCTATTTATTGTTCTATATTTTAAACAGAGTGTATATGCATGTATTTGCAGTTATAGCAAATATCTTACCTATATTTCATAACTTTATTTTTTAAAAGAGTAATACAATAGGAAGAGAATGGAATAATATAATATAAGAGTGTATATTTGGAGATGATTGGAAAGCAGGAAGAAGGGTTATGAGGAAGCAAGAAAACCCATGGGAGAGAAAGGTCTGACATGAGGGGAAAGTACAAATAAAATATTTAGGGTCTTTTTGATTTTCAGGCATTAAAATATTTTCTCTTTTTGTTAGTGCCTTCTAGAATAACTACTTTTTCATCCTTAAAGTTTTACTCTCAGTGTGATATGCTGATGTGCAGTCTTAGTCCTCTTATTAGTACCATTGGCTCTTAGCAGCCTCAATGGAATCCTTAAGGATCCTTGATATTAATGGTCTTCTACCCTAATATTTTATAAAAGGTTGTTTATTTTCTCCTCCAAAGTCAAGACTTACCCATCAAGCAACATATTAAGCATCTGTGGAAACATTATATAACAATATAGGATCCATACGCATACTGTTCCATTCCCAGTGCAAAATTATTTTCCCTAATTATTTTTTATTTCTTTTGCTTTTCAGTTATTCACTAATCTAAAATGTACAGAGGTGCCTAAATAGAAAGATGGCAGAATAAATGTTTTGAATTTCTTTTTGCTTCTCAGATTTATTCTTAGCTCTTCTTGTCTACATCTTTGTACTTTCAATTTAGAATTATACCGAGTAATTATAATTTTAGCGTAATATATAAAGATGTTAGAAATAATGGAAAGGACTTCTAGTCACGCCTTTAAGTTTCAGTCTCAACTCCTCTAAAAAGCGTATCATCTGTTTCTAAGGGAGCATCTTCAAAATAGGAAGATACTTCTCCTACAGTGTAGACTTTTCTTCAAGGTACCATGTATTAGTATGCAGTGATCAATTCCTATTTTAAATCTGCTAGTACTTTTTGGTGGGTAGGGAGGCAGATGGGAAAAAGAAATGGGAGTAATCATTCTACCCATTTTATTACATCATAGTGATTTCTTTAAAATATCTGCAAAGTAAGTTAGAGGATTTCTCTCCAAAAATATTTTATCACTTTTGGACTTTTATTTCATTAGATTTGAAAATCTATTCCAAAAATGAAAAACATTAATATCCTTTGAATATATTTTAGAATTTAGTCTTAATTTAATTAAAATGGGAAACAACTTTAATTTTCAAATACTTCTTTGGAAGAGAGAAATAAACTTTTGTCTATTACTTTCCTTGAAAATATTGAATTTACCTCTGCATGTTGAAAGTGCAACAAACAAAATATTGTTAAAAATTTTCATTTCAGCATAAAGCATTTCTACTAACATTTTGTAGTTGTACTGAGAGCATTCAACATCTGTGGAAATGGTCTTTAAAATTAGCCACTAGGTTAGGTGCTAAGGTTACAAAATTATTAATTATATCTAATCTTAAGAAAGATTATATGGTGCTTATGGAAGTGGGACGAGTTGTCTTTATTTTCTGTTATCATTTTAAGTTTTAAAGTATAGTTAACTTCTGCAAGTGTTTTTTTAAAAACACTTTCAAAATTAAAACTACTGGACTTCCCTGGTGGTGCAGTGGTTGAGAGTCCGCCTGCCGATGCAGGGGACATGGGTTTGTGCTCCGGTCCAGGAAGATCCCACATGCTGCAGAGCAGCTGGGCCCGTGAGCCATGGCCGCTGGGTCTGCTCGTCCGGAGCCTGTGCTCCGCAACTGGAGAGGCCACAACAGTGAGAGGCCCGCGTACCGCAAAAAAACAAAAAAAAAAAAACCCAAAAATCTCACAAAATTAAAACTACTATATCAGCTTATAGTAAGATAGAATGTTATTTAGTTTAAAAACTAATAGACCCTTGGGAAGTATTGGATAAGAAAACAAGGTTATTTGAATTTTAAGTTACTTTATTACGTTGTGATCTGCATCTTCTGCACAACCAACATAAAAATATATGTTTCAGTGTTTTCTCTTGAATTATCAGCCTTACAAAGTTAAAATTTGCTCCTATATACGCTGAGGTTTATTTCATTTTAAATGTCCATTTAAGAATACATTGGGGAAAAAAAGAATATTCTGCAATGCATTTTTACTTTGACTTTTTCCACCTTCATATTTCTTTAGGAGTTGATCCCCCTCATATTGTGTACAGCCTGCCTACATCCCGAGCCTAAAGAGAGAGATCAGCTTCTCCACATACTTTTCAATTTGATCAAGAGACCAGATGATGAGCAAAGGTGGGTTATGACCACTTCTTTGGTAAATAAATATAATGTTGACTTATTAATTTGGCATCATGATTAGCATTTTAATATAAATGCCATCTTTTCTTTCTAATATCTATTTTAATAAACAGAGGAAACACTGACCTTGTTCACAGTGCCCTGCAGTGTTTTCATTCTTGTCATTTCAACTACTCATGTTGAATTTGTACACTTTTGTGTTAGTTACCTTTGGATTTCTAATTCTGATATTTCTTTGCTTTTATCTTTCACATTTGATTTCCAGGAACTAAATATTTCCCCTTTTCCCCACAGATGAACTAGATACAGCATGGCCTCTTCATGGTTATGCTTTACAAGAAATAAAATATTTAATATATGAATGTCTGCATCACTGAGCTATCTGTAAAGCAGTTTCTGTGTGGCTAAAGGGATACAGTGTTTTGGTTAGTCCTGAGTCAAATACCCACAATCAAGGATGCCTGAATGGGGAAATGAGTTATACCTGATGGTGGTGGGGGGATGGGCCACACATCGAGAGACTCTCTGGAAGAAAGGGGAATGGGTTTTGATCAAGCAACAGTGATAGAGGTCTGCCTCAGAAGGTAAGACCTTTAAATACTAGGTGAAGCTGTGCAAGTGTGACTGTGAACGAAACATCTCGGTGGATGGGTAGGTAGACTAAGCACCAGTTGGATAAGATTGAGCTATTGAAATGTTTTTCTACATAGTAATTTTCTATCTTAATAAAGAAATAATTTTTGCTTATACTTTTGCAAAAAATAGAATTATACATTATGATTAGGTAACTTTATATAATTTCAGTACTTGTTTTACTGACTGTTACAGTTTTTACCTCTTCTGAGAATGTTGGAAAATCATAAAAGTGAACCATAAGACAAATGAAGCTCAAAATTTTAAACACAAGGAATCTCTCCACTATGAGAATAAAAAGTCATGTAGACTTTAAAACTCTATAAGCATATATCTCTTTCCTACCCTTACCAAAATATACCTGAGCAAGCAGAGAAACATGTTTTTCCAGGGTCCAGTCAAGATTAATCTACATGCTAGTCAAATGGAAATAAGGGAAATTCAATCAAGTTCCATTCATTGCAAACTGAAAATTTTCTAAGGACAATTCGATGGTGCTATATAGGAAAATTAATATTTTATTTTCTCCTTGAAAAATACTATTCCCTATCTTGGTAACTTAGTTAACAATTAAATACCACTTATTACATTGTCATTTTTAGATTTGCAAGGCAACCTCTAGTTCTACATAGCCTGTTTTCATAGACTCTGCATGTAGAGCTAACAGCTGCCGCCTGGTGGCCAAAAGTACCTATAGCCTTACTTCAGGTCAAGATATGTCAGGATTTAAACACTCATTTCCACTCTTAAATCTTTCACCTTACAGAAACAAAGTTATTTATTAAAATAAACTAATCAATTTATTAACTATATATATGAATAACTAACAAAGCAAAAATTTTAAGTTAGCATGATATGTTTGAAATATAATCAGTTGTTACTTTACTTAATGAATCTCAAGCTTCCTTGCATCCTAAGAGAAACTTAATTTTACGAGCGATAGTAGTACATTTTGGCAGTTCTATGCTAACAGCCATAACTAACACCATATTTCTACCTGTGTCAAATAATTCCTATCCTATGATTTTCTACAAGTAAGAACAGTGTTTATTTTTACTATCACAGGAGCCTGTTTCCAGTGCTGTTAATAATCTGTAGACCGTCTGATCTTTTCTGTTTTCAAATGTATTTCAAAACTGTCCTGTTTTTTAGAATTTTGAATCTTAACTCTGCTGACTAAGAAGTTTGTTTTGAGGGGACTAACATTTTTTAATCAAGTTCGTACATCTTTAGTATAGTGATGGTGACTCATTATTTAAAGTCATTTTACATGAAGCTCTTGTATAAGTATATACTTCTTATGTGTGTTTGAAATGCTTAAATTTCACCAAAGTTCATTTACTATAATTATCAGATTTTTCTAGAACCTACATATATGACTTCTCATTATTTTAATATACTATGGGGGTAAAAATGATCAGACATTTGGAAATTTTCAGTGGGAACAGGCAGCTAACATGTTGTCTTAAAGCTTGGGAATTTCTTTTTCTATTTTTATTTTATTCACTTTATTTGCCTTCCTAAAGTAGGAGAAAATAGAAAAACAAAAGAAAAGTTGAGAAACAGGCATAGAAGACAATGATATAAAGGGAAATCAGATAGATAAAAATTACAAGGTTATGGTGAGGAGAAGCTGCAATATACAATGAAGACTTATTGGCTCAACATTTCCCTTCTCATTGTCCAGATGCTTTTTGTCTGTTATTATTCTCCTCAGCCTGAGAGAACAGTTGTAGCTAACTTGGCTGAACTAAATAGAAATGTAAGGTCCTTATTCAGTTTAAGTTAAATTGATGTATTTTGAGAAACAGCAATGAGTAATGCCTGGGCTTTTATAATTAGTATGAATTAAACGTTCTATTTTGGTTTTCCTTAAAGTTGGCTACTTTGAAACATCTATGGAAAACATACTTTTTTTTTTTTAATCAGGTTTTACTGTTTTGAAGTCATAGTCAATCAAAAGTAAAAAAACTTGCAATTCTGCCTTTCAGAGTCATTTTAAATGGAACTTCATTCTGAAGAGTGAAAAATCTTATTTAAAAATTTAAATTATATATCTATCAATTCAAATGAAATTATCACATTAGTTATTTATATATTATTTCATAACAAATTACCCCAAAAGAAAGTGGTTTAAAATAACACAGTTTATGTGGGTCAGTTTATCTGGGTCTTCTTCTTCAGGGTCTCTTATAAAGCTGTAGTCAAGGTGTTGGCTGCGGCTACAGCCACCTCAGGGTCCATGGGGGAAGGACTTGCTTCTAAGCTTTGTCGTTGACAGGATTCAGTTTCTTATGGATCTTTGGACTGGGGGCCTCGGTTCCTCACTGGCTTTTGGCCAGAAGTTGCCTTTAGTTTCTAGCCACATGAAACTGTCCAACATGGCAGTGTCTTCATCAAAGCCTGCCAGCTGAGAAGGCAGAAGAGAGTGTCTCACAAGATGGATATCACAGGCTTTTGTAATCTGATCTCCTAAGTGACATACCATCACTTTGGCCATTATTCTTTTCATTAGAAGCAAATCATTGGGTCCAGTCTACACTCAAGGAGATGGGATTACTCAAGGGCATGAATATCAGGAGATGGACCTCATTAGGAGCCATGTCAGAAGCTGCCTACCACAGTTATCTTGGGTGCAATACCAAAAATTCTCATTTAAGAAATATCATTTTGGGCTTCCCTGGTGGCTCAGTGGTTAAGAACCCACCTGCCAATGCAGGGGACACGGGTCGGAGCCCTGGTCCGGGAAGATCCCACATGCCACGGAGCAACTAAACCCGTGCGCCGCAAGTACTGAGCCTGTGCTCTAGAGTGCGGGAGCCATGACTACTGAAGCCCTGCACCTAGAGCCCGTGCTCCGCAATAAGAGAAGCCACCGCAGTGAGAAGCCTGCGCGCCACAACGAAGAGCAGCCCCCACTCGCCGCAACTAGCGAAAGCCCACGCGCAGCAACAAAGACCCAATGCAACTAAAAATAAATAAATAAATAAGTTTAAATCAGCTATACTTCAATAAAAATTTTAAATTTTTTTAAATAAAAAAAGAAATATCATTTTACCAATATGACATCGTAGTTTTTAATTATAGAAATACTGGGAAAATAATCACTGATTGTTTTAGTAGCTAGAAACTGAAATTCATTAGAAACTGAAGCTTTAAACATATTATAATCTCAGAATGTATATGTGGGAAGTTAATTTAGGAGGTTATGAGATTCAGCTTCACACCAGTAGAGAATCCCTTCACAACATCTCTCACAAATGGTTTTGCCACTGCTGGATGGTGGCAGCCCGTCCATTGTGAAAAGTTGAATTTGTACAAAAATATTGTACTTCATGTTAATTGGAGCTGACTCTTTTTAACCCTTTGTCCTAGTTGTGCTTTCTATGCAAATACGAATCTTTATTCATCTGTATTATCTTTCAGGCAAATGATACTGACAGGTTGTGTGGCATTTGCACGTCATGTTGGTCCAACACGTGTAGAAGCTGAACTTTTACCACAGTGTTGGGAACAGGTAAATAATTGTACTGGGTTTTCCCTAGCTATTGTATTCTAATTTATTATAAATGTTCATATTATCTTTTAAGAATGCTTTTAGGAAATATGTGGGATATAAATTATGCTACTGTTTCTATAACCCAGCACAGTGATTTAATAGTCCTTAAGAAAGCTCCGGGATGCTTTGCTTTATTCATTCTTCCAACAAATACTTAACACTATTTCCACTGCCAGGTACTGTTGTAGTCACTAGGGATACAGTGGTGAATAAAAGACAATGACATCCTAGTGGAGAGGTAAGAGTAAACAAATAAATGAAACGATGTCTTGTAATTTATAAACTATGAAGAAAAAAAAAGGTAGGCTAAGGGTTAGAGGGTGATAGGGAGTACTGTTTTAGAAAGGGTGGTCAGAGAAGAAATCTCTGAGAAAGGGATGTTTAGACAAGAATCTGAATCCAATGAGACAAAACACAAAAATTCCTGAGTTCAAGGATCTGAATCAAGTGAGATACAAAATATGAAAAATATACAAACTAATGAGTTCAAGGGAAAGCAAGAGGTTGTGTGTATGTGTAGGTAGGTAGGTAGATAATAGAAATCGTATCTGTATATATTGTATACTTGTATATATTACAAGTATATACAGAATATAAAGTGTAAACCTTTGATGTAGGAGGTTTATATATATTTATATTTCAACTCACTATTTACTAACAATACTTCTGGTTTTATGTTGAATTGTAATATTCCAGTCCTCGCTAGAACTCAGAATCTTTGACTTTCTAGATTCCATATTTAGGTCATTAAGTAACTTATTCTTCCATCTTAAAAAGATGGATTTCTTACTTATGAAGACAAATTGCATGGCCTTATTTATACTAGCTTTGTCACTTATTCTTAAGAAAAATTATTAGCCTCTGGAATATCGCTAAAGTTTATGGTCTTTTAGAATTCTGTTCCCATTTTCTTTGAGTATTCATTTTTTTCTTTAGAATTTAGTGGAGTCATATCTAGATTCATTATTTAAAAGGGAACATTATATATATCCATATTATCTCTGAAAATCCATATATCATCTAGAGATTATAGTGCATACTAATTTAGGGTTAGGCTGTAACCACTGAAAAGTCAAATTAACTTGGAAACAACATATATAACTTTGAATTTACAATTCTGTACAGTTATACATATGTATATGCAATTTTTAAATAGTTTTTTCCATTTTCTTCTTTTAACTTTTATTGAGATGTAATTCAGAGAGCATACAATTCATCTATTTAAACTGTACAATTCAGTGGTTTTTGTAGTCACAGAGCTACACAACCATCACCACAGTCAATTTTAGAAGAATTTTATCACCCCCCCCAAAGAAACCCCAACCCCTTGAATTGGTTCTTGTACTTAAAGATTGTTTTAGGTATTCTGGGTCCCTTGAATTTCTGTATGAATTTTAAGATCAACCTGTCAGTTTCTGCAAAGAAGCCAGCTGAAATTTTATAGGGATTGTGTTGAATCTGTAGATCAATTTGGAGAATGTTGCCATCCTAATAGCCTTTCAATCCATGAATTTTAGGATGTCTTTCCATTTATTTAGGTCTTTTAAAATTTCTTTCAGTAATGTTTTATAGTTTTCAGAATATCACTTATGCACTTTTAAAATTTATTCCTGAGTATTTTATTCTTTTTAATACTATTGTAAATAGAATTTTTTAAATTTTCTGTTTATCACCAATATATAGGAATACAGTTGATTGTTGTGTGTACATTTAATTTTGAGACTCATTTTGCTAGACTAAAGGAAAGTAAAATCGAAGTTTACATATTGCATACTATGACATTGAAACCATTTTGTTTTGAGGTTACTATTTCTGGATTAAATTTTATTCAGAGATGTCAGTTACCAACGTCTCTACCGCCACCTCTTCTGTAACCTGAATAAACATGGATATTGGTGATCTATCTAGCCGCCTACCTCCAGTTTGTTGCCCAGTAGATTGCTACATAATTTCTTTTCTTAATTTTAGGCATCCAATACATTAATGAATTATGTCACCTTTTCATATGGGAATATGAGAACAGATACACTTCTTTTCCAGTCAAAGAAAGATTTATATTCTATGAAGAAGACATATGGGAACAAAACCCAGTATGTGTCATTTTTTTGTTTTTGTTATTTTTTGTTATGGTTCAGTGTAGTCATTACAGTAGCAAAACCCCATCATCTTGCATATGCAAACAGGAATGAATTGACGTCTGCTTACTTTAAAAACAAAATCATAACACCAGTCAAGGGCTCTGGTTAAATCATCGATTAATTTACGTCCTAATCCCTGAGGTAAAAAAAGAGGACTGAGCAATCATTCCTGGCACATATTGTAGACTGTATCAGTAAATATCTAGAAGCTGGGTCTTCCAAATTTAAAAATATACTAATGTTGCTAGGGAAGGAGAATGTTGCTCCTGACATCCTAAGGAAAGCTTAGTCTTGGGCAAGCCCACAATCTCTAGACACCTTGCCATATTTTCATCTTTGCTTTATCTTCTTTCTCTTTAACAGGTAACCCCTGTGACCTCATTTTTTAGGCTCTCCCTGATTCCCTTAATCCTGATCCAGGTATAGGGATCCCCGAAGTGGAAAAGAAAGAAGCTTTATTGCATTCCTAACAGGATTTATGGTGAAAAATAATTCTCTATTGGAGGAAGGGAGGGTATGTTGTTTATGCTTGATTTATTTATTTTTTACTCTAGATTAATCACAAATACCCAGAAAGAAGATTGCTTGTGGCGGAATCTTGTGGAGCACTGGCACCTTACCTTCCTGTAAGAATTGTAATTTTTTCTTAAAAACCTTTTTCTTCCTTTTGTAACAATAGAGAAACCTTTTTTTCAGGTGTCTAATTATACAGTTGAATCCAAATTCTGTCCTAACAAAGGAAAAAGATGAGCCAAAAAGAGAAGGCTCACATTGACACGATATGGCACTGCAGACAGATAGGTACATTAACCATTGATTTTGCATGAGTATAAATATATTAAACCTCATCAGCAATTCTCAAAGTGTGGTCTGAGGACCCTGGGGGTCCCATGAGATGAAAATTATTTTCATGAGAATATTGAAACATTTTTTGACTTTTTCTCTGTGTTGACATTTACACTGTTAGTGCAAAAGCTGTAATGGGCAACAATGCCAGTGCATTAGCACTGATCAAGGCAGTGACACCCAAATAGACAGATAATGATTGTATTCTTCGCTGCCATGCACTCTCAGAAAAAGTCAGTTTCACTTAAAAATAAGCTTGGTGAATCAGTAAAATTATTAATTCTACTAAATTTTGACCCTAAGTATGCATCATTTTAATATTCTGTGTAATAAAATGGAAGATACTCATATCAAGCCCTTTTGCTGCATTCTGAACTATGATGGCTGTTTCAGGAAAAGCACTCGAGTTGTAAGCTAAACCAGTTTTAGTTGACAGACCACTAAAAAAAGCTGTGGTTATTCAAACTTGGGATTTTGACAGACATTTTCATGAAAATGAATGAAATGGAACCTGTCATTTCAAGGAAAACAAGTAGACAGCATTCATTGACAGTGATAAAACTGGAACTTATAAGTGAGAACAAGAATTTTGGAAAACTTGTATTCACCACTGTGAGCTTGACAGCTTCTATTCTCATCAGAAGAGGCTATGAAAATACCTCTCCCTTTTTCAATTATATGTCTGTGTGAGGCCAGATTTTCTCAAATACTTCAACCAAAACAGTACAACACAGTTGAATGCTGAGCAGTTAAGAGGATCTATCTTCTTTTAAGTCAGACATCAATGAGATTTGCACAAAATATAAAACAACACCATTCTTCTCACTAATTTTTTGATTAGTTATTTTCATTAAAATTATAATTTCATTATTCATGTTAACCTTTAATGAGTTTATTTTTAATGATTAATCATTTTTAATTTCTCTTATTTTATTTCTGATATGATAAATGTCAATAGATATTACCCACCCAAACAAAAGCTGTTTGAGGTGCTCATTAATTTTGAAATGACTAAAGGAATCCTGCCACCAAAAGATTGAGAACCACTGCACTGTTGTGCCCCTTTTAGGTATCTTCCCATAGGTCAAGGGCTTAGAAGGGGTAGAGAAATGAGGTGACATCAAAAATTATTTTAATTTAAACAACCATAGTTTAAAGCAGAGCTTGACAAAATACAGCCTGGAACCAAATCTAGTCCACAGCCTGTTTTTATAAATAAACTTTTATTGGTACACAAGCACACCCATTTGTTGTGTATTGTCTGTGTCCGCTATCACACTGCAGCAGCAGAGCTGAATAGCTGCAACAGAGACTTTTTGGCCCCAAAGCCAAGAGTATATACCATCTGGCCCATTACAGAAAGTTTGCTGACCCCTGCCTTAAAGGGTCCTTTCTGTAAGATTGTTCTTTTAAAGGGGTACAAAAATTGGAATTGTATAATACAGGAGCTGTTTATGTTGCATTTACTGTTACCTCATAATCTTTGGTGAAGAGTGAGAAACCAATAGTCAATTGTCTTTTTAAAAAGTAAAATTTTGGGGCTTCCCTGGTGGCCCAGTGGTTGAGAATCCACCTGCCAATGCAGGGGACACGGGTTCGATCCCTGGTCCAGGAAGATCCCACATGCCGCAGAGCAACAAAGCCCATGTGCCACAACTACCGAGCCTGTGCTCTGGAGCCCGCGAGCCACAACTACTGAGCCCATGTGCTGCAACTACTGAAGCCCACACGTCTAGAGCCTGTGGCCCACAACAGGAGAAGCCACCACAATGAGAAGCCCGCGCACCGCAACGAAGACCCAACACAGCCAAAAATAATAAATAAAATAAATTTTAAAAATAAATAAATAAAAATTTTGGGTTTTTATTCAGAAGAATATAAAGAATAATTCATAGTCTCACTCCCAGTAACATTTTTTTTATTTTGTTAAAAATAAATTTTCATGCAGTATAGAAAAGAATAAAATGAAAGTCAAAGACTTCCCTGACCCTAGTCATTATCCCCAAAGATTACATCTTTGGGTAATGATTTTTAATTAATACTTACAGAGAATAAAAATTTATGCATATTACCAGCTTGCATTTTTACATCCTTTAAATTTTTCTTACCCAGAATTAATTACTCTGTTAAAAGAAGCAAAATACAGAGATATTAACAGTATGTGAAATTTAAAAATGTACACAAGGGAATCTTCATTTTTAAATTTCACAAACCATTAATACCTGTGTTCCTTGCTGCTTTTAACATTTGCATTTTTTATTTTGACAGTGTTAAATTGCCCCCAACCAAGATAGCACAGATTGTACTCCTGTCAACAGTGCGTTGGAGTTCTTATCTTACCATACTTCAACTGGGCATAATCACTTTATTTTTAATGTTTGCCTATCTTTTAAGAGAAAATTATCTTATTGTTGTGATACATGAGTGAGTTTGAGCATCCTATTATTTATTGTTCCAAGACAGAGATGAACATCACATGCTATCAAAGAAGAAGGAAACTGTTCCACACTGCTCCTAGTACTAGAATGCTAAGCAGTATTAATAATGGACTTAATGTTTCCTACATGGACCTCCACTTTCTTGTTCCCCACTGTAACTGGTAACAGTAAAACCTCAGTGTGGTCATGGCTTAAATGGAGTAAAGCATCCTGACTTGTCCTGTGGGTTCCCTTAGCATACTGAAACTAACTGCCACAGTTGACCTCAGGCTAGATCATTGCAAAGCAAATACCCAGCTGAAGTTTACTCACCTCTGTCCTTTTGCCTGTGCTGATATTAACCAAAAAGCCCTTTTAATACACTTTAAAAAAAATTGGGGGGAGCAATTTTAGCCTAAAGGATAAATAAACAAGGCTGTACCAAAAGGCATATTCACCAACCTAAATGTAACCAAAATTTGCTAAACTTAACATATATTTTTGTCTCTAAAAGTCAAAACAAAAGCTAGGTCATTTAAAAATGTCTTTTAAGACTTTGCTTTGCATACCAGATCACACTGTAAATTTATGAAAATGATCATATCCTTTTACTTTAACTATTATATGTAAAAGTAACTTAAACAAGTTTAAAGAATTTTATAAATTTGTCAACTTACAATAATGGTACAAAAAAAGAGAAGGAAGGGCAAGAATTTGTATAACAATAACACTTTATTCTAACCTCAGACATTAATTAGGCTAAAACCATGGGGAAAAAATTGTGTGAAATTAAGACACAACAGTGGTTGACATTATATTAAATAGCATCTGAAAATATCAACACAGTTTTTTAAGCACTTTTAAAGTTTACTCTCATGTTTCATCATCCTGTTTTAATATTTTTTCTCAGTTCTTCAGAAAACAGAACACCAGGATTTTATGTTTCCATACTCCTACCCCAGGCAAATGTTTTGCTTACCAGAGTGATTTTTGTAATCCCTCCTATTGTTATGACTGTCAGTGCTCTTATCTGAGTTGTACAGGTAGTGGTAGAAGAGTCATTGTCTGTTTATAGCAGAGTGTTGACTGTTGATTGGCCAAAAGGGCACTGTAAAGGTTTGAGGGATTGACACATATTTAGTAAAAATACAAAAATATGCTGGGAGATGATTAATACCAAGTTCAGGGTAGATGTTATCTTTAGAGAGGGAGTTGGAGGAAGGGGGAGAGGGTGGAGAAGAGTGATATTTCAGCTGTATCTCTAATGTCTTATGTCTTTCAAAAATGAGGACTTGAAGCAAACATAGCAACATGTTAATATATATTTAATCTAGATTTTGAATACATGGATATCTCATTTTCTATCCTTTTCTGCTGCTAGTGTAAATAAATAGTAAAACATGTTCCTGTTTATTTTCAGAAAGAAATCCGTAGCTCCTTGGTTCTTTCAATGTTGCAACAGATGTTAATGGAAGATAAGGCAGATTTGGTAAGAGAAGCTGTGATCAAAAGCCTCGGTATCATTATGGGATACATTGATGATCCAGACAAATATCAACAGGTATGTTTTTCAGAACGAATCCCATTTATTTCATTATAAAATTCCAAATAGTATAATATTCCAGATCTCTGATTCAGATATCCTATAATCTATAGTAGGGATGGCAGACGTGTCAACTTTAACCAGTTGAAGTTGGCTGCCTGGTTTCAGTTCTGCTATTTCAAGGAGGAGATGCTTTGATTCATTTATAGTATCTGACACAGCTTTCTGGCGGTAAATTGGCAACAAGTATGCCATGTTACCACCCTTTCTCTTTGGTTTTCCCATCAACGGATAAATGACATTTTTCTTTAAAGAAATTGGGAAGGATAGGATTATGAATGGTTTTCTTTCTTGCTTAAAATGTCTGCTACATGTACTGCAGTGTATATTTATTACATATTATTATGTTTTTTAGGTTTTTTTTTTTAATCTACATTTTGCCTATTTCCTTTTGGCAGGGTTTTGAACTGTTGCTGTCAGCCTTGGGTGACCCCTCAGAAAGAGTAGTTAGTGCAACACATCAAGTATTTTTACCAGCTTATGCTGCCTGGACTACAGAACTTGGAAATTTACAGTCTCATCTTATACCTACATTGCTGAACAAGATTGAAAAACTTCTCAGGGTAAATACTTCCTTTATTTATATAGTTAATAGAAATTTAAAAGGTGTGTTCTAAGGCATCTTGAGAGAATGTTGGGGGAACAAAGACAGAAAGTACCACTTAGCGAACATTCTAATTAACTACCTGTTAAAGACTCTGTTGGTCTGGAGCCAAGGGAGATTTGAGGAAGTTTTGCTTGACTGAAGCTAGAGGAGAAAGAGCATGGTCTGCCTTTTTTTAGCTAAAATAGCACCTTTGTGGCACTAACTCGTATACTATTCACAGTGCTACCTCTTCCTAGCCTCTTCTGAAGACTTAAATATTTTAGATAAAGTGTCAGCATCAGTTCCCAGAATGCAGAGATAACTAAAATATGAGTCTCTAAAGTTTTCTTATTTATACAGTGTCAAAATGCGTTACCTTTTTTTCACTGCAGTAGTTCACGTCCTGACTTTTTAAAGGGAACTTTCCATTCTTCCCAAGTAAAAGAATTGAAGAAAAGTTGAAGAAACAATAGAAACTTCTTGTTCTAATTTTTGTATTAAAAGTCTCTTTTAAAGTCTAGAAGAAAAACATTTCTTTAATGCGTATTGATTATGTACCATTAAGGTAGATACTTTATAAAGTATGTTATTTCATTCTTATAACCATTTGAATTATATTTTGCTTTTTGTGTGGAAACTGAGTGTTAAAGTAATTTGCTCAGGGTCCCAAAGCTGTCAAATGACAGAACCAGGATCTGATATCAGTCTCTAAAACCAAACTCTTGCCCTTTTTACCCCCAGATTTTAAAGGCTCTTAACATAATGTATTTTAACTACTCTGTAGATAGTCTTATATGTATACACGTGTATTCATTTAATTTAAAAATTGGGCTATTTTTTCTATAAATTTCAAAATGGGTGTTAAGAAAACTATAAATAGACTATACTGAAGTACTCCTTTTTATGAAACCTAGGGAATTTTTTTAAGTATTTTTTTTTAATATTTGCATTCCTTCTATCTGAGAATTATCCGTACCTAGTTTTTTTGTTTTTTGGGGTTTTATAAAATTTTATTTATTTATTTTTGGCTGCATTGGGTCTTCCTTGCTGCGCGCGAGCTTTTCTCTAGTTGCAGCGAGCCAGGGCTACTCTTCGTGCAGTGCGCAGGCTTCTCATTGTGGTGGCTTCTCTCGTTACGGGGCACAGGCTCTAGGCGTGCGGGCTTCAGTAGTTGCAGCACGCCGGCTCAGTAGTTGTGCCTTGCGGGCTTTAGAGCACAGGCTCTGTAGTTGTGGCACACAGGCTTAGTTGCTCCGCGGCACGTGGGAATCTTCCCAGACCAGGGCTCGAACCCGTTTCTCCTGCACTGGCAGGCGAATTCTTAACCACTGCACCACCAGGGAAGCCCTGTACCTGTTTTTTTTTTTAGTTCAATTTCATAACACAGCTAATTCCACATTGTTGCTAAACGTAGCTGCAGTATTCAGCACACAAGGTAATTCTTACATGAAGAAATTAACTAATTTAGAACTTGATAGTAAAAAACTAACATATCTGATATTTCTGACACAGTTGTTATTTATAATATAGTAATGACATCTCAAGTGGATTTGAACAGCAATAAATGCTTTCCTCTCTAATGATTCTATTTTTCACTTTAATATTTGGTTTCTGTGTACCATAGTGATCCTTTTACTCTTTTTTTTTTCTGTTATCTCTTTCTTTTGTTTTCTTTTGACATTTCTTCTCCTACATTTTATCTATACATTGAATTATTTTAAAGTGCTTCCAATGCTGGCAAATACAGTTGTCACCAAATCTATAAAAGAAGTTAGGAATAGCAAGTACTCCTGCTCGTTTAGCAGTTGAGCGTTTAAAATGATTCCTGTGGCTCACTTTAATTTCTTTAACCTGACTTATAAAATGTCAAAAGATAAGACCCTCTTAAAAGAAAAAGACCTTTAAAAGGAGTTCCATACAAATGAAATGACTGATGTTCACCCTAAAGTTTTCCATACAAAAGATTCTATTACTTCCACAATGCCTTAGTACTTCACATTTTCTCATACTCAGAGAAATTCAGAAAAGATTCATGGTCATCTCCATTAGGTGTGATGCTTTGAGTCTAACATACATGTCCTTAAATGTCTTATTGTTTGCCACAGAAAGGAAGAACATCATAAATACATAACCTCAGAAGTCTAAAGTTAGCTTTCACCTCCTTATATTTCAGGAAGGAGAGCACGGGCTGGATGAACATAAGCTCCACATGTATCTGTCTGCCTTGCAGTCCTTGATCCCATCTCTCTTTGCATTAGTGCTACAGAATGCACCTTTCTCCAGCAAAGCCAAGCTTCATGGTGAAGTGCCACAGATAGAAGGTACTGAACTTAAATTATGGGAGGAAAATGTAGAATATTAACAGCTTAGCTTTCCAAAGAATCGTTTCTGATTAAAAATGTAAAAGTCACTTTATATGACAGCATAATTACTAAAATGTATTATACATGTGGAACTGCATGGTCGTAGATTGTATGATATCTGGGGTGAACTATATGGCTTCATCTTTTATGGATAAGCCTCGTGGTAGTATTTTATAATATTTGTACTTTCTTTCCATTCTTAATCTAGAGCCTTTTATTATAGCCTTTTTTTCAGTGTTATAAGACAGAAATAAGCGTTTTCTTTCATTAATAGAGCTGAATTAATAGTTACCAGGACCAGTTTATGAAGCTTTTCATTTCCACTTTCTTTATATTTTTTCTTCCCCAGCTATTTCATCTTATTTTCAGTAGGGGAAGGTAAATGTAATTACTCTTTCCTGCTATGTCCTTGATAGGAATATAAGCATATGCAGCACAGTTTCTTTTTTTTCCAAAAAAAGAATATGATTTATTTTCAGAAATACATGAAATTGATAGCAAGAACCAGTATTTTCTTAGCTCAAAGTCTAGCTAACTAGTAAGTGACCTTTGATCCATGGTACGTGGTAGCCCCACTGCACCTAACCCCCAGGATAAACGGCTACAGACAAGTTATTACTATGTATGAGATTCCTTTGCAGCTTTTTCAGATTTGTGAATTAGCCGTGTCTCTTACGGGCTTCTGATAGACAAAAGAATTATACCATTGAGAAAATCAACACACAGTGTTTTTAGAATTATAGTTTTCATGTAAAGTAAACAGGGCTACCTATAATCTTTGGGATATGAAGCAGTGTGTCCAAGAATACACAAAGCACAGCATAAAAATGGTGTATACTGTTAGAATGCCAGTTTTACTTCGAAAATTGAGAATGGATGGGGTAGAGTTAGTTTAATATTTTTTAATGATATTGAGGAGAATGAAAATTCAAACTTTTAAGATAAATCTTCATAAAACGCTCACAGCTGGCTACTTTAGGTTCTACCCCTTCACTCATTAAGACACTTCATCTGCCTAGGGACTTTCCTGTCTTTCTAATTCCCTCTCTTTTTCTTTCTATCTTGCTGTATTGTTCTGCTGGGGCCAGCATAACGAAGTACCATAAACTTAGTACTTTAACAGCAGATATTTATTGTTTAACAGTTCTGAAGTGAACTCTCTCGAAGTCTGAGATCAAGGTATCAGTAGGGTTGGTTCCTTCTGAAGGCTGTGAGGGAAAAGCTGTTTCATGCCTCTCTCCTCGCTTCCGGTGGTTTGCTGGCAATCTCTGGTGTTCTTTGGCTTGTAGATACATCACCCCAGTCTCTGCCTTCACCTTCACATTCCGTTCTCCGTGTGTGTGTGTGCACACACATGCACTTGTCTCGGTCCAAATTTCCCTTTTATAAGATCAGTTATATTGCATTAGAAGTCCACGCTATTCCAGTATGACTTCATCTTATCTAATTATATCTGCAACAACAATATTTCCAAATAAGGTCACATTCTGAGGTTCTAGGGGTTCGGACTTCAACATATAAATTTTTAAGGGAGACACAGTTCAACCCACAGCACTTGCTATCATTCATTCATTTAGCAAATAATTCTTAAATGTCACCTATTGCGTGCCAAGCACATGTTAGAGATTAGATAGAAAATTTTCAAAACTACTTTACCATCCTGAACATATTCCTTCTGATGTTTATGTGACCTTTCCTTGTGATTATGTCTTTATCATGCCAAAAATAATCTTTTAAGTTCTTATTGACTTAATTTGACCCTCTGACTTTTAATAGTAACTGTAAATGTTAATGTTATTATTCTCACATGTAGGTTATAATACATTTATTATAAATGAGGAAATATTATATCCTTATATATCTATATATATATATATAGATCTATCTATATATATAGTCTATCTATATATCTATGTCTCTGTGTCTATCTGTATGTCCATCTGTATAATTTGGGATACAGTTTATTACAAGTGAAGATTTAATAGTTTTCTTTTACATTATGAAAATTCCAGAGCACTAGCTAATATTTATGTCAGGCACTATTTTAAACACTTGGGATACACGCATAAACAAAACAGACAAATATCTCTGCCATGAAGAGCTTACATTCTAGTGAGAGGGAAATACATTGAAGAGTCATAACAGTTGTTATTTTGCTGGATTTGAATAATTGTGGTAATTTTTTGACAATAAAATACCTATTAAAATGGCATTCTGGGGACTCTTCTGTATGGTTACAAGTTAGATGCTTAAATTTTTTAAAATCTTTTTAAATAGAATAATGTTTTGAGATCCCTGAACCATTCTGATTGCTTATCTGTTAGAACTGAGTTATCCAAGTAATTGCTTATTTCTTGACATTGTTTTGCTTCTGTTGGACCTAGCTTTAAATCTTTGGACCTCACTTTGCCTGTAATAAATCTTGACATTATCTGATTTACTTTTAACTGTTCCACTATTTTTCAATAATTTGTCAGTATTTTTGAAGGAATAATATATTGATACATTCCATCATAGTATCGCAGATTGTGACCAATATGATATAATCCTTTTTGAAATTATCAGATATGCTTCAACAATATAGAAGTATGAAGTACAGATATCCCTCACCATCCAAATCTATTTGATTCCTAGGTTGAGATAATGACAACTCAAGCAGAAACCTCAGATAGTATGGGATACCATGTTACCTAAATTCATTTATTTGTTTGTTTGTGTGTGTATTATGATATCAAATAGGTGACTTCAGCTAGCAAGGGATAACCTTTATCTGTACTTAAGATATTGTTAAAAGCCTTGGGCAGCATAGGAGGACAATACCATCTTAATTTTGTCTTTGAGCACTTTTAAAGTTATTTCATGTTTTCTTAAGTTTAATAATTATCATTACACCATTAATATGTTTTGAGAAAATGCTGCATCCTTAATTGTGTCTTTTTAGGGTGTTAACCTCTATGCAGGAGTTGCTAGGCCATTAGGAATTTCTGTTCAACAGTTAATGAGCTGTTGGTAGCATTATTCACTTAACAGCCATCTAAGCCCTGTTCTTTAATAACCTGGAATCTAATTATGATCTGTAGAATCATAGATTTTATTGATGTGTTCAAATTTTACAGTATACTAATGTTTTAGTTACATAATTTTAAAAGTAATTTTTTCAGTTTTTCCCCCAAAACTTTTAAAGTATATACATGAGACTCTGGTTATAATATTTATAATACATTTTTTAATGATAATTTTGCTTTATCTTACTGGTCACTGGTTTTAACACTTTATAGTAACTTAATGTTTATCAAACTATGGAACATTTTTTAAATAAATCATTTAATATTGGAGATTAAATACTTAAGAAGCCTGTTCAGCTCAAGTTTTAATGTATTTTAGGTCATTATTCTCTGGTATTAAACAGTTTTTCCCTGCTGTCAACCTATTAGTTTCTTGCTGCCTGAAGGAAATATTTTATCATAGTTATTAGTTTTTGACATAAACAGTCTGGTGGAATTACAAGTATTTCTATTTTTTTAAAACCAGATTCAAATCCATATTTTAGCTGAGATCTTATTTTGTGGCCAATTTTAATTTAAGTGAAATTTTACTCTTCACTGGCAAGCTCTTTCATACAATATTCATTTACTAGTTATTTAGTCTCATAAAATCCTAATTTTTGAGATTTGCTAAATTTGTTCACATATGACAAAAATTTACAGTTGATCCTTAAACAACAGGAGTTTGAACTGTACACGTCCACTTATATGTGAATACTTTTCAATAGTTAATGCTATAGTACTACATGGTCTGTGGTTGGTTGAATTTGTGGATGTGGAAGAAACTCTGATACAGAGGGCCGACTGTAAGTTGTAGGCAGATTAACCCCTGATTGTACAGGGATCAACTGTATTTCATTTTTTTCTAAAAATGGTTTAATTAATATATTTTCGTTTTATATTTAAAGTCTATAATAAGCTAAATAAATATTAGGAGGCAGAACCTTACTTTTTTTTGACAGAATAGCTAACTTTCCAAACTGTCATTTTCTATGTGATTTATTTTGCTTCTAATTTTTATAGTGACTAGGTTCCCTCGGCCTATGTCGCCTCTTCAAGATGTGTCTACTATTATTGGAAGTCGTGAGCAATTGGCAGTACTGCTACAACTTTATGATTACCAGCTGGAACACGAGGGTACAACAGGCTGGGAGAGTTTACTATGGGTTGTCAATCAATTGTAAGTTACCATCTCTGTATTCATTTGGTACATCTCAATCAGTTGAATGAAAGGTAGCTCACTATATTTAGCCTGGGCACTGAGGGACAAAATATAACAAAATATTAAAAAAAAATAGCAAAACATAACTTGGCATCATCTATGGTAAATTTCTTTAGGAGAGGAGATTTATACTACTAGATACGTAGTTATTTATCTATGAAGATGGTGCTGCTGTATTATGTCAGAAGACCTATCTGCTGCCTTATTGTCTACAAGTGGTGATGGATTTTAAACTACATCCAGACTTTTCATTTTTGAGGCTAAAGTGGATGATGCCATGTTAGCCAAGCTCTTGTATGAAATATCAGCTCCATTGATTTGAGTCTCATTAACTCCATACTTAGAACCCTACCATTAAGATTCCATATATTTTATGGCAATCAGTTAAAATTTATTTTAAGAAATTTATAGAATATAAACTGAAGACTTTGCAAAGGGTTCCAAACAACTCCTTTGCATTCCAATTTTACTAGCTATGAAAAGCAGAACAGAAGATATTGTTAGATTTGCATTGTTTCAGAAATTGGCAAGGAAACAATAATTTATTTGTACCCCTGCCTATTTTTCTTTCCTTTCATATTCAGGTTGCCACAGCTTATAGAAATAGTTGGCAAAATTAATGTTACTTCAACTACCTGTGTCCATGAATTCTCCAGATTTTTCTGGCGCCTTTGCCGGACATTTGGCAAAATTTTTACAAACACTAAGGTAAAAACTTGTATTCCATGTTTTCTTATATGCAAGAGACATAGAAATGTAATGTGTTAATTAATGCTATAGCAGAGTAAATAAAAGCGTGAGCCCTTCCTTTATTCAAATTATCTTTTAATACCTTAGAAAACTGTGATAGTAAAAGAAAATTCTAGTCAGTAATATTCTTCTCTTTATTGATTTTCAGAAGATGATTTAGCCAAACCTTAGTTTGTATCCAGATTTGGTTATAAGATCTACTCACTGTGGATATCTCAAAGCTTTCTAGCATAGGAAGTATCAGCTAGGGGACTCAGCTGTGATTCTTTGAATGTACTTCTGGTACTTTACCATCTACCACAGATTCAGGAAGCAGCCATTTGCTCAGCATGCTTTGGTCAAAACTTCAGGTGATTATAGAATCAAAGCAGCTTGTATAGAATACTTGCTACAAGATACAAGCTCTTGGAATAGAATGGACACTTGAGATAAATGCTACATATTTCAATCACTGTCACATTTGCCTATCTAGGCTATTCTGTAGTTTTAGATATTAAATTGGAATGTCCTTAGGTCCCACTTTCTTCTTCAATCCTGTTAATTAACCCATTTGTCTTCATAGCATATTGTTAAGTCAGTTCTTTAGAGCTCTAATAAAAACATAAAAAGATGTCATTGCTACAATCAAATGTTAATCAAGACATTTAAAAGGTAAAAATTTTGTGTAGCTCTTTACTATTAAACCTGTAGTTACTGAAACATTTAGAGCATGACAGTTTGGTATAGTGGACTGGACGGAATTCGGAAAATGGTTATGACCCTGTTATGTTTGTATCCTGTGATAAATCATTTAATGTATCTGTGCTTAATCTTTCCATGTGTGAAGTGAAGAAGTTGCTTCAGTGTCATTTAATTCTATAAGTCTGATTCTGTAGATTAATCTTTTCACAGTGGTCTACATCTCAGTTTAAATTGAATTTGTAAATTAATATGCTGACCTGTCAATAGGAGGACAAAAACCAGAGCTTGATGTTATTGTAGAAGAAACAAAATCATTTTACATTTTTCACTAACATGTAATTATTAAACAAATATGATTTGATTTTACTGGTA
This sequence comes from Globicephala melas, assembly GCF_963455315.2. Classification (NCBI taxonomy): domain Eukaryota; kingdom Metazoa; phylum Chordata; class Mammalia; order Artiodactyla; family Delphinidae; genus Globicephala; species Globicephala melas. Next base: position 16,841,318 of record NC_083326.1, read on the forward strand.
ATCACGCTTGGCACAATTTGTTTGACATCTCCAAAAGAAGTAGCTGTTATTTATTTTACCTTTTTTACAAAAAAAATTGGGAGTTCATTTTAGCACTTAACAGTAAGTGGTTGACTTCAGTGGCCTGAAATCTGAAATCCAATAATGTTAAAAATAAAAAATTGAAACAAGCATTTGCTTTAACTTAAAATTTTAATGTTATATTCTGTACTTGATGTTTAAAGTTAAATTTTAAAGAAGTTAAAGACTAACCTAAGCCAATGGATATCACATGATGAATATGTTACTTATTGAATACCCGAAATGAATGGAATTTCATTTTCATTCCTTTTATGTACAGCAAATTTTTTCAATAATTCTAATCATATAATATCTGCCTAAATACCCTTTCTAACATCAAGGTCAGTTTTAGGAGGTAGTAATTTCAAGCACTTAAAATCAGCTTGGAAATTATTTTAATTTAGTGAAGGAAACTAAAGACCCTTCAGAAAACTTGCTGACCTGAATTAATTCTTTTAAATATTTTATCTCTAAAAGGTGTTGTTTTCAGTAACTTAACTCTTCTTTTTTCCTATGGCTCTTAAGAATTGTTATGTTTTTGACTACTTGAATCAACGGTCTATAAAACAAAATAAATAAATAAGTAGTGGTAGTAAACATTTTATTTATTTAACCATTGATTGGTCCGTTGAACTTGAGACTTTCTGGATCTTTTCTTTGGGTTGCTTAGGTAAAACCTCAGTTCCAGGAGATTTTAAGACTGTCTGAAGAAAATATTGGTAAGTTTGTTCATTATTACTTTTAAAAACAATTGAATCTCTTTATTCCAGCAAAATACTTTATTCATTGTATGTAAAGTGTATAAATAAACTAGCAAGTACAATTGAAAAGGAAGATTTATACTACGGAATTCTTGGTTTTACAACTCTGCCACATCTAATATTCTTCCCATGGGGTGGCAGTAAGATTAATCTTTGTCAATTTGACTGTAAATATCTACCTTCACCGTAATCAAACTGACCTAAGGCTGAGCTTCTCAAGCTGAGTACTTGTACCCTTGGAGAGTTGAAGTAGTATATTCGAGACACTGAAAAGGAAAAAATAAAGAGCATCTAATTCATAATTAGTTACTTAAAACTTTTCAAACTTAAAACAAATTGTAATTGAAGAGAATACAAGATACACATATATGTTTTTTAAATGAAACATGAGATTTTAAAGAAACTATAGGCTTTAATGGGCAGCTGTAGCCCCTCTGTTCATAGTTTTCACTTATCTATCATAAGAAGTGTAGTTGTAGCACCACTGGCCTAAGAACTCCTTTATGTGTGGATCTTATGTCCATGTGTATTTTTCTAATTCCTTAGGAACGAATTGTGAAAAATGTTAGGAACAAAAATGTATAGCCCCCCTGTTTTGTTTTTAAACTTGGTTGATTTTGAATGTATAGGTAATTCTTATCTCAGTCCTGCCTTAATGATTTGAATTGAGTCATCTGAAAAACTCCATTTGGGGCTGTCCTCAGAGATAGTTAGAGAATGAATAAATGATTCCCTTTAAGTTTGAAAATGTTGATGAGATTTTTTTTTTGACAAATGCTTCCCAAAGTTTATATTTAATAGCTTTCTAAAGGGTTAATGCTTGGAATACCTAATAGTTGGTATTATCTCTTTAGTTAATTATTAATTCTGATGATAAATTGGTGAAGAATATTTATATATTTTTGGAAACTGATAGGTTTTAGAATTATTAGTTAGCTGTGAATATTTAACTGTTCATATAGGAAGTGATTATTGTATATAATCACTGTATATACAGTCTGTATCTGTGAATTCAACTTAAGCTTATGTTCCTAGCCTCAGATTTACCTCTCAGCTACCATAGTCACAGTCAACCAACATCAGTACTCCCCAAAAGAAAAAGTTACGCTTACCAAGAGAATAAACAAACCTCAAATACGAATTGATATGAAAATGGAACTTTCTTTTTTGCTGAAACTTCTTTCAGGACAGTTAAATACATTTTTTCAAATCAATTTCTTTATGTACTACTTTCTGAAAAGAATTTAAAATATTAAAAATAGATAAAAAGTAATTTTAAAAAGTTTGAGTACATAAAAGTAAATGTAAAGCACTTAAAACAGTGCCTAAAAATCAATAAGTGAAGAGCTGTGGTACTATAAATAGCAACTGTCATATCACCTCTGGAACATTTTTATTTTTAAATCATCTACGTGTGCTGCATAAGAAAATCTCTTATGTTACAGTAGTCACAGGACACTCACCTGTGATTGGATGCTCTCCCCTCTCCCCATGCTTTACTTAGCCTCCCTACTCCATGAAAATAATCAGGGTTCTGTCTGGCTGAAAATCCCTATACAGGACACAGGAGGAGCTCTGGAACTAGGCTAGCACTGGAAACTAAATAGTATCTCGTATCTGGAAGCAGGTAAAATGTATATCTGGCTGCCTCCTTTCAGCTGAGTGCCTTTACATTTTACTGAATACTGCAAATTGAAAACCTGACAATTTATGAAGACCTGCTTATACGGGCACTTGGGAGAGTGTTAAAGAAAGCTCTGATTTCTGACTGTGCAAATAACAGTAGAGCATCTCATTTTGGTTATTAAAGTTTTTCCCATCTATCAAAACTGTTTATGCTAATGGCTCTGAAAAGTATTAAGTTGTATAATATTTTCACAACTACCAGTGGATATGTGTTTTAATCAAAATATTTTTCAAAGTAATAATATTTATTTGTAAGCTTTGTAACCAGTTGTAATTTTAAATATAATTTGTCTCATGACTTTTTGCTTTATATTTAAAGCATACTCAGATTTTTAAAATTGTTTTTGTGATTTTAGATTCCTCAGCAGGAAATGGGGTCCTCACTAAAGCTACTGTCCCCATTTATGCAACAGGAGTCCTTACGTGTTATATTCAGGTAAGGGAAAAATTCTTTTGCTGGAAAATGTAAAGCACTTTCTATTTAGAAAGATAGCTAATATTATGTATTTTAATGTGCTTATAATTGAAAATGTTACCCATAAGTGAAAACAAAATTTATTTATTCATTTCATTCAATAAATAATTTACAGTGGTGAGCATATTTCAGTAATAGTCTCTGAGGAAAATCTCTGTTGGACAAATAAATTTAGAGATTTTGTGCTTCTTGATATTTTGTTAGAGGTGTTAGATTACACTTATTTAGTAATTTCTTTGTGTTTCCTGATAATTTTTTCATTAATAAACAACAAAGCGCATGTGTTAGGTGAAGCACACTACAAAATGCTGTAGCGTACTATATCATCATTTTTAGTAAGGTATGTTTTAGTAATACTTTATTTTTCTTAATTGTTACTGCATAATAAATTACCCCAAAACGTAAAGGCTTATTATAAATCTTTTATTTGCTCACGATCTTTGCTCAGCTAAGCGTCTCTTCTTGCTGGTAGTCGCTTGTGTTGGTGCATTCACTTGGTTGGTTGGTAGGGGGTTCAGCAAGGATGGCTGAGCTTCAGTCTCCATGTAGTCTTAGGGCCTCTCTCTGTCCTCAGGGCCTGTGGAACAGCAGAGCCAGACTCATTACATGGTGGCTCAGGGCTCCCAAAATTGCAAAATCAGAATCTGCTAGGCTAAAGCCTAGGCTTGGAATTAGCACATCACTACTACTGCATTCTGTTGCTTAAAGCAAGTCACAGGCCCACCCCAGATTCAAAAAGAGGGAAATAAATGAGAGCATGAACCAGGAGATGTGGTTCATTGGTGGTCACCAATGTAACAGACCACCTCACTCTACTTAACATTGTTTTAAGTAAACATATTATGTTTATTAAGGCACATCAGTCATTTTTAAGTGTGAGGCAGTTCCACCTGTGAGGCGAAGATACGGACTCAAGATAAAGCATTTTTAGGAATTAGAATGTGAGCAGCAAACAGGAAGATCTTTTTTCCCAAATTTACCCGATTAATACCTAATTTCTTTTGCCTTTTGTATTCAGAGTAAAGCAGTTCATATTTATTGCACTCTTCTTCCAAAATAGATTTGAACCATCCTATAATATTAAAATATAGTTCTACAGTATCATATGATACCTTGAAACAGAAGCTCCAACTCTGTTAAAGTAGTACAGTATTTTTTTAAACTTTTCTTCACTAGTTTCTAAGACTACTCCATAATATGTATACACAGAGAATTCCTGTGTTTAGAATATTTTAAGTCACGTAACCTTAACAGATTGTATCTATTGTTATTCTTAAATTCATGGAGATTAAGTCCTAGCACATATTACGAGGCACAATAGCGTGAATACCATTTTCCTCTGTAATTTTAGAAGCTCTTCCAGCATAATAACAAGTGTGATGTCAATATTTTTCTCTCATTTTTAAGCTCTGGCAGTTGGTTAGTACGTTGGTTTTCACCATAAATGGTATTTTAAGGCATAATGAAGTACAAAGTTTGCCTCATGGTAGTCCCTCAATATAGGTTTGTTGAATAAATGAATAAAGACACGCTTTTTGAGCCACTATATGAAATCCAAATATCTAAAGAGATAAGAACTTTCCTGCTGGTTACAAAATGTGAATTGAGGTGGCTGTCCTAGATTGCCCACACCAGCTGTTAATATTTTTCTTACTAAACCAAATTTTCTGTTAGAGTTAATCACACCCTGATTGCTTTGGTAAACAAAACCTATTTTGAATCAAATACATGAGCAGTATTAAATTTCAAAGCTGAGAAATAGTATTATAGTAAATTTTCAAATCAAAGGAATTCGTGCTCATTTAGAAGTATATTTCATAGGTCTCATTTCACACTTGTTTTTTCAGATTTACAGTTTATCTTCCAAATTTATGGATACTCTGTTTAATATAGTAAGCGACTATAAATGAGTGAGATCTATATTCCAACATAGCTCTGATGCTGGTTTGTCAGTGTCTAAGTTCTTCCCTAAATAGACTGGCGTATTATAAAACTGCTGTGTCCATCCTTTATTCATGCTGATCATTACTTTTGTCAATCACTTATCTGTACCTCATTCTAAATTAACCTGACCATATAGAAAAAAGGTAGGTGGTTATCTAGTCTTCCTCATGGATCTATTGATATATACAGAAGCCATTTACTGTTGAGCTAATAAAGACCTAAAGACAAAATACCTGACTCTATATATATTTACTTTCTGATAGAATGTCAGATTCCCTCCCTTACAGATTCAGGTTAATTTAACATACAGTTATTTTTTTAACTTTCCTATTTAGTAGACCTGCTTTTTCTAACATATTTCTTAATACAGTACTGTGTAAGAAAAAAGAAAGAAATATTTTTTCAGATTATTAAAATAATGGTTTGTAAAAGAAAGATTAAAAGTAAAGATTATTTTTTAGTCAAGGGTGTGACTGTTTTAAGAACACAGTGGTCTATATTTCAGCAAGTGTGAAACTTCTCACCACTAATAATTTCTCAGATATCAATTTTCTACTATTAGGAGGATAACTATTTTAGTGGTTTGTATTTAAGTATTTAGAGCCAAAGTTAATGGGAAGTAAAATTGGTAAAACAGATTTTAATAAAAGAATATACCTTGTTATGTTTTAAACCAGAACTATCTAATCAATAGTGCAATGATGTAAGTAATCTGTATCTGAGCTGTCCAGTAAGGTAACCACTAACCACACGTGGCTGTTAAACAACTTAAATTGTAACTAGTGCAACTCAGGAACTGAATCTTTTATTTTACTTCATTTTTAGTTTAAATATAAGTAACCACATGTGGTGAGTGGCTACCATATTGGACAGCACGGGTCTAAATCTGTGAATCAAGATAGTCTTTGTCCTCACACCATTGTGATCATAGATATGCTTAATAAATACCTTTAATTAAAATGCTCCCAAATTAGGATATTTGCCCCTTATTTGGTAAAATTTTCTAATTATAGTTAGGAAATTATGGTTTTAGTTCTACTTGACTGGGTGGAAATTCATTATCAGTCTTTTTCCTCTGTAGGAAGAAGACCGAAAGCTGTTAATTGGATTCTTAGAAGATGTAATGACCTTGCTTTCATTATCTCATGCTCCTCTTGATAGCCTGAAAGCTTCTTTTGTGGAACTGGGGTAAAAATAATAGCTTATAGTTTTTAAAAAGCTATATAAAGTTTTAAAATTGGATTTATAGAGTACATACTTTTAGTCTAAAAAGATTGGCATACACACCAAATCTCTTGGTTTTGAGACTTAAGATTTTTTTGTTTGTTTTTGGTTTTTCTTATTTATACATTCTTAATAGTTTGTAATCAATGCATTATAATAAAAGAATGAGGGAAAGGATACAGACATATCTTCTTTGGAGCAGCTGGAGAAATAAAGTCAAGTACAGATTTGAAGAAAATTCAGTATCCCAAAACTGGAAAAGGAGCCCCAAGTGAAAGCCAGCTCATTAGGCTCCTTTTTCCATTCCATTTGATTTGCCTAGTCCCTCATAAGCACATCATCTAGCTGCTTAAGTAGTTTTATCTCATTCTTTACTTATGTGTTTATTAATAATACTGTCCCACATTTGGATAGTCTTCACAGCCAACTTACCCTTCCATATAGGTGATTTGAGTTATCCTTATTGATCCTTATTGATTACACAACCATATGATGTAAATAGGGCAGTATTGTCCCAGATTTTTATAGATGCAGAAATTAAAACCCACAGAGGTTATAACTTACCCATCTGGCTCTTAGTCCAGTGTTTCTTTCTCATAAGTAAAAATTTTATTTTACTTTATTTTTTTATAATTTTAACTTTTATGCTATTAAAGAGTTGAAATATCTGTCATAATTGCAAGTACTTAGAGAAACTAAAAGTATAACTCCTGAATATGCTAAAAGTTTGTAGTTTTATAAGGTGACTTCCTTTTTTAAAGAATCTTAGATGTAACCTATTAAACCATACAAACTAATTCTATATGTTTTGCCAATATTTTTATCATTAATATTCCTCATAAATGTAGTATTTTTCAATACACCAGTAAGGCAAAATAGACTTTAATGAAAGAATATACCTTTTTATGTTTTAAACCAGAACTATGTGGCTCTCACTTTTAGCATTGATTTTTTTTCTTTCAGTGCAAATCCAGCCTACCATGAGTTATTGTTAACTGTTTTGTGGTATGGTGTTGTCCATACTTCAGCACTTGTGAGATGTACTGCTGCTAGAATGTTTGAGGTATGTAAACAAACGCTTCTATTGGTTCAGATCATAATGATTTTCTTTGGAAGAGGGAGAGGGACTATTTCTTAAAAAGGCAGAGAGGCTTTTCATACTATGGTATGTTGATGTATATTTTATGGCATTGAAGAGTATCTAGTTGTGTACTGTGTGATGGGGCAGAAATTTAGCTTTGGTACATTTCAGATTATTTTCTAGCCTTATTGGTTCCTTGAATGTTATTGTATTATCATTTCCATTTCTCAGAATTTCTTTTAAATCTTATTTTAATTTCCATCCTATGTAAATCTTCCTGGCTATACTTTCTATTTACTGAGGCACACAGCTATTAAAATAAAGTAAAACAATATAAGATATCTTTAAAGTTGTAAAATATAGTTGGATTCATGAGTAAAATACAGTTGCATTCATACTTGCAATTATGGAAATATTTTACTGATTAGCCCTACTTCATTATTCCCTCACCTTTCATATCTGGAATAACAACATCTCTATACATTAACTGCCTGTAGACTTGTAAGACAAGAGACTTCATATAATTTAACTAGATTTTCTTAAATTGCCACCTACCCAAGTTTAGTACGAAAATTGGAATACCTATCTTTTTATCCATCATAGAGGAAATATGTTAGCCTAGTGTACGTATATATATGTTTCTAGAACTTGAATTTGAGCACTAAAAGTGGTTTAGAGTGCTATTTACTGTTCTTGAGTCTTCTCTTAGAGCCATACTGGCTGGGTTCAGTGTCTGTCTCTGCCACTTAATGCCAGTTTCAAACTTCTCTGTGCCTTAGTTTTCTCATCTATAATGTAAGTGAAGATGATAATAATAAGTATCCATCTCAAAGGATTTTTATTAATATTAAATGAATTAATACTTCTAAGGTCTTAAAACAGTGTCTGGCACATAATAATAAGAGCTTAATAAATGTTAACTATCATTATGATTACTGTTTTTTTAATATGCTGTTACTTCACAAAATAATATAATAGTTTAGGAAAAGTATACTTATCCAAACTAAAATTGTCCTTAATACACACATGTGATTCTTAAAATATCTTAAAGCACTTATTTTCATAAGAATTAGACAATTCAATTTTTCCTGAATTTCAGAATTTTTACATAATTTAAGATAAATTGCAATCTAAAGGATAGAGCGCTGACAGATTTGAAATATATACCTTCTAAAACTCTTAAATATTTAAAATAGATTTGTGGAATCTAAAGAAAATTCCATCCTATGAGGAGGTTGAAAATCCTCTGAACATGTTATTCCCACAATTATACATATTTGATAAAAAATAACTAATCACATGTTCTTTGTCAAGATAAATTCCAAATTAAAAATTCAGTTAGATGTCTAGCATAAGTGCCTTCTGGGTATAAATAATTTTTGATTATTCAATATGCTGAAAATAATTATTACCATGAAAGAAAAAGGTTTTTCTTTAGCCTCCTCTCCCCCCCAAAAGAAAAAAGTATCCTATTTCTTTAATGTACTCACTTAATAGGATTTTATTCTAAGACCATAACAGCTGTTTCTTTCTCTTAAACCATTTATTTCTAAAATGTATGTATATACTGGTGAAGCATACAATATAAATGAAAATAAAGAAAATGAAGCGTCCTCCCTTTTTACTTGTTTCTGTGGGGTTTTTTCTGCCTTATTTCTTACATGTGGTTTTTGTCTGGTTTTGGTTTCTATGTCTGCTGTCAGTGCTGGTTGGAAACTATACCTATGCTTAAGCAGTTTTCAGTGTTCTCTCAGTTGATGATGGGTTTCTGAGTCTAATCTGAGAGACTTATTTTAATGATTTTTCAAGTCCATTTATGATAAAAAAATTTTTACTGAGCATGCCAATAAAAGTCATTAGTAGGAAAAATTAAAGTTACTTTTTTGTCAGTGAGGCTTATTTTGAATAATATTGTATTAAAAGAATAATTATTTCATAAGATTTCTTTTGATACTAATACTTTATAATTTACAGTTATGCCTGCTTCCCCCACCCCCAATATGAGTTAATTCAAAATAAAAACATAAAAAACAGGTCACTTAAAATTTTTAATTTTTTTAATGTGAGACCAGAAACTACTGAGAAGAAAGCAATAAATGGATATACCAGGAACATAATATGAGATACTTAGTGAAATTGAACACTAAATTTAGCTCTGAGTTTTCAGACAGCAGGGCAAAAAGGGGAAATCCAATCAGTCATATTATTCTCATTGTTAAATAAGAGACAATATATTCTTGATGTAACAAATTATTATTGAAATTGATTTATAAAAGAGACTTTATTATGTGACTTCCAGTGTGACATAATGGATTTCCCAAACGATGCAGAAAAGAACTTCATATAATGATTTCTTACATCAATCATAAGGCGATAAATCAGGTAACATTAAGACCAAAACTCAAAGAAGGCATGGGCTTTTAAAACAACTGTGACTGAGTCCATTTTCTAGCTCTACCTCTTTTGGGCTCTAAAACCCTGGGCAAGTTATTTAACTTCTCTCAGGCTCAGTTTCTTCATCTGTTAAAACATTAATGATAATTGTACTTACCTCATCATGTTTAAAAATCAAATGATAAACTGTGTCTAAATGTGTAATAATTAATAGCTCTTAAATTTTGCTTTCCGATTTTCCAGCTTATTAAATTAAATCTAAAAACTCCAGTGCAATGAAAAATTAACTTGCCCCCGGATTATCCCTTTTTTTTTTTTTTAATGCTTTTTGGCTGGCACAAGTTAGACACTTCAAGATACACTTTACTAATTCGAACCTAAGCTACCTTATTTATAAAATGATACAGAGAAGAAAGTTGTATATAATGTATTTGAACTTCTTCCCCCTATTTCTTTCTACCTGACATCTGTAATGTTTAAGGTAGTAACAGAAGTTCTTTTGTCATTTTATTCCTGCCTAAATTATCCATGGTTCTGTTGAAATAAAAATTATTTCAGAATACTGAAGTAGATTCTAAAGTGTATCAGTTGGGCTTCCCTGGTGGCGCAGTGGTTGAGAGTCCGCCTGCCGATGCAGGGGATACGGGTTCGTGCTCCGGCAAGGGAAGATCCCACATGCCGCGGAGCGGCTAGGCCTGTGAGCCATAGCCGCTGAGCCTGTGAGCCATAGCCGCTGAGCCTGTGCGTCCGGAGCCTGTGCTCCGCAACGGGAGAGGCCACAACAGTGAGAGGCCTGCGTACAGCAAAAAAAAAATAAAATAAAGTGTATCAGTTGTTAAATGGTAACAGATTAGTGTAAAATTAAAAATCTCTGATAAAGGGAGCTCTGCTCTCTGATATGCTGTGTAGGAGGAATAGTTAACCCAACACAGTGTTGCGTTTTTGTTACTAAAAATTCCACAGCATCTTCCATCTTCCATGAGGACTAGTTCCATTACAAGGTGAAGAGATTGATTAGCATTGAGGATTAATTTGTGTTTACATTCTGAAATAGAGAACGTAGGATTAGGATGTTACCCTTTTCTGTTGAACTCATAAAATTCCGTGATTTTTATAAAAACAATGCGTACAGCTCAATATTGTCCTCTAGTTCGGCGATTTAGGGTTGGTTGCTAAATGAATTGTTTTTACGATTAGATTATAGAAATAGGTCTAATTGTGCTCATTGTATTTTTTTTATTTGAGCTTTTAGAGAAATGCAAAACAAAGGACTATTTGTAAACATTAACTACTTGGATGAGACAAAAACATTTTTTAGTTAATAATTTCTTTTTCCAAATATATCACAAATCTTATGTCCTTGGAGTAGTCACAATAATTCAGCTTGCATTTCTTGAATGCCTAGTCTTTGTCGGACACAATATTTAAGTATATTATGTGTAGTTAGTAGCACAGTGATCCTTTAAGGTAGATGATAGTGTCACCATTTTCAGATGAGAAAACTGAGTTTCAAGGGATTATGTAATATATCTTAGGCCACATGACCAATAAGTGGAGAGCTAGAATCTGAACCCAGGTCTGATTCCCACATTAAATAAGTACTTTCCTCTAGGCTACATTATATCTCTGTACTTCAAGGAATAAAGCTACATGATGTAAAAGGTTGGGAATTTTTGTATGTGATTTTTAAATTTACTTGCATCAGAACAATCAGAAGCAATTTAGTGGTGGCTGCTAGCCATTTGAGTTTGGTTTAAAAACAGTCCAGTTTGTACCTTGTTGGTCATAACAAAATTATATCAGATTTATTTAAAGAATTTAACCATAGAACCCAGTATGTCTTCTTTTTAGTTTCTTTAAAAGAAAAAAAAAAAAAAGGTAAAGCTTTCTTTTAAATTGAACATGGAAATTGCATAGACTATTTGACCAAAAGTACAAACTGTCATTGAATTGGTAACAAACTGTTTTCAGGGACTGCTAGGCTGTGTAAGCTTTATTTTTCTCCTAAGCATTCTCTGCCTTTATAAAGCACTCTAGTAGCAATATTTGCTTAGCTTCTAATTTTGGTTTTGCTTTTGTGTTTTCTCTCTTTCTCTTGGTTGTTCCTTTCTTCTTCCTGTGGCATTGTGTTTGCTCTTTCCATGCATCACCTGTGAATACCCCCTGTGCTGACCAATCAGCTGTTGGTGAAGGGGGTGAATGAAACTCTGGTAGCTCAGAGGGTTGTTCCTGCTCTCATAACTCTCTCCAGTGACCCTGAAATGTAAGTGTCGTTCCTACCTTTTCATTCAGCATCCCTTTCAAAATGCGCCTGTCAAGAAATAACCATCAGCTTTTAAATTCACTGAAGACTAGATTTAGCTCTTTAAAATAATAATATTGGATTATGCTTACTTGATTTTAAACTTTATTATACTACTATTCATGTATTTTTTTAAGTCAACCTTCACAGTAAGCCTAATGACAAGGCCATATATTGAAAAGAATATATTAGTAGTATTTATTAGTCCTCAATAAACGTTTCCAAAACTTAAAACATGCTGATGGACTATTTCTTCCAAGCCAAGAAGGGATGCTCTCTAATCTCACTAACATGTTGTTACCAGTAAGTATAGTGGCATGAACCAGAGGCTTAACATTTTAATGTCTCGTGTGGGTGACTAAACCAAGAAAGGCCAATGAGTCTGCCTGCCCATCCTCAGTCACAGCTAACCCAGTTCTCATTCCAGTTTACCAAACCATTTTTTATTGCATGTTGACTGGTTTACAGCTGACTCTTCGAGGCATGAGTGAAGCGTTAGTTGACAAGCGGGTTGCTCCGGCCCTTGTTACCTTGTCCAGTGATCCTGAATTGTGAGTTTCACAGACTGCGACCTTAAGTTATCCTGTCTGTCTTTTTGAGCATTCTTCTTGGTCTGCTTTTTTTTAAATTTAATTTGTCATTGCTAGAGACTAATACAGTATATTTACCTTGTACTTACTTTGATATATATTTTAATAATGATCAGTTTTTCATCTCAAAGAAAGTTTCAGTTTCTTTCTTTTTTAATTTTAACAGCTCTGTCAGGATTGCCACAATTCCAGCCTTTGGCACTATTATGGAAACAGTTATTCAAAGAGAGGTAGGAAATGACTGGAATTTATTTATGTACTGTTGAGGTAATGATAACACATTACTGTACATGTACCCGGTAGCATCATACCCTTCATTTTATTTCTTAGTTACTTATGGGCCAGAAGAGGATCTCAGAATTTGAAAATATGATAGCCTACCAAAAGTATATTTTCATATGCGAAGGCAATCTCTAGTCTTTCTTCTCAACTAGAAAATTAAGTATAAGCCAACTCTCAGATGTTCTATTTTAAGTCTATCTGGATATTGCAGTTTTGAATAATCCTTCAAAGCAGATTTAGCTCCAAAGGCTTCTGTTATCCAGTAGACTTCTGGATAGTCTACATAAATTCCCAATTGCCAGTTTGTACAAATTTGAAGACAGGTTTTCTCAGTTTCACGAACAGAGGCTAGAGGGTACCTATGTTCTTGTAACTGTCATTGATAATCAAGCTGCAAGTCATGTCGTAGACTGGTATCATCTTTTTGTAGCACACATCACTGTGACAACTCTCTGTCACGCCTGCTTCAGGAGATTACCAAAGTCTTCCTCCCTAAATATGTATTTTGATTCAGAAACTTGTGATTTAATTTTCAGTTTGTTAGGTTCTATCTGCAACATTAACTCTAAGACACTTCTCAAAATTAGTTATCAGAATTTTATTCTTTATTATCAAATTGGACATGTCCTTACACAATGAAAAACCCTATACATTAGAAAGTAAATTATTTGTGGGCATATCACTTAGCCACTTAAATGGAAAACAAGGTTTTCCATCTCATAGACATTTTACCAAAAAAAATTATATATATATATATATATATATATAATAAACTGTTCCGTAAAATTTTTTTGTCATATAGATTTTTTTTATAACCAAAATTAAACAACCGTGTTAGTTGTGGGAAAAAATATTCTCCGTTTTTTCACTTACATATTTCACCGGTGGAGCAAAATAAAAAAACACATTGTTCTGCAAAGCTTGCAGTCTTGGCAGAATTTCAACATGTTCTTAAATCCCAAAATAAAAATGTCTTTTAGGGAAATATGAGTAAGATGTAAGTCATTAATGACTCATTGCTTTCAGAAGGTGAATAAGTGGGTAACTTACGCTCTGATTTGTTTTAAGAATTATAGTTTAGATACAAAATCATCAAAACTCTATCTTTATCCCTAAATATTGTGGGGTCTTTTCTACAGTTTGTCAGGGAATATTTGTGTTTTTAAAAAACAAAAAATGAATTAACAAGCATAAACAAAAATTTAAGATCTTTTCTGAGCCAAAAGACTAAATAAGTACTTATTTAATTCCAAATTTCTACTATTATGTTGATATAAGTCGTTTGAATCCAGCGATGCAAGCCATGTTTAGTGTGTATCCTTCTCTCAATTTGACTGTACAATATTCAATTTTAAGTTGCTGGAAAGAGTGAAAATGCAGTTGGCTTCTTTCCTGGAAGATCCTCAATATCAAGACCAGTATTCTTTGCATACAGAAATCATAAAAACATTTGGTAGAGTTGGGCCTAATGCAGAACCAAGGTTCCGAGATGAGTGTAAGTTGCATTTTTTTTACCATTTTTCCTGAATTGTAATGTAAGAGTGAGACCATAAGCCTCACTGAGGATTTGTCATGTGTTACATGACACCTTTCTACACCTTATCTTTCATATACTGAAAGCTGAAAGTCAAACAAGTTTGTTATTGTGGATTGATTGGTATTACTATTAACTGCTATTAAATGGCTTCTTATACTATATAGTGATTGCTGTAGACGTATGAAAAGTAACTCATAAATAATTTCAAGTTATTTTTAAAATAATTCTTCCTAACTGTTAATTTCAAAATACTGTGCTCATTATATTTAGAACTTATTATTTAATTCTTATTTCTAAGGAAATTTTTATGTGTTTCTAGACATGTTCTTATGAAAGATACATTTCTTCCACTTAGCATGCCATTCCACTATTTTGGTTTAAATCATGGCTTGTTGATCTGCTAAATAACCTGCATGATGATCTGCTAAAGCATTTTCTCCGGTTTCTATAGTATCACTTTTTACTTTATGACAACAATTTCTTTGGGTGTCATCAAAGCATCCAGTAATTATTACTCCAAAAGCATGACAGTTATCACTGTTATACCTTAGTCCTTATATTTTTAGCAATTTGACATGCTCTTGGAAAGTCCGCAAGTTTGGCTTCTTACATCAGTTTGGTTTCCATACAAAATTGGATTCTCCCATAGACTAGTTATTGCATATCTAACCTGGTATTTTTAAGATAAACAACAAAAATACTGTCAGGATTTGGACTGCAGTGTCCAAAAGGTCTGTTGAGGGCATGAACACATATTGAACTACAGAAACAACCACAAGGTTATTTTTCAATGGGTAATAGTGTTGGTAGCATGAGGAGAAAATAACAGTATTTCACAATCAGTTAACAGGAAAACGTTTAGTATTTTAGTTAGCATTAGGGATAGTTCCTCATCATAGTAACGTCAGATTTACAGGTGACCCTCTACAGGTGCTTTGACTAACTTTTTTGAGGCTGTCTGTAATTGCTCTGAAGCAAGGAGAATAAGTCTTGGCTGTTGGATCAAGGAATAGGCTGAATAGGCAATGCGTCTTTGGTGGGTGCCGTGTTGTTGAGTTAATAACTGTCTAGAATATGATCTAACCTTTTTGTGTACACTCAAAAGAAAGATTTATGTATCACATAGAAAAGAGAAATATTCTTTTCATAATGGTCCCAAAATAGCAATTAAAGATTGGCTTGAGAAAAAATTGAGAATAGCAGTTTCCACTGCTTGAATAGGTGTAGTAAACCATTATTCCTGAAGCCTTCTACAACTTACTGTATACCCACAAGTTTGTCTTATACAATCTTCCTTCACATTCTGACACAACGAGACTTTTTTTTTTTTAAGACAAAAAAATTTTTTTTCTTCTGTATTTACTACTCAGTCAGTTGGCTTCTCTTTTGCTTTAAAACTTTACCCTGTGGAATTTAGTGTCCTATATTAATAAGATTAATGGTAGATGAAGTAGAACCCATATTGACAAGGATGCTATATTGTTATCCATCTGTATTTATAGACAGTTCCTGTTAGGAGTTTAGAGAAAGAACAAAGAATTGCTGGGTGGTAATGTCTTCCTTGGAGTGGCATTTTTGGATATTTTTCCCTCTATTTCCTAGAGAATAGAAGACATTGGTTCTTCCAGTGGCCCTTTTTCTCTCCCAACTCTTAGTTATTATAGGACCTTTTGGTCCTGATTTTATCTCAGGGGCCATTTGTTTTATTCAGAACATGATACAGTTTTGTTTGTTTATTTTCTACTTTTTTAACTTTATAAGTCTCTCTGAAAATGTTCAGTCATACCTTGGAGATTTTCTAACATGGCAGCTTTACATTTCAGATCAGTTTTTTTCAAAGTTCCTTATTTTAGATCTAAGCTCATTTACAAAAAGAGAGGACAAGATTCCCTTCACTTTTGCTATTGGATCTACCCCAGAATATTTTTTAAAAGTTTACAAAAATCTATTTTTATAAAGTTTCCTATTGATTTATCTTTATTTTGTTCGCACTTTTGAATCTTTGTCCAATCTGCCCTTAAGTGAAAGGCTTCAGAAGTGGCCTTATGTTGTGTATTTCCTGTTTTCCTTGCCCACCAAAGGTCAGTTGTAGAATTACTCACATCTAGGTTATTAAATCTTTTAACCATTTATCTCCATCTGAGGGGTTAACAATTAAATGAATTAATTGGTACAGATGTGGTAGCCCAGGACAATACATATATAATGAAATGTTGAATTCTTTAGTAAACTTCTATCTTCTGAGATTTAGGAATATCCTTAATTGTAGCCTTTAACTGTCTGTAGACTACAGTTTAAAGTAACTTGTATAGGTTTGTTTTCTAGTTAAGCAGTTTTAAGGGATCTTGTATAGTGTGGTTGTTGAGTTTCTGAGAAAAACACTGAGGAAAGGATTGCTTGTGTAGGAAATCAGGGAATGAGCGGAATGAATAGAGACCACGTGTTTATAGATAAAGTAGTGCAAGGAAGGTCAGTTTCAAAATGTTTGGGCAGAAATGAAATAGAGAATCTTTGTCTCAGAGCCACCATTTTGTTGAGGCCTCAGCATGCCAGTTAATGAATCGGAGTTTCAGTGAATTCATTGGGAATTCAATGAATATTTGGAGTTTTTTGTCTTCTTATTTTTTCTAGAGCACCTCTGAAGTATGTTGTTATTAATTTTGATAAGTCAAAAAGTCCCCTAAAAATGGCCATTGTTATCCTAAGTTTGTGTGGGGTTTTTTACCGTTTACTAAGGTGCATAAAAGTTGTAATTATAGTAGTGGTTTATTGAGGAAGCAGGAGATTTTTCTAGAAGGAGATTGTGGCTTTAACATATACAAGCTTAAGGTAGACATGAATGAAGTCACTACAGTTGGTCAGAAGTATGTGCTTATGAACCATGTTTTGGGTCCCCCAACCAAGCAGGGACTAGAATGGGACCATGTGATCAACAATTTGATAATCACTTACCCTGAAGCCATTTCTGCAAGGGACCCTGGTTTTAGTGGGAAATGGTATTTAAAGAACATAATCTTAGGCAGTAGGAGTGCTCAGTGCTACTGAAATGGTTACTGTTTCTTGGACCACCACTTTAATTTTAGCAATGTGTTGTCTGTATTTTTGAAATTTTACACTATTCATTGAGATATAAGATATTGAGCCCATTAGGTGACTTGAAAACTCAACCACCAGTGCTATTTGACACTGGTCTTTGCTAAGAACTTGAGAAACTAAAGCTAATAATAGTTTCATGAAGTAGTGAAATAATTTGATATTGAAAATGAATCAGTATACTGTATTTATCTTTTTAATAGCAACAGTAATACAAGATTTATATAAACTTATTTATAAAGCTGATAATAACACAAGAGGTAGGTTGTTTACATTTGTTTATTTGGCTTTCATTTTTCAAATTGGGAAACTGAATTGCAGTGAAGCCAAATGACCTGTATACATCATCATAATTAGGTTATAATGGCATGCTATAATCTATTTCTCCCAAATTCTAGATCACTATTTATTCTGAAAAACATGCTTTCTTCCCTAGGACGAAAAAGCAAGTATGGGATGTGGGTAATCTTTCGAAATCATCCAGAATTAAAATAAAATTTTATAAAATAAAATGAAAAAAATTTTTTTAATGTATAAGCATGTTTTAGATTAAAATTAATAATTTCTTTTTCTTTTTTCAGTTGTTATACCACATTTGCATAAGTTAGCCTTGGTGAACAACTTACAAATCGTGGATTCTAAAAGACTGGATATTGCTACCCATCTTTTTGAAGCCTACAGTGCACTTTCCTGTTGTTGTATCCTTGCTTTATTAATGTATTTCTATATTTAATAATCAGTCTTACAGTGAACCTCAGTTGTTAAAGATTGAGAAGTAGAATTTTTTTCTTCAACTTAACTAAGAAGTAATTAAGTAGAAGATTAAAAATTTGAGTTGACTTGCCCATAAGATGGCTCCTTATTCTAGCCATCTCATAATTTTAAAGATAACTTTAAGTCTTCTGTGTTTATATGTTTCCATAGTTTGAAAACATTGACTAAAATTGTATGTATGTTAATCAGCTATATAACTAAGCAAGCAATGAGTTATAACTGAGGCTTCTGTTAATCAAAAGGAATCCTTGTATGTGTCCTGGCATTCATTTTAAATGAATGTTTAACAGTCTTTATGATCCTGTGAATATCTCTTGGAGAGATATCACTCATTGAAAAAAATACAGGGACACCATGTTAATCATTTGCAGTGATGGTGGAACTGGAGGAAAGCTCAGAGATCATCTAACCCATGTCAACCACTACATTTTATAAATGACTAAACTAAAACTTAAAGGCATTAGTGACTTCTGTTTTTTATAATTAAAAGCAAAACTGTGACTAGAACGGTGAACTTTAGCTATCCTGTTAAATGTTCTCTTTAATATCCTTGGCCTAGTAAAATAAAAGTAAGAAGGAAGTGAAGATAAATATGGGCAGAATAAACTCTAGCTTTTAGGTTCTCCCATTAAAAGCCAGAATATTTCAAGAAAGGAGGAAATAAGAGATTGAAAAATGAGGTGAACGGCTGAACACTTGAATATAACCGTAAAAATATGTGCTAGACAACATAATCAGAGAATTATGATTTTGACAGAAAAAAAAATGATGGTAGAGAAAGAAATGCAGAGCTGTCTGTTAAGGAGCTACCGGTCCTTTTAGAAATGTTAAAACTTGAAGTTCGATGTGTGGTTGAGAGCATTTCATTTTGGGACTCTGCTACAAATTGCCTATTCATGTGGCTGATATAAGCCACTTTCTTATACTATAGATCATAAAGTGGGCAGAGATACCATATTTTGATAATTTTGCCTCAACTAACCATATACCTTCTATAAGTTTAATTCCACTAAAAGCAGAACTTACTATCATTCCTGATTTATCTTGTTGGCATTTTCAACTTAGAGAAGATAGAGGAAGCAAAAAGAGGAAGTGATAATTCTGAATTAGCAAGAAAGGACTCTTTAGTAATGGAGAAGTGACAGGACCCTTACAAGAAAGTAATAATGGCATGTCAGAGTTTGGCATGTCAAAGAAAGAAAACATTGATACGCTTATACCTATTCCCTAAACTTTGCGAAAGTAAATGTTTACAAACTTAGTGAAGAGTTGTGTGTAATCTTATATAGCAGAGTTTCTAAAGAAATATGCCTCAAGGAAAATGAGAAAGTCAAAAGATTAAAAATTTTAGCTCTGTTAACCTAATTTTCAAATAGACTAAGCAGTGGTTTCTGAAGAGCATAGAAGTCTGTATAGAAGGAATATTATTGTGTATTTAGGTATGTACAGAATATTACTAGAGAAAATACAGTAGAAAGTCTTTATAACAGCACAGTAAGGGGAAGAACCATCTTAACAATAGACACTGTTCAAGTACTAAAAGCGTTAGTTCTCCGTGAGTCAGAACTTGTACTTGTGTCAACAGGGTGGTTATGGCCACTAATAAAATCACATTGTCCATATCTGTTCTGCTGTTCTATTGAATTACGAGCTGATAGAACACAAGAGTATTCCTTTCAGCACGACATCGTGTTTCAATAGGGACATAGGAAATCTATATAATTTAACATTTGGCATGGTATTAAGTCAAGAAATCATGTTTAAGAAAAATTTGAAGGAATTTAGAAATGTTTAACCTGGAAAAGAAATGGTTTAGGGATGAAAAGATAATTTGAGAATTATTTTAAAGGTTGTTATATAGAAAAAAGGTTAGGCACGCTTGTGTAACTAAAATGCAGAGCAAACACTAACAAGCAGAGGTCATGGAGAGGCCTATTGTGTTTATAAGAAAAACTTTCAAATTGAGCTCTCTAAAAATGCAGAGATCTGTCTTACAAAACTGAATGTTCTGTCATTGTTAGCAGTCAGAGGCTTTATGACCACCATTCACAGATGAGGTAGAGATGATTCCTAACGTCAGATAGGACTAAATGATCTCTAAGTTTCCATCCCCTAAGAAAGATTGTGGGGTTCCATGGGGGAAAAGGACCAAACAGTGGGTAGAGAGAGAGGAGAAGGAAAGGTGTCTTCCATCTTACCACCAAGTAAGGCCATTTTCAGTTTCTCAATCCATGCCCAGATTTCTCTAGATCAGAGACCTTTCTCTAATCCAAAGGTCACTCACAGATATATCTAGGTGATACTTTTCCTATACCCAGAAAATAAAACTACATAGCCATTAGGTTGTAGAACTTTGTATATCTATAGGAATTTGGTTCAACCAAATGATGTCTATATTTTTATAACTACCTATTTATAAGTCACTCAATTATAGGAGTTTTATTTACAACTAGTGTTTATTTATAACTATATTTTTAAGGCAGTAGTTATATGGATTTTTTTTTACTTAATATAATTTATTATTTTTTTCAGAAAGACTAACTCATCTTCATAAAGGAACTCATTTACTGGCATTTTTCACTTTAATATGGTATAATATTAAATAAGAAATATTTTTAGATGGCTCACAACTATAATAGGTGAGAATGTGTCAGAAGCAATGTGAATAAACAAGGTGAATTGTTTGAGAAATGCATCTGCTTTCCTGACTCCTTTCAATGTCATATAATCAACTAAAACTCATATGGCTAGGAAATATAAGTAGTACTAAACTTATTACAGCAAAAGCTCTCTTGCCCAATTCAGTGAGGACCAGTTTGGGTCAGTTTAACAGAATGGTTAGAATAAGAAATCAGGAAAATGGTATATACCTAAGAGAACTTCTTTTAACTTAAACACATAAATGTCATTTCTTTTACCAAGCTTTTGATGTAGGACTGAGGCATTTCTTTTGTGTGTCTGCTGATTAGAATTAAACATCAGCTTTCTTAGGTGAACCACATTCGTAATATAATTGTCTATGAATTTTAGCTTAAGTTTCTTTAAAGAGAATCCAGAAACATTTCTGATACTGGGTACTGAATTTTTCTAGATTTTTATATTTTTCTTTATATTTAAATATGTATATATTTACAGTTGTCATATATATAATTAAGCAGCAATTTTTAAAATATCTTTATTGGAGTATAATTGCTTTACAATGTTGTGTTAGTTTCTGCTGTTTAACAAAGTGAATCAGCTATATGTATCCAAGCAGCAGTGTTTTAAGCAACTGGCCTTTATCAATTTTTTCTGAAACTTTCAACTTAGTTGTCATGGAAACATTAATTTTTTTACTTTTCATACTCATTTAAACATCCAATTAAATTTCATGATTTAATTTTCACCCTTATTATTTCATAACGTTTACATACCATGTAATTAAATTACGCGCTGTTACAATAATCAATGCCACTGACATAAGGAGATTTGTGGGAATAAACACAGTTGCCTCTTGACAAGTAACTAACTCAACAAATACAGATCGTGCTTGACAGAAGCCTGTTTGCTCTAAGTGATCAGCATGCCATAGGCAGCATTTAAGAGATCTGCTTCTTCTATATTCTTCTGTTGTTCTGTTGGACATACCAGTTTGTTTTTTTTTAATCTCCTTAACTACCTCATCTCAAGTCATTTCAGAGGATTTAATGGTTAATCACTTCTTACCTGGTCTCAGATGTTTACGAATTGACATGGAACATCTTTCTCCAGAGCATGAGGTAAGCTACTATCATGATTAAGCCACTGTGATTATCAGTGCCATGTTCATGTGTTTTAATATCTCCTATATAGACTTTGATTCTTCTCCATATGAGGTGTGATTATGATATGCTGTGCCTAATTTTTTAAAGTCTAGTTCAGCATCATTTTATGGATTTATTTACTAGCTATGAGATCTTAAGACACTCCTTCAACATCTTTGAGATTCTGTTTAATTCTCTAAAGTAGGAATAACGTACTGTCCTTCACTGAATATAGTTAGAATTTAGTAAGAGAGTGTATGTGAAATGCTTTTTATCTGTAAAATGCTGTACAGTATTATCTCTGACCATTAACTTTCTTAGAAGCAAAGTTTCTATTTTCTCTCTCCATTTCCTCATAACTCTTTTCATTCTATTTGTCTTCCTGTATTCTCCAAAACCCTGTTTGTCATTTATTTCCTATTCTATATCTTCAGCCTGTTTTTCTAGCAGCTTTTCTTTAAACTATTATTGTGTTTGACTCTTCTCTCCTAAACAAATCAAAACAAAAACAAAATCTTCCCTTCATCCCTCCCTCATATCTCTTTTTCCTCCCAGCAGTTTACACCCCCTCTCTCAACTTTCACACTGTCTGTTGGTACGTCGTATTCATTACCATCACAGTAATCCAACAAATCTTCTGTCTCTACGATCACTACTGATCAAAGTGCTGCACCGAAAGGACACTTTTCAGACCTGATAGGAGCATGCAGGAGTATGTAGCCTTTTCATCCATATCTTTGTCAACACTTGGTATTCTTAGACTTTTTAAATTCAGTAGATATAAAGTGGTATATCATTATGGTTTTCATTTGCATTTCCCTGATTATTGTCAAACTTGAGAATTATTTGTATGTTCACTAACATCAAAGCCTTTTTAGGTTTTTTGCCCATTTTTCCCACTTTGGGTTGTCTTTTTTCCTATTATTTCCTTGAAGTTTGTTATATAATTGGAATATCAGTATTCAGTCAGTTTTGTGTTTTATGAATATCTTTTTCCAATTTTTGATGTTTTTTCACATTTTTGGCCCATTTGAACACTGATTTTTAATTTTTTAATAGATTGATTGATCAGTTCCATGACATGATCTCCTATACTTTCTTCTTAAAATGTTTAAAGTTGTATTTTCACAATAAAATTCTTAATCCATCTAAAATTAGTTTTTACGTATGATGTGAGGTAGTGCTTAAGTTACATTTTTTTCTATATGGATAACCAGTTGTCCCATTATTGTTTATTGAACAGTGCATCATGTCTATACTGATTGGCAGTGCCACCTCTATCATAGATGATGTTTCCTTGTATGCATGTGTCTGTTATTAGGGAACATTCTTTTCCACTGGTCTCTTTCTCAATTATTGTAACATTGATACCCTGTCTTCATTACGGTTGCCTTGTTAAAAAGTCCTAAAATCTAATAGGGCAAGTCCAGCACCCTGTCCTTTTTTAGAACTGTTCATGACCCTTAGCATTTTTATGTAAATTTTAGGATTATTTTATGAGACTCCAAGAAAGATCTCATTGAGATTCTGATTGAAATTGAGTTGATTCTATAAATTAATTGGGAGAGACATCAACTTCATGATTTTGAGTCTTCCTATCCAGAATATACTATATCTTATGTTTATTTAGATCTCCTTTAATGTCT
The DNA here is from genome assembly GCF_963455315.2 of Globicephala melas. Lineage (NCBI taxonomy): Eukaryota > Metazoa > Chordata > Mammalia > Artiodactyla > Delphinidae > Globicephala > Globicephala melas. Next base: position 16,864,949 of record NC_083326.1, read on the forward strand.
TTTAATAAAGTTTTATAACTTTGTTTGAAAAAACTGTCACTTTATATCTATAATGTTACAATGCTACCTTTTTTAGGATTATATGGTTTTTAACCCTTTCTTGCTGATGTATAGAAATAATATAACTTTTGTATGTTGAACTTATGTCTGGCCAACCTGAGAAACTTTATTATTAGTTCTAATAACAAAATGTCACTGGATTTTTTATAAGTTTCAAGTGTAGAAAAGTCACCTGTAAATAATAGATTCTTGTGTAATACTTTTATTTTTTCCCCTTTTCCTTACTGTAGGATCTATTATATTGCTACCCCTCTTTTACTTCTGATATCAATTTGTTTCTTGCTTTCTTTTTAAAATACTTTTGATAGGGGTTTATCAATTTTATTAACCTTTTCAAATATTGAACTTTTGGCTGTGTTGACTTTTCTCTATGTGTTAGTTTCATTGATTTCTATTTTCATTTTTATGTCCTTCTGCTTTCTTTAGATTTGATTTTTTTTTCTGTTTTTCTAACTCCTTAAGGAGGAGACTTAGATTATTTACTTGTTAACTTTTCTTCTTTTCCGATACATAAATTTAAGGCTCTAAGCGCTCCTTTAGCCACATCCCTTTTACTGCATTGTAGCTTTGTTATCATTTAGTTCAAAGTAGATTCTCATTTCCATTATATTTTTATTGATCCATGGATTTTTTTTCATAAGGTAAAGGTAGTTAATTTTATGAGTCAGTTCTCTTATATTTGTATTAGTTTTTTGTATTCTGCTTGTTCTATCAGCTATTGAAAGACATGTTAAAATTATGATTGTGAGTTGCGTCTTTCTCCTTTCAGTTTTCTCAATTTTTGCTTTGTATATTTTATAGATTCCCTTTATAAGCCTGAGGAAGTTCACTTTTTTTGCTAGTTGCTTGAGTATTTTTATCATGAAAGGGTGTTGAATATTGTCAAATGTTTTTTTCTGTGTCAGTTGAGATGATTACATGGTTGTGTTTTTTATTCTCTTACAATGTTTTTTATTAATGGATTTTTACATGTTAAAGCAACCTTTGCACTACTGCAATAAATCCCACTTGGTTATGGTATATAATTCCTTTTATATGAAGGTAGATTCAGTTTACTAGTATTCTGTTCAGGATTTTTGCATCGAAAATGAAGACTACTTGTAGAATAGAACAAATAAGAAGCCTTATTTTCACTACCTTCCATTAGTGTAGGGTGGGACTGAAAATAGGGGGAGGGTTAAAAGTTTTTGAAAGTATCAGACTCCCAGATTCCCTTTTGAACCTTGGTGGAAGACTGGAGCTTTCCTTTATAGACTTGAGATATCAGGCCTAGCTGAGAGCAGGAATAAGTGCTATAATGAAAGGAGGGAAATTAAGTCAAAGGTATAGTTAGTCACTAGAAACCTCATTACCTTTCTCCTTCTTAGCTCCAGGAATGGGGTGGCAGCCAGAATTATATTTGTAGGGAAAAAAAGATTGGCAGAAAGTTTGTGCCAGAGTCACCTTAAAGTGAATTTACTCATGCATGAAGAGATTCTAATCAACGTTTTAGTACCTCAGTCTTTAGTGGATATCCCAAGATCACCAACCATTTGAAAAAAGCCTCTGACATCAAAGACAGAGATGAAAATATACACACAAGAAAAAGGATGCTGGAGGGAACGGACAATACAGGGAGCGGAAGAGAAAGTACAAAAACTCTCCCAAAAAAACACTGATGCAAAAGAAAAGAGCCAAACAAACGAAATCTGTAATGTGACAGATGAGAGAGCGGGAAAACATTACAAAATCAAAAGTCTTTACCATAATCTGCAAGGCACTAGAGGACCCAGCTCCTTCCTCCTTACCTCCTGGGCCTCACCTTCTGCCTTCCCCCTTGCTCACTCTGCACCCACCACTCTGGCTTCCAGGCTTAGAATACAATAGACATACTCCCACCTGGAGTCTTTGCTCAGCCTCTAACCAGAGTCTCACACACTTACTCCTCATGTCCCTCAGGTTCTTGCTTAAATATCATCCTCTCCATGAAACCTGCTTAGAACACCTCCATGTAAATGGTAATATTCTTCACTTTGGCCTTCTATACCTCTTATCTCACTCAGTGTTCTTTCCAAAGCCCTTATCACTTTGTAATATACTATATGATTTACTTATTTTTTGTGTTTGTTGTCTATAACAAAGGAACATAAGCTCTCCACAAGGAGGGAATGTTGTCTATTTGCTGCATCCTCTGTGTCTAAAAACATACCTAGCACATAGAGGGTGACAATAAGTTTGTTGTCTAGTGACCTCCATGCACAAATATGGGCCAAGAAAATTCAGGAGGGCCATTTGGTTTCTGGTGTGGGTGCCAGCACTTGGGGCAGTAGCTTCCATCCCTCCACCCTTTCCATTACTCACTCAGTCTCCCCGCAAGAGTGATAGCAACTCTTAGACACCCATTGTCTCCCCAGTTTTAGTGACCACAGACCTATATCTGGTCTCTGCCCTAGACTTTAAAATAGAGCATCTTGCTTTTAGCAACC